>NC_049907.1:41177107-41499773 GCF_001411555.2 Juglans regia
CGATGAGTGTGATTATAGTTGGAAAGGTGGATGCAAGAATAACACTCAAGATAAGCTTGTCATGTCTAACCCAATGGGTTTTTTTAGAGGAGGTTGTGGATGTGCCGTTAGATGAAGGACATTGTAAATTCCCAATAACATAGTCCATTAGGTCATACCCAATTAACAATGCTTCAAATTGAGCATGCCATTGGGGAAAAGTGGAGAGAGTGAGCTTCTCATTAATCTGAGCAATAATGTTGAAAACAACCAAGAGATTTTCGATGGTGGATGAAGGAGGAGGGTTTGAATTTGTTGCGGAAGACATGGTTTGAGTATTGGATCTTAATCTTGTTAGAGGTAGGTTGTCTGATACCATATAAGAGAAATAAGACATTGTGTATTGATGGAAACTTTCCTCAAAGATATATTGATTTGATCAGAGTAATATGTATACAATACTTGAGTCCTATTTTAGGATATAATGCAAAATCTAAGATTTGAAAATATACAACTGTTATAGAGGTAATGAATAAAAATGCATGCATTAAATTCTCTTTGACAAAAGATGGCATTGACTTGATTGCTATGATCTCGGTTTGATGCTCTGTTTTTCAGCATTATCATTCTCCTTAATATCTAATACATTAGAGCGTCTTATCTAATACATTAGAGAAGTGGCATGTCATGAATAAATAAATACGACATCAATAGCATTTAACTTTTTCCATTTTCGGTTTGCTATTACACAAGGCTCCGTTTGTATAGTAGAAATATTTCATCTCATTTTATCTTATCTTATCATTATAATTTTTTTAAATTTTCACACAAAATATTATAAATAATTTAACTTTTTCAAATTTTAAAATAATAAATATTTTAATAATATTTTGTTTAACTTTTAATTTTCATCTAAAATCATCTTATCTCATTTATCTATCCAAATCACACCTAAGTTGAAAAATTATCAGATAGTGAAGGACATGGTTTAAAAATTAAATGCATATAACTTTTGTTTTTTAAAATGAAAATATAACCTTGATAAAAGAAAAAACCTAACAGAGAAATTAAAATTAAAATTCACTATTATTGGAAAGCAATAGAAGGAATAAAGTGAAGCCATTAGCCTCACCGCTTCGTGATATTTGTATTTTGTACCCCTCTTTTCCCTATTGAAGTCGTCGGTCTCAATACCAAGTCAGCCGACACTGTGATGACCCCAATGGCTGTAACCATTCCTCTATATCCTCTGGTCTCTTCCACCCCAATCTCCATAATTCCAACTAGCCAAGATGAGCAGAAGACCACTGCCAAGGACTCCACTCCAACTGGGTCTTTTAAAAACTGCAAAACAATAAAAGAACTCAAGCAAAGGCACTGTCGCTTCACAAAGAAGGGCCTCGGTCACAGTCCCTCTTCTGTGGCCAAGCTTATTGCCGCGTGCTCCGAAATGGGCACCCCAGAAAGCTTAGATTATGCTAGAAAGGCATTCGAATTGTATAATGACGACGAGGGAACTACTTGTTCTTTGTATATGTACAATTCTTTAATTAGAGGTTACTCTTCTGCTGGGCTTGGTGATGAAGCTATCTTTCTTTTTGTAGAAATGTTTGTTGCGGGCATTGTACCCGACAAGTTTACCTTTCCGTTTATGCTGAGCGGGTGTGCGAAGGTTGTGGGGTTTTGTGAGGGAGTTCAAGCTCATGGAGTGGTCGTTAAGATGGGCTTAGAGGGGGATGTGTTTATTGGGAATTCGTTGGTTCATTTCTATGCGGAGTGTGGGAAGATGGATTATGCACGAAAGGTGTTTGATGCGATGCTTGATAGAAATGTTGTGTCATGGACTAGTTTGATTTGTGGTTATGCTAGGACGGGTCATCCGGAGGAGGCAGTTTCTTTGTTTTTTGAAATGGTGGAGGCAGGTATTAGACCCAATTCTGTCACAATGGTGTGTGTCATTTCAGCCTGTGCAAAGTTGAAGGATCATGAATTGGGCGAGAAGGTGAGTGCTTATATGGGTGAGGCAGGGGTGAAGCTTAACACTCTTATGATGAATGCGCTTGTTGATATGTACATGAAATGTGGAGCTATTGATACTGCAAAGAGGCTTTTTAATGAATGTGTTGATAGAAATCTGGTTCTATGCAATACTATCATGTCAAACTATGTGCGCCAGGGGCTGGTGAGAGAATCTCTTGCTATGTTAGGTGATATGCTGCAACGGGGACCACAACCTGACAGAGTTACCATGTTATCTGCAATCTCCGCGTGTGCACAATTAGGTGATCTTCTCTTTGGAAAGCAGTGTCATGGTTATGTTTTGAGGAATGGGTTAGGAGGTTGGGATAACATATCTAATGCCATGGTAGACATGTACATGAAGTGCGGGAAACAACAAATGGCCTGCAGGGTTTTTGACTGTATGTCAAAGAAGAATGTGGTGTCGTGGAACTCATTGATTTCAGGTTTAATTAGAAATGGCGATGTGGAGTCAGCCTGGGAGATTTTCAATGAAATGCCAGAGAGTGATCTTGTGTCTTGGAACACGATGATCACTGCTTTGGTCCAAGAGAGCATGTTTGAGGAAGCAATTGAACTTTTCAGGTTGATGCAAAATGAAGGGATTAAAGCAGATAGGGTGACAATGATGGGTGTTGCATCTGCCTGTGGGTATTTAGGAGCTCTTGATCTTGCTAAGTGGGTCCTTACCTACATTGAAAAGAATGATATTCATTGTGACATGCGGCTTGGCACAGCCCTGGTTGACATGTTTGCTAGGTGTGGTGAACCTGAAAGTGCAATGCAAATTTTCAGAAAAATGCCTAAGAGAGATGTTTCTGCTTGGACTGCAGCCATTGGAGCAATGGCCATGGAGGGAAATGGGGAACAAGCGGTGGATCTTTTCAATGAGATGCTTCGGCTAGGGGTAAAACCTGATGAAGTAGTCTTTGTGGCGCTATTGACAGCATGCAGCCATGGCAGGTCTGTGGATCAAGGGCGGCATCTTTTCAGGTCAATGAAGGAAATCCATGGAATCTCCCCTCAAATTGTCCACTATGGGTGTATGGTTGATTTACTCAGCCGAGCTGGGTTGTTGGAAGAAGCTCTTGATCTCATTAAGAGCATGCCAATGGAACCTAACGATGTGATATGGGGATCTCTTTTAGCTGCTTGCCGGGTACATAAAAGGGTCGAAGTGGCAGCATATGTAGCTGAAAGGATAACTGAACTGGCTCCTGAGAGGACTGGCATTCATGTTCTTCTGTCAAACATATATGCATCTACTGGGAATTGGACTGAAGTTGCAAAAGTGAGGCTACAATTGAAGGAGAAAGGTGTCCATAAAGTACCGGGATCAAGCTCAACAATCATTAATGGAATAATCCATGAGTTTACCTCTTGTGACGAATCACACCCACAAAAGACCAACATCTCATCAATGCTACAAGAAATAAACTACAGAGTCAGAGATGAAGGCCATGTTCCTGATTTAACAAATATTATGCTTGATGTTGATGAGCATGAGAAAGAGTACTTGCTCAGCCAACATAGTGAGAAATTAGCCATAGCTTTTGGCCTTATCAGTACAGCTCAAGGCACGCCAATTCGTGTTGCTAAGAATCTCCGTATGTGCACTGATTGCCACTCGTTTACCAAACTAGTGTCAAGAATATATGAAAGGGAAATTATAGTTCGAGATAATAACAGGTTCCATTTTTTCCGGCAGGGGAATTGTTCTTGTTGTGATTATTGGTAGTAGAAATATTAAACTGATAAAGGAAAAGTAAAGCCTTCAGTTTTAATTTGCCCACTCCTAGGCCTTTTATTTTAAAGCTAATTGTAAGCTTCACCATTAACAAATTTATTCATTCATTATATCATTCGATTATATTCCAATTATTCACAAAGAATGAACACTGCAATTTTAGGCTTCAATCCAAGATGGGTTTAATTATTTTATTATTTAAATTGAGAGTGAAATAGATGGATGCTAGAAATTTACAAGTTTACAACAAATGGAACCAAAGTTAACAAACAAGCATAAAAACGCGAGGCAACCCTTTCTCTCCGAATACTCGGGGCATCACTTTTTTTCTTGCGTCCGAACAATCTTCCATCTGTCCAACCATCGTCCAAGCCCAAAATGTTCTCAGTGTTGCAAATTTCCAAGCTTCTCTCGTACTCACTCAGCCAAAGAAAAGTCGGCATCCATGCGCTGCCTTGCAACTTCTTATGCAACCATTTCTGCACCAGGATTGACTCAACCCAAATCACCGAGTCACCGGAGCTTCCAAGCTGGGTCAAGTTCGGCGCGACCCAGAGCTCCGCCGCTGCAGATTCGGATGAGGATTTTGTGGTTCCTTCACTTGCTCACTGGGTTGAGAATCACAGGCTTCATGATCACGGCAAAGTTGTTAAGCGAATGCTAAGCGAAGCTGCCGAAACCGACGTAGAAAAAATCAGCAAAATCCTCCAGAATCGGTACCCATCGCCTGATAATGTAGCTCAAGCTCTAAGTGGTTCTGGTTTTATTGCGTCTAAAAGTTTGGTTGAACAGCTTCTGAAGAGGTTTAGTAATGATTGGATACTGGCCTTTGGAGTTTTCAAATGGGCAAAAGCGCAAACAGAATATAGGCATTCTCCAGAACTATATGACTTCATGGTCGACATCTTAGGAAAATCGAAGGAGTTCCATCCTATGTGGGAGTTGGTAGAGGAAATGAATCAATTAGGAGGTTATGTCACATTGGTCACAATGGGCAAGGTCATGAGAAGGCTTGCAAGGGCTCGAAGGTACAACGAGGCGGTTGAGGCATTTAGGAATATGGTGCGGTTTGGTGTGAACAAAGATACCACAGCCATGGATGTACTAATGGATGCATTGGTGAAAGAGAATAGTGTTGAGCATGCCCGTGATGTTTTCTTGGAGTTCAAGGGAGTGATACCGGTAAATTCTCAATCTTTCAATATTTTGATACATGGATGGTGCAAAGCTAGGAAACTTGACCACGCCAAAAAGGCTATGGAAGATATGGAGAAACACGGGTTTCAGCCTGATGTGTTCTCCTACAATTGTTTTGTCGAAGCATATGGTCGCGAAAAGGATTTTCGCAAAGTGGATGAAATTCTTGATGAAATGAAAGAGAACGGGTGCATGCCTAATGTAGTGACTTACACCATTGTGATGCATGCTCTTGGGAAGGCAAGTCAGGTGAATGAAGCTTTGGAGGTTTATGAGAGGATGAAGAGGAATGACTGTGTTCCTGATGCCTCATTTTATAGCTGTTTGATATTCATTCTTGGTAAAGCCGGTAGGCTAAAAGACGCACACGAATTATTCGAGGACATGAAGAAGCAGGGAGTTAGTCGGGATGTCTTGACGTACAATACCTTGATTTCTTGTTCTTGCATGCATTCGCAAGAAGAGACCGCTTTGAAGTTGCTTCAGAAAATGGAAGAGGATTCTTGCAAGCCAGATATTAAGACCTATGCTCCTCTATTGAAGATGTGCTGCAGAAAGAAGAGAATGAAGCTGCTATACTTCTTGCTAGATCACATGTTCAGAAATGACATTAGCATAGAAGTAGGGACTTACTCGCTTCTGGTGAGCGAGTTATGTAAGGGCGGGAAACTTGAACAGGCTTGCTTATTCTTTGAAGAGATGGTGTCAAAGGGATTGGTTCCGAAGGACTGCACATGCAAGATGCTGATGAAAGAACTCGAGGGCAAGAAGATGACAAAAGCAATGGAACAGTGTGAAAAGTTGATGTCACAGGCAAAAGAGGAAAGAAACATTTAGCAAATCTTTCTTTAATTATTGTTCAGCTCAGGATGAATTGGTTCAGCTGTTCTATACGATGTTGTGTGTAAGTTTTGAATAAATCTCCATCAGTGTAGGATCTCTCATCCCATCTAATTTTTTTCCATTGATTTTACGATGAAAGCAACTGTTTTATTAACTCACTTTTAGATCTATCATGAGTAGCAACACTGAGTAACCTTTGGAAATACCCAACTATCTCCTCCTTCACCTCTCTCGGTTCATTAATCCTTGTGCCATCATCTCTACTGACGGACACTATCCTATTCCTCCCATGGTAGCTTCTCACAGCTCTGAAGAAGAATTCCGTATTTTGGTCTCCCAAATTCAACCATTGGACCCGCCTGAGGAAGCTTTCGGGCAGATGAGCAATAAATCATTCCGTCCTAATAAGTAAACAAATCCTCAGAAGTGTGATGTGGGTCCAATTCGACTTTGAGAATGCTTGCTTTTCATGGTAGAAATTAGCTTTCTAATATCCAGTTTTCAAGAAACCTTGGACGACAAATTACCACTTCAACCGCTGTTGAAACTTACAAATTCTGCTCCTCAAATAGAAATAGGGAGGGAAATTCCCCTCCCAATCCACTGGGTTGGGCCTGGCCCAGATATTGAGGCCCATCTTGGACTAGGTCCTACCCTTCCACGACCCAAGAATCACCAAAAGAACCTGGCCCATAAACTGTGTTAGCAGAAAGGGAATGCATCGTTGGGAAACCAATCGAAGGGGAAAGAAGAGACAGGCCGACCCTGGCACTCACCTGCGGCACCTAGCATTAAAATACATATGTCGACAAGTGAACGGAAAGCATGAGCAACCCTCGATTCTTTGACGATGGGAACAAGAAGTGACCACGCCGATCTCCTACTGGCGAGATGCCACTCGGGGAGCTACGTTGCATTAATGGCGTCACCTCAGATGCCACGCCGCATTAAAGGCCATGATCGGAGCAACTGTGAGTGTGATGCAAACCCTTGACATAGGATACGAGAATGTCCTCGTATAAAAGCCATGCTCTAGGTACGAATAAATCTCTCCGAACTCTGTTATTCTCCTAAACATAATATTGACTTTAGCATTGAAGGATCCCCAGACCACCACCGAGCTCCCCCTCTGTCTTTGTGGTTCAGGTAGAAACATCCCGGCCCAAGTTGTTGGAACTTATCCCAGGTGTATGAAACATGACATTAACATAAATGGTTAATGGGATTAGTGTGTTTGACAAATTGTCTGTCACATTTTATATTACCAGATTCGAGGCGTGTGCCTACCAAGATGAAAGGCACCAAAACAAGAAGTTTTATACGAAAGAGCAAAACAAGCAACATAAGTTGTGTATCCAAGAATTTTAAGCTGCACAATTGGAAGATTTGTGCTCCTATAACTGTTTTCAGGAAGCAAATGATAGCTGACCGTATAAGCTTTTCAAAATTATGTTTCTCTTCGTACAATTCCACTTTTAGTGTGACTTTGACTTACGTTGCACGACTTTACTTTCGTATAGCCTCGTCTTGTGAACATCACATTAGCCTTCCAGAAGATGAGGCCATTTTATTCACATGACCAAGCAAACTTAAACCACCGCTCATGCTAATTAGTATGCAAACCGAGTAGCTTGCTTATTTTCCTTGCACACTTTTTAATTGTGGAGAGCTTGTAGATGCAAATTCTTTTTTGGGTAAGAAAAAAGATTAGTTGCAGGTTCGACTGGTCCACTGGAACTTGTACCATATTTTTGGCCAGTCAAAATCAGTATACTTCCCGCAACACGTCGCTTTTGTAAAGGAAATAACGAGTAATGAGTAACGCTAATTGCCGCCCAACAGTAACCGCTGGGCGAGCTGCCTTGGCCTGCTGGCGGCAGCCTAAACAAAACTCATGTATTTTATTTATTTTTTATTTTTTATTTCACATTTTTTTGAAAAACTAAAAAAATATCAATACATTAATAGTCACTTTCTTAATCAATAAATAAAATAAATAAATAAATATATAAACGATTAAAATGAGAAGTCAAAATGAGAGGCCAAAGTAGCATTATTAAATAACAATTCCATCAATTTATATCACATTACTCTCACCAGATTTTTACATTTACTGTTTGACAAATAGTATAATGATTGCCAGAGCAATTGATTGAATTAAAGAACAATGGACGAAGTAAAGGAACTTTCTTGAAAAGCTGGAGTTTTCAGCTGTTGAACTTCTTTATCCTAAAAGCTGTCGAAGATCTAAGAGAAGGAATGGTTGCATGGCGAAAATCAGAACTGTCTCACAAGTATGGCCTGATGTCTTTGGATAGCAGAGACCCTAAGCTTCTACGTGACGGTAACCTCCTTGCCCTCGGCTTCTGCCACCCTAGTCTTTCCAGGAACTCCTCGATCAACCTACAAATTCAATGTAGACCAATAAGATAAAAGAGCAAAATGAAAATTAACACGTAAAAATCAATAAAACTCACAGACTGCAAATGGCTTTCTGTGATGATGCCACATCACGATCTGGGAAGGAATCCTCCAATCGGAAGCTCAACCAAACATAGAGATCCAACACCTTCAGTTTTTTTTTGTACCAAAAAAGAAATTTCAGTAGCAAACCCACCTTATATAATAATAAGAAAAACTGACTTCAGTAACATATCTTCTTTGAAGAAGCTAAAGTGACAACCTATATGTTCAGCTTCTGAGTTTGACATAAGAATTCAATTAAAAAGTCACGAAGAAAATGACTATATAGTCATAAAATTTCCTCATTTTTAAACCTCTGACAATTGGACTTATTTCCCAAATAGAAACTAAGATCAAATTTGGTTGTGGATCAGATCCTACAGTGATCCAAATTACACATTAGCTACTAACCAGCTAAAGTGATCATCAGATCCTACAAATTAATAGATCATAAATTCAAAGGGAGATAAGGAGGAATCAATTACTAGAGAGTCAGAAGAATAACATTCATTGAAAAACTGTCTTAGGAATCAAGGTCTCAACACCCTAAAAAATTCTACCATTCATTCCAAATGCTCCATATTAGACAAAGCGGGAATACCCCTCATTCTTACTTCATTCTAACATATAAAGCATCAATGAACAACAATCACATCTTGATCAAATTATATGCCGCTAAGATCTAGAGCTTATATGCCTCGAAACTAGGAAATACTAGATAATAGCAGTCCCTACATTATCTGATTATTTCCAGACAGACGAGATGTGCCCCACCTTTTTTCTGTCGTGCAATGCCTGAAATCAAAATCAACTCCAATGATTCTGTTTCCCAATAAAATTTAGGTACCTTTTGGATTCTAAAATTATTAATTACTGGGATTGAAATTTGGGATTTTAATATTGCAACTATTCTCTATTCTTTGGGTTCATTAGAAGTGGTGACTATACAAACAAGCAATGCCTATTTAAGAAGATATAGGCATTTGCAAAGTTAATGAAATTCCAGATCATTTGTGATGTCTACTAGGCATTATTTATTCTTTTCATGAGGACCCTCGGTCCCAAATCTGCTATTCTATTTTATTTATCAAAAAAATTATTTACTGTTTTCACAACATGCTACAATTAAGAAGATTCCATGTTGGTGGTGATTTGTCAATGGCTTTTGCTCCTTTCTGAAGATTAACGTATCATTGTAGCTTTGGGTTTTAGTTGTGGGTTGCTATAGATGGGGCGATACAATGAGTTATGTATTGACCAGAAGTTGTTTGAGTTCATGAAGGAAAATGATAGGTGGTGGAAAATCATAGAAAGTAGTCACCGTTTTGTGAAATACATAGCTTTAGATAATGAAGCCATGGGGTGGCTGGGTTCTATGGTGAGGGAATGTGCAGTGTCTAGGGGTGTTCATGAGTTCTTGAGAACTTGTAGAAAAGGAGACACGGTGCTGATGGTGAGAAAGGGACATAATTACAATGGAAACTTCATTTCTCTCTCAGAGTTTGGTCGTGATAAGAGGAGAGAGTTGATTGTTGTGCCGGAAGGGAGGAAGGGGGAGGGATGGAAAAATTTTGGTGATACTTTAATGGAACTCCATGCATCCTCTATTTCGGGTAAAAGAACCAGAGTATTTTCTGTTGTTCAAGCAGGTAATGGTGGTGTTGCTCCATCGTTGAAGGCAGGAGGTGAAAGAACGTACAGTGAGGTGCTGAAGGCAGTGCCTCGAGCCGTTAGTGCTGGGGTGTCAGACGTGTCTATCGCAGAGGTTATACAGAGATATGAGGAAGATGGCAGTGGGCTGGTGGGGTTGAATGAGGAAACCATTATGAGGATGCTGGTTGGTCTAGAGGAAAAAGTGGGTGCAGTGTTAGAAGAAATTGGTTATTTGAAACGCTGCGTCAAAGGAAAGGTAGAGATGAAGTCTGACTTGGGTCGGGTAACGGGTCACAAGCATGGGCCGTATATCTCGGGTTCATGGGGCCCAAGTTTGGGCAGGGCCGATGGTCAAACCAAGGCCTGGAGGCAGTTATCTCGGGCCACCGAGATATCGGGCCAGGATCCGAAACAGGCTCCGGGGGAGCCAATACACAGTGTGTCGGCACCATCACTGGCACAGAAAAGTTCGCCGGCCACAGTCGATCACCTTGGTGTGCCGGTTGAGATATTTCAAGGGGTGGGGTTGGAGGATGGAGAGATCGCGATGGAGATTGACGCGGTTCCTCATCCGTGTGAGGTCGATTCCTCGCTGGCTCTTGAAGTGGGGTGGGGGAGTGAACAGATTGAGCCGTGTGTGGAGATAGTAGCTCCAGATGCTGTGCTGGTGTAGGTTGTCTCGCCTGGTTTTGGTTGTGCGAGTATGGAGGATCCGGTAGTGGTGGGGAGCTCGGAACACTCACTGTCTCTTGAAGTGGGGCTGGGGAGTGTACAGATTGAGCCATGTGTGGAGGTAGTAGCTCAAGATGTTGTGCCGGTGCAGGTTGTCTCGCAAGGTTTTGGGTCTTCGAGTATGGAGGATCCGGTAGTGGCAGGGGAAGATTTTTTCTCTAGAAATGAGGGGGGTTCGGAACTGTCTTTGCTTCCTAAGGACAGTGTAGGTGAGGAGGGGGTAGCTACTCCACTTTGTACACTTCCTCCTACTAATCATGGGAGTTGCTCGTCTAATTGGATTTTTAAGAAGGTAGAGGAGCTTCAAGATATTTTTGGGGTTTCTTTTGGAGGCTTTGAAGAGCAATTTATGGCGCTGGTTGTGGCTATTGAAGCTAGCCGTTCGAAATCCGCCACAAAACAGGATAGGGAACTCAAACGTTTAACATGTTCCATCAATTATGACGTGAAAGAAGGAAGTAGTGGAAGGGATAGAACGAAAGGGAGGGGCAAGTTAAGTTTCTTATGAAGCCCAAGATTTTATCTTGGAACATACGGGGACTTAATGATAGTAATAAACGTCTTCGTATCAAAACTTTGTTGAGAATGTGGAAGGGTGATATGGTATGTCTACAAGAAACAAAGCTGAGTTTAATAGATAGAAATATTGTGCGTAGTTTATGGGGATGTTCGCACGTGGGTTGGTCTTATTTGGCATCACTGAGAGCTTCAGGTGGTGTTTTTATTAATGTGGGATAGAAGAGTGGTTGAGGTGATTGAGGAGTGTGTTGGCGAGTTCTCTGTTTCGACTTTATTCAAAAATGTGTGCGATGGATAGGAATGGGCTTTTGTAGGGTGTTATGGTCCAAACAAGGACTGTGATAGGCGAAGGTTGTGGGAGGAATTGGCGGGTATATACTCATTATGGGATGTGCCGTGGTGTATGGGAGGTGATTTCAACATTACCCGTTTTCCTAGTGAACGTTCAGGGCATCGTCGGCATTCCAGGGCCATGGAGGAATTTTCTGAGTTCATTTTTGATCTGGATCTTATGGACCTGCCCTTGGTGGGGGGGCAATACACATGGTCTAACGGCTGGGCTTGGTCGAAGTTGGATAGATTCCTTATCTTTCCGTCATGGGAAGCTCACTATCCAGAAGAAAGTCAAAAAAGATTAGCCCGAGTCAGTTCAAACCATTTTCCCATTATTCTTGATTGTGGGGGGATACATAGAGGTCGACGGTACTTCAAATTTGAGAACATGTGGCTAACATCGAATGGGTTTGTAGACACGGTGCGTGCTTGGTGGATATCGTATCAGTTTAGTGGCACGCCAAGTTTCATTTTAGTAGCCAAGCTTAAGGCTCTAAAACAAGATCTGAAAAAATGGAATTTGGAAGTTTTTGGGCACACAGACAATCAGAAGTCTTCTTTGTTGGAGGAATTGCAAGAGTTAGAGGGTAGAGAATTATTGGGAGAGGCATCGGAGGAGGTATTAGTGAGGAAGGGCATGGTGGTGGCAGAGTTGGAGAGGGTTTTATTGTCAGAAGAGATATTACGGCGTCAAAAATCTAGGGCTCTTTGGTTGAAAGAAGGTGATGGGTGTACAAAGTTCTTTCACAAAGTGGTTAATTCACATCGCCGAAACAATAACATTGAGGCGCTTACTTCTGGTACTCAGGAATTATCCTCTCCCCCAGAATTAGAAAATCATATTGTACAGTATTATGAGAATTTACTTACCAAATCGGCAAATTGGAGGCTGAAGCTCGATGCTTTGCATTTTGAGACTTTTGATCCGCAATATGTGAGTGTTATGGAGAGACCGTTTGATGATGAAGAGATCTTCAAAGTCATCACTGGTATGGCCAAGGATAAAGCACCAGGACTGGATGGTTTCTCAATTGGTTTCTTCCAAACTTGTTGTGATGTTGTGAAAGGGGATGTTATGCAGGTATTCAGTAAATTCCATACTTATCAGAAGTTTGAAAAATCTCTCAATGCGACCTTTATTGCCCTCATTCCTAAGAAACACAGGGCTTCTCTCATTAAGGACTTTCGTCCAATAAGTTTGGTTAGCATTGTTTACAAGATTATTTCAAAGATGCTTGCTAACCGGCTTAGTCTAGTGCTGGAAAATATTATATCCAAGCCACAGAATGCTTTTATTCGTGGTAGACATATTCTTGATTCGGTGCTCATAGCAAATGAGAGCTTAGATGCTAGATTGCAAGAGGGAAGTCCAGGTATTCTATGCAAGCTAGATATGGAGAAGGCTTATGATCATGTGAATTGGGATTTCCTTTTATACCTGCTTGAGAGGTGTGGATTTGGAAATAGGTTGATTTCATGGATGAGGCATTGTATTTCAACTGCCCGATTCTCAGTTTTAGTTAATGGCACTCCTGCTGGTTTTTTTGATAGCTCGAGGGGTTTATGACAGGGAGATCTGTTATCTCCACTCTTATTTGTTATCGTTATGGAGGCGTTGAGTAGGATGGTACAGGCGACTGTTGATGGGGGTTTTTTATCTGGTTTTAAGGTGGGAAATGGCTTGGGTGGCCCTTTTATTATCTCACATCTTCTTTTTGCAGATGACTCTAGTATTTTGTGAAGCGGAGAGTAGTCAGGTTCAAACTCTAAGAGCATTGCTACTTTGCTTCGAAGCAGTGTCAGGGCTTAAGGTGAACCTTAGCAAATCTGAGATGGTATCGGTGGGGGAGGTTCATAATATAAGCAGTCTTGCCAGTCTTTTGGATTGCAGGGTGTCCTCTTTTCCTATGAAATATTTGGGCCTTCCGCTAGGAGCATCGTTCAAGAATAGAGCTATTTGGGATGGGGTGGTGGAGAAGATAGAGAAAAGGCTGGCGGGTTGGAAAAGGGTGTATTTATTAAAAGGGGGGCGTCTTACTCTTATTAAGAGCACACTCTCTAACATACCCACATATTTTTTATCTCTTTTTCCTATGCCTGCAGAGGTGGCAAATAAGATTGAGAAAATCTTTAGGGCATTCTTATGGGGAGGATTAGGAGAGGAGAAGAAATTCCACCTAGTTAGTTGGAAGACGGTTTGTGCCCCAATTGTGCATGGTGGTTTGGGTGTTTGCAAATTGCGAACCTTTAATAAAGCACTATTGGGGAAATGGCTTTGGAGATATCATTGGGAGGGGGGAGCATTGTGGAAGGAAACTATAGACGCAAGATATGGTGTTGCATGGGGCGGGTGGGTTTCAAACGAAGTGAGGGGGGGTATGGAGTGGGGTTATGGAAGTATATAAGGAAGGGGTGGAAATGTTTTAAACAACATATTCGCTTTGAAGTCGGTGAGGGTAACCGAATCCCTTTTTTGGCAGGATGTGTGGTGTGGAGATCAGACTTTGGAAAGGATTTTTCCGGCTTTATATCGTATTGTAGCTAATAGGGAGGTTTCAGTGGCTGATGTGCAGTTATTTTCTCATGGTTCGTATCAGTGGAACATTATATTTTATAGGAATTTTCATGATTGGGAACTAGACATGGTTACTGAATTTTTCAGCTTATTACATTCCTCGTGAACTTCTAGGGTTCAACATGATAGTTTGAAGTGGAGGTCTAAGGATCATAAGTTATGTACTGTTAAGGCGTATTACAACCTTTTGATCACGTATGACCTTACTCCATTCCCTTGGAAGAACATCTGGAGATCTCAGGTGCCTTCCAAAGTTGCTTTCTTTGTTTGGAACGCCGCACTAGAGAAGATCTTGACTATCGACAACTTGAGGAAAAGAGGATGTGTGGTGATGGATTGGTGTTATATGTGCAAAAAGAATGGAGAATCGGTTGATCATCTCTTACTACATTGTGAGGTAACAAGGGTGTTGTGGGATGAGATCTTTCGAAGGGTTGATGTCGCTTGGGTAATACCTTCGAGGGTGGTGGAATTGATGGGCTGTTGGGGGAATTTGCAGGGCTGTCGTCAAGTGGCAGCAGTATGGAAGATGATTCCGCTGTGTATCATGTGGTGTACTTGGATGGAAAGGAATGCGAGCTGTTTTGAAGACAAGGAACGTACAGTGGTGGAGCTGAAGAATTTCTTTTTTAATACTTTATTGCTTTGGTTTTCTGCTATTGTTTTAGTTGGGGACAATATTCATGACTTCTTGTCTTTAGTTCATCGCTCTTAAAATGTATTTTTTAGGAGTTCTGTGGTATATTACCTGTGTACATGGCTTTGGCCTTTTTCATTAATAAAATTTCTCTCTTACATATAAAAAAAAAAGAAGATTCCATCAATTTTTGTTTATCAATAAAAAAAAAAAGATTTCATCAATGATTGGAATTTCTCGAACAATGAAATATGGAAATGAAACAAGTTTTCCTACCCAGGACCATAATGATACTCAAAAAACAAAAATTACCTTGTGTATGGATTCAAGCTCCTTGAGAGCAGCTTGTGTTTTTGGCACTTTCAGTGTTCCTGGTGTAAATATTTCTCGCAGCCGAACTATGCCTTTGTTTGCATAATTTTGTGCAAACTGGTGCATCATGGCAGATCGGAGTTATTCATAGTTTAAAAAGACATCAATACGATTTTTAATATTTTATCTTACCTGTGTGAGGCCTTGAGATGAAATATCATCATCCATGTCAACTGGACTGCACAAAACAAAGTTATGGAACTGAAACTGAGTGACTAGCGACAAAATATAACTACTACCTTGCTCAGTCCCACAAATTTATAGTTCAAGGATAAGTCCACCAAGTTCGGTAATCATATTCTAAAAAATTGGGGGCACACTAAAATTTAAAAAAATTTGGACCTTTTAACATGCGCAAAAGATAATACCTGATGCAAAACAGATACTTATCATGCAACCCCAGGGGCAACTCATCAATAACAGCAGCAACTTTCTGATATAAAATTGTGTAATTAACATCCAAGTAAAATTTGATACAAGATATATACATATTTATGAAAGTAAAATGACCATCATATTTGAGTATTTTAGTTGCCAAGAACAACATGATGTTCAAGATAAACACCTACCAATGTCCCTTCACAATCAGCAATAAAATAATTTTCAGATAATTTTGCGTTGTCCAGAAAATGCTCCTGCCAGAAAAGGCCTTTAAGTATCATAGTTGGGAATAAATTAATACCATAATGCAGAAAAAAAGTTGAATTTCAACAAGATTTTCCAAATTTAAACAATCATAGCAATGGAAATTAAATTGGGGGTTCTTGAAGCAGAATAAAGTTTTCTTGGGAGCAAAATATACGTCATTGATAGATACCTTCAATAATCCTTAGCATCATTGATGCAAACATATTTAATAATTCTAGAAATTGTATTCTTCAATAAATAGACAGAAAACATGATTAATACCTAAGAAACAAATAAATAGATGGATATAGAAGACACATAGGAACAGAAATGGTCATTGGAAACCTACCAATATCCCATGGAGACCATTTGTTTGGTGTACACGTGAATACATAAACATGAGATCGAAGGTAGGGAATAATCCAGCACGCTGCATTCCAAGAGATTCTTTAATTAAGGAAGTAAAGGATGCAACATATAAAATGAAACTAAATCACGTAATTATACTGCAAAGAATGTAGTGGTAGATTGCAAAAGATGTGCGGTAGCCATTTCAGCAAGATGGTTGAATAACCTCTAGAGTGGGCGAAGGGGATTCGAGTGAAGAATGAAGTAAGGGTAGATCCTCTGCATCTATACAAGTCACTTCACCAACAGGAAATTTTGATCCATACCGGCCAGCTCTCCCTACAAGAAAATCCAATTAGCAATCCAAAGCATTCATGAAGGACCCAAATGCGCAGATCATATCCAAGGTAAGAAAACAAATAAAAAAATAACATTGTGGCAATACAGGTGATAACTTGATAGCATACAAATAGGTAAAGTGACCATTTGGTAAGCCCTAGGGGTGTAAATTTAAACCGAGAAACCGGAAAACCGGTCCGGACCGGACCGAACCGGACCGGTTGGTCCGGTTTTGAACCGGTCCGGTCCGGAACCGGTTCCTATTTTATGAAAACCGGCCGGTTCCGGTCCGGTTCCGGTTCCGTAGTTTTCGGGACCAGACCGGACCGAACCGGACCGGTTGAAAAAAAAAATATAAAAATTAATTTTATATATTATACAAAATATTTATATATATAATATATAATCATATGTTAAATTTTTATATATAATATATATAATTATATATTATATATGAAAAAATTTCATATTATAATTTATAAATAATAACATAAATGTTTATCTTAAATATGAATATTTGTAATTTATTTGATCATATGTTATTAATATAATTATATATAAGATAATGTTGTTATAATTTATAAAATAAAAGTTTAATCTTAAAAATGAAAATTTAATTGATCATATGCTTTAAGCATAATATATATATTAAATTATTAATAACATTTTATAATAAGAATTAATACTTTATTATATATTTTTTACATTTAAAAAAAACGAGAAAACCGGACCGGACCGGACCAGAAACCGGTAAAACCGGAGGTACCGGTTTAGGAGGGTAATCGGGGCGTAATCGGTTTTGAAAAATACAAAACCGGTACATACCGGTTCGGTCTTAAATTTTGTCCAAAACCGGACCGGACCGGACCGGTTACACCCCTAGTAAGCCCCTCTAGACTCACCCAAACTGCTCACTTCCTCTCTAACCTCACCTAATGGCTCAATTCAATGGCAATCCCCACACTAATTCCAAACTTCCGTGAGAAGAACATATGATAAGTATAAAAGAAAGAATCCAACTTCTATATAGTACATCTTATATAACATAGCATGCCTAACGTCTAAATGATCTCGAGCTCTACATACTGCGAGCTCCTTTCAAAATGTGGATTACAAAACCATCTACCCACCTACATACGGGAGCTAATAATTAAAAGAAAGGCAAAAGTCAGGTGTGACACTGATGCCAAAACGTTGCAGAATCACCAAAAGACTAAAGAAAATCCTTTCCCAGATAATTCTCCTCCCAAATTTTCACATTAATATGAACTTTATCCTAATAAAAAGTTAACTAGGCCTGCAGCCCAAGCTCAAACAATCGGATCTGTGCCCGACCCGAATATCCCCATTCATGGCACCAACCTGATCCACACCGGTCATTCAAAATAGCATTGGGTCGAACCCGTATGACCCGACTGATCTTTAAAAAAAAAAAAACCTTTTTCCGGGAAACATCCACTGACCATTTAGTGAAGTAGGAAGGAAAATGATTCCAAGTAAATAATGCGAATATTACCCAGAACATGGAAGGTGAAGCATGGCCTAAAGGGCTGAACAAACTGGGCAAGAACACCAGAAAGTGCAGCACCAAAAGCCCAGCCAGTGCTCCTCCTCCTCTACAAGGCCGGTACTGAAGCCTCACCATTCCCAATCGGTTTCTAAGACCAGATCAGAAACTGAGTTTTCTTTGCTTCACTGTGAAAACCCTGAAGCCCGCTCCACAAAAATGAATGGAGACATTGGAGGAAGTGAACGGATCGGAGCTTAAAGGGCATTAATAGCTACTTATGTAACCTTCAGTATCTTCTCTGTCTATAGCTTGTGAGGGGGGGGGGGGGGGAAGAAGAGAGAGAGAGAGTAAAGCTTCACAGACATGTGGCCTCTTCCACCAAATGCATTATGGGATATCGAACAAAGGAACAAAGTCATTAAAAACCACTGCAGCAAAAGCATTAATGGCGGTAAAAATGAGTCCAAGTTGCGTGTCGTTTATGGAATAAAGGAAGTGATTGATAGAGGGAGGATTTATGCTGTTTTTGTAAAAAAGAAAAAAAAAATAGTAGCGAATCTTACGGTTTCATTGGTTTCAACTGATATAGCACGTTGCCAAACCGTTGTTACATTTAATCCGATGAACCTGATTTTTTTCAGGTGGGTCAATAATGAGTCTTGCGGACGGATCGGTTCAAGGCCTTTTATGCACAGGCCTAGAGTTAACAGGTTTACTTGCAACCATACTAAAAGCTACAACCAAAACAAAAATTTCAAACTTTAGGTGGGACTAAGCTACCTGCAATTTGCTTGATTTCAGGTACAGTAAGATCCCGCATTTCAAAACCATCGAACTTCTTCATAGTTGAAAATATGATCCTGGAAATGTTCAGATTGAGACCCATCCCAATGGCATCACTAGCCACAAGAACATCAAAGTCACTGCTTGCATCATTGAACATTGTTGCCTGCAGATCTAAAGAACATTTAAATCACAGGAGAGAAGAAAAAAATCGACAGATAAGTGAGAGATTATATAGATTGATATTCAAAATAAAGTAGAAGGTTTGTGTTTGCACAGAGAGAGAGAGAGAGAGAGAGAGAGAGGGAGGACGGGTTTAAAAAGGGGGGAAAACTCTTTAAAAAGAATAAGAAAAATCACACCCACTAAAAGAACTGAACAGTGTCAAATGAAAATTTTCATCTGTATATGGTAAACGCATAATACACATCAGGGATATCTTTTTTCAAATTCATAACAGCAGAAGAAACATAGAATTAAAAAAAAAAAGAAAAGAAAAAGGCATACCTGAACTAGGCATACGTATAATGAGACAAGATAGAGCCTTTAAGACGCAGAGAGGAAGGCATACCTGTCTAGTTCGAGTCTCTGGTGGCAGTGAGCCATAAACTACAGAACAAAGATGCTTTCCCCCATTTTCAATTTCCCTCTACAGGTGTGGAGAAGATACATATACACTTAAACAGGTTAATTTACTAAACAAACAATGGAGAAGTAATCACTGACCTTTAGTCTGTATATCTCTTGACGTGAAAAGGTTACAATACAATCGCCTGTTTGGATTTGAGAGAAGGATCCAAGAGGAATCTTAGACGGAACTAGAGGTGAAAGTCTCTCATAAAATTCAACCTATTAAAATGGCTTTCCACAGAATAATCAGTAACATCATACAGACACAACAAAATTAGCATAGAACTGACAACCACATGATGGCAGGCTTGAATAACAAATTACCAGACACAACAAAAGTAGCATACAATCGCCTGTGTGGATTGGGTAAGTCCATTATGAATCAGACAATAAAATTCAGAATAATAATCGCTGTATTACTATTTGTACGCCAAAACATAAAGTTCTGGGGATATTAGTTACACAAACAATTTACAGCAACTGCAACTTGTTCAAGAAAAGCCACTAGGTAAACCAAATGGTGTTAGTCCCTAAACTTTGTTGCAGATGAACTTTTAGGATCATTTTAGTCCAAAACAGGTAGACAAGAATCCATATAAAATTGAGAAAAGAAAAGTTCCATAACAAAAACAACAAACTTCCAGCTAAACTTATCATAAAAAGAAATAACCCTTCTGTCTATAGAAGGTCATCCACAGAGGTTCAGAAAATTTGGAAGATAGCAGCTTTGTGGTCAAATTAACAGAAAATATAAAATAGAAAGAAAGGATTGGGGGGGAAAACAAAGTCATGTTGCATTTTTATTTTCAATTTTCATTCCCCCTCTTTCAAATCATGAAACAAAGTGGATCTCATACCGGCATGATACAGTAGAACAATTCACTAAAAACGCCACCTAGAATAAGATATATCAAACTCAGGAAATAAAAAGATCCCATCCATGTACTGGAGAAGTAAAGTAGCGTTAGTATATTCTTTATGAACTAAAACAAGAATAACTTGATTCAAAATTACACAGAAATTACCTCAACCTCATCACCAGTCACTTTCAGTATTTCCAGGATAAGAGGAATAGCGGCTGCATCTCCACAAAGGTGAAGCTCATCAGCAGAGACTCCTAATAGAGCACGAGTAAATGAAAAACCCCTTGTCCTACACCCCAACATCTGTACTGCCAATGAATTCATGAGAGGGGGGATAACAACGAAACGCATATAATGATTAATACAATCAATCACATACAGGAATATATGAATTGCATAGCTTACAAAAAGAAATATCATGTACCCAGCTTAGAAAATATGCCATAAGTTTGGGAATATAAAACATCGATAAATACAATCATCCAACAGCTTGGGGTTGCATGAACCAATATCATTTCCCCAATAAGCTCCGTCTAGGTCTCATATTCAAGCATGTGATTGGCCATCATGATATTCGAGGAATATAGTAAAATAAGCAAAGAATTTTTTTTATAGAGAAATGATTTGTACAAGCTCCAAATAGACAAGCCCTTTTAAAAAAGTGGACCCCACCTTAAAAAAGTGTAAAAAAAACTATTCTTTATTAGTGGGACCCATTGTTTTACAAAAGGCTTGTATGGGGCTTGTATCTAGCATTACTCTTTTTTATATAACACGAAAACAAGGGTCCTTTTTTAACCTGAAAAAAATCGCTTTTGTTAAAAAAGATGGTTAAGTTGCTTTTAAATGGCATTAAACATACTTTAAATCCATGTCATGCAACCTTAGGCCAGACCCCAACCATCCCACAATTGGCTGATTCCCATCTACATACTATAGAATCTAAATCATATGCATTCAGGGGCACATTCACTAATTTCACATTAATTTTTTTATCGGTAACTAATTTCGCATTAATATATTATACGATTATCTCAGTTTAATAAACAGCAAACATTCTTATGAGCTTTCCAAATATGAAGAAAGAAAGTCCCCAGACAAACAATGGCATGCCTGAATTTCATCAATAACAGCACAATGGTAGTCCGAGGTTACACTGGCCATCTCAACTGTCACGGCCTTGTGCTTTGCACCATCAACTTCCTCTCTCTCTTGTCCTGTAATGAGATCACAAGGAACTTTTGCCTTGTTCAACCGTTTTGCCACCTCCCACGCCAACAATCTCAATGGACCACAGTATATGCCTGGAGTAACAATAAATACTTGAAACAATTTCTACTCACAGCAATAATTCTCCCCTCCTTTGACTATGAGGATTTAAAAATAAGAAATTTACCAGACGAACTTGACTCAAGTTGCTTCAAAGCATGGTATGTTTTACCACTATTTGTGGGACCCATATGCAGGATAACCTTGCGATGTTTCCTTCGAGCATTTGGGTACCATGTATGAGGACGACTGAAATAAATAAAAAAGCATCTGTGGTGAGGATTCTAAGAAGATGGTAAAAGAAACTATGGCATTCACAATTAGCATAAGCATTACAGCAAGAATCATCCAAGATCCTAAGAATTTGAGCATGGGAGCAATATGCTTGCTGGAATTTTTTTTTTTCCTTTTTGATGAGTGACACTTGATGGAAAATTAGACAAATGCTGATCAAGTCCAAACTAGTAAGGAGTGAATACACCAAGTAACAGATTCACTTTCAATAGAAAGCTTCCACCCTGCCACTGCCCCAAAAAAAGGAAAAAAGAGATACTCAAAAAACCATCTGCACATGTATGCACAAACACACAACACACACACACACAGAGTGTTCAGTCATTTTCTCTAGCTGAAAATATTTTGCAATAAAGTTCAATGCAAGCTGATACCAGAGCAAGGCGCTTATTTTTGGTAAATTCATAGTTTTGATTTCAGTGGTGTAAATTCTATAACATGATTTGTAAATTCTATAACATGACTAACCTAACTCTGAAGAATGTCAGATTTATCAGGAGATTTAAAGACCAGCTAGTTAAGTCTATTATAGTTTCAAGCCCCATAATTTCTATTCATATAACAAAAAACTAAAAATAGAATAGTTAGCTCTACCAAGTAACATGAGAGTTATATTTCAATAATGTTAAAACTAAATCAAAAGAAAGGGTATGCTAATGCTAAAACAAAAGAAAAGGTCATGATATCCAAGCATCCAGACGTGTACTATGTAGTTTGAGTCAATGTAATTTTCACCAGATAAAGACAACACTACTTCAGTAACTGTGAGCCACATTTTTTTTTTGATAAGTAATAAGTTATTTTATTGATATAAAGATAGGCATAGCCCATGTACATTGGAAGCATACATGTGAATACACCTATTTAAGAACTAGAAACAGTTACAAGGAAATCATGGAAGCTGAGACCATTCAAATCAAGAGTAGTGGCCCACAAAAACAAAGTCTTCCAGAAAAAAACTTGTGAGCCACATTTCTTACGTGAGATCTGTAAAGTCAAACTTTGTGGTACCAGTGCAACCGCTGTACTTTCTCGTTGTATCAGAAATGGTAGCTAAAGCTGCAATCCTCAATTCCATGGGCAGCCAAATGGGCTCCATATTTCCTGATAAATATTGGGGAGAAAAGGTAGTGAGAGAACACCAAAACAAGACAATTAATTCGAAACCTACAACTACAAACTCCAATGTATCCATTGAAACCCTTTAATTGATAGTGATATCGATATGAACAGTGAAGGATTCTCATACTAACAAATAGCACAAGTATCTATCCAAAAAGCAACCAACATGTCATGAGCACAACAACGGAATTACGCACCTTACATGCGCCACTTGGTGAAACATTGAATATCTCTAAGTAATTAATGCGCAGAGATAGATTAAATGAACATATACTCAAACAAGTCATCTTCCAATTTCCATTTACAAGAAAACTTACGAAAGTAAAAACATAGATGATTGGGGCAATTTTATGGATAGTTCACATGTTCAGTGTATGTTTGTCATTTATACCTATTACAAAACAAGGGAATAGTAAACAACCTATACAGCCTTAAAAGAACAAAATTTTGAAATCTATGCTTTCTTTATCTTTTACTTCAACCCGAAAAAAGTCAAGCCACCAGATCCAAATGATTATAAATGCTTTTACTTTTTCGAGGATAAAACAACCATACATTCAACATCCTCCCCCCCTTCGAGCTGATTCCATGCAGCAGTAAGCTCAGAAAGCAATAAGATACGCTCAACAAAGCTCACGATTATCAATTTCCTGGACTTCTTCACCTCTTAACCAAAACAAACTAAAAAGAATTTAACACGAAACAGAAGATATATCAAGGAAAATAAAGAGAGTGTCTGGAGGACGAACCGCGGAGAGTGCGAGAAACGCCCAGAGACAAAACTCTTCGACGAAGTAAAAACGAGGCCATTGTTTCCGGACTTGAAAAGTCTTTTTCTTTCTTTTTTGGAGACAATAATTTCAGAGGGAACCCAAGTATGAGAAATAGGGGTTAATGTAAGACATCGTGCTCCAGGGGAAACAAGCGGTGCCCCCTCACTCCGCTCTCTCAGGGTTCGTAGACTTCGCTTCTAGCGCCATATTTTGGGGGCGACAGTCGGAGAGGATGGGGACGGAGGGGAGTCGAAAACAGAGGAACCGTGCTACGAGTCGTTTAGGAGGCTGAAGAAAGTATTTCCCATTTTGGGCTGGTCTCAAGTCCAGCCCACTCAAATTACACTCCATCGAAACAAGATGGCCCAATTGAGAAGGCAGCAAGGCCTGTTCTACACAATGACCCTCTTCGCTTGGTAGCTAAGCCTAGCATCCCAATTTCAAGGTATTACAATTTTCAACGGACAACTAATTTTGTTTATTAAATAGTTGTATCAAATTATTATGAATTTTAAATTATACACCTTAATTTATCAAAATTGACACATTACATCCTCGAATTATTAAAAATCGACATTTTGAGAGTGAAAAGTGTTCATTTTTAATAGTTAGATGGTGCAATATATCATTTTTAGTATATTAAAGTGTAAAATGCAAACCTCTTAACAGATTAAGAACGCCAAGTGTATCTTTTTCTTAAATAGCTCCATATGTTGAGGAAATTGGGCACATGTGTGGTTTGTTTTTCCAATTTCTTTTTAATGTAGACATGGAAATGCTTTAGTTTTGTATTAGTGTGAACTGCAAATATATGCACATGTTTGATTTGCTGGTGTGGAGCTAGCTTCAGAACAAACCAAATTCTGATTAGGACTGTTCATCCGAACCAGGTTTTTTCTGGGCCTGGTCCATAACCCAGAAAACAGGATTCCGATTTCGAGTTCCGGCCCACAACAAATCCAGGTCAGAACCCGGGTTGCAAAACCTGAGTACGCCTTGTTTGGGTACCGGGTTTTAAACCCGGAACCTAGTTTTTTTTTTGTCGGTTTGAATGTTTAAAACCTGGGTTAATGCTTTTAAAGGGTGCTTGATTATGGGAAATTTGGAATATGGTAAACAGCTTCATGGATTGATCATCAGGAGTGAGATGCTATTTAGCCCGTCAATGGCAAATGCTCTCATGGATATGTATTTCAAGAATGATAAAAATGACTCAGCTCTAAAAGTTTTCAATGGCATGCAAAACAAAGATGCCATATCATGGAATACTGTATTTGGCGGCTTCACTCTGGAAGGGGATGCAAGAGAAATTGCAATACTATTTTACGAGTTCATGCTGACAGGAATGAAGCCCAGCCATATCATATTGATCACAGTACTGTTTTGGAAAGTGTGGGGAGCTAATGAATCTCAATCTTGGGATTCAATTTTTTTTCACTTGCCCTACGTCTTTAAAAACTCTAGTTTGATTAATAAAGAAAAAAAAAAATCGGGTGTAACTCGAACTTGGATTTTGAGTTTTTAAAAATCAGTGTCAATTTGAGTTTTGATCCGATTTTGAAACTTGAGTTCCAGATCTGGGTATATCGAAGTTTTCAGGCCATAATCAGGATGAATAGTACTAATTTGATGCCATTATAAACATAATTAAGCCCCAATAATTACATGGATTGGGCTAATTAGATTAGATTAGATAGCATGGGGAATTTAATGCAACTTTCACTGGTTGGGTGTACTGATCATGAGAATATGACAGTGACATTATGTTTGAAATAAGTTCAAAGCAAAACCTTGTTCATACCCACCATGACCTTTGGCCCCACCTCTACTTTAATGCTAACTTGAGAGGTTTCATGGAGGACAAGACACTGAAACGGATAGACACCTCATGATTTGAAAGGCAATATGGAATGTGATTGTATAAAATGCCTTGAATTTGAAAATCATCTTCACCACAGAAAAATATATACTTAATGAAACGAATGGTGGGTGGCTTTTCTTCTCCTCTGGTTTTCTGGACCAAACATCCCTCCATATCTACATCCAGCATTTATTCACATCATAAATGAATCCATTCTGATATGAAACTCCCTTCTTGTTTCACTGCAGATAGATCCATCATGCAGGCCCTCCTATATATATACATAAGCTTTCCAAACATGTAGTTAACAGCTTTTATTCTTTGAATTAATCCTTGTCTGTTTTATGTAATTAAAGATTCGATTCTAGCCTTTGTAGCTAGGTTTGTATCCAGCAATAAGAGCTAGGCTTTGCCAATTGAACACTCAACCATCCAACCATCCATTCTTTTCCTAATAAGGGACTTTGATCTGATCTTGATTTATAGCTAGAGTCTAAAAAATTAGGTAATTTTAGAACTTGATGAATTCATTGTAGGTAGTAGTACTCGGTTCAATTGCATGGCTTGAGAAAGAAGTACAAAAAATTAGCCGAGAATAAAATCATTCAATATAAATATATATATATATATATCAACTTTTATCCCATTTCATGTTAAATTGACCCACACCCATCATGAACTCAGTAGCTGTAGCAGAATCTGGCCTATACTTGGTTGAATTGCTTTGGTGCAGATAATTATGAGGTGAATCCAATGAGTTCAAATATATATTCAAGGGATATGATGATGAAAAAGGAGAGATCTCTCCTCCCAATATTAATGAAAAAAATCAACTTGTAAGTCTGTTTATTGACAAATTTATCGTATCGATAAAATTATTAAAATTTATCGACGTTTTGATTTTTTTTTCTTTTTAATTGGAATGGGTTTTGCGAGCTGCTTATATTGGACAGGAAGCATGCAGCATATATATATATATATATTTATATATATATATATATATATATATAGAAGGTCCTGAAATTTATTCCAAATTATATATTCTGATCATCCTCTTAATGGCCGGGGTGATGATCAGGAGGTTGAAATATTAATATTGGCTCCCTAGCTAGTTTCTTTTGATTGTAATGGGGGGGAGTTGATCGAAAACAAAAATTCCTTGAGATGCAGTATATATTCATTATAAGATTGATCAAGTCCCTATCATAATTAAAATTAAGATTTATTTCTCAATCAAAAGCTGGGAGCATCGGGTCAAAATCTCTTTCTTCAATCCCAACTTTCTTTTTAAAAAGGAAAAAAAAAATTGTGGTCCGGGCTTGAATCTCGAGCATAAACCATGATCTCAGCTGACAAGTGATCCAAATATACTTGGAAATTAAGGTCAATTAATACGTGGGAATCGACACCTTATTTTTTCGATTCTAGCAATTATTTGACTTTTGTTTTTATTTTTATTTTATTGAGCTATATAGAACATATAAACGACAGTTGGCAAGTGCTTTTAAAATCTTCTAGCTAGACCTTGAAATCCACTAGAGACGACTCTGTAATTTATTAGGCATTAATAATCAGTCTTAAGTTCACGAGTTAAAGAAGTAAATTCCGAAAATGATTAATCTAAAAGCTAGAGCATACGTACTTATAAACAAGAAAATAATACTTATGAAATCACAGATGATCTCACCCAACCAAATCAAATAAAAGTTCATAATTCAAAATTATAATAGAGTACTCAAACTTCAAGTACTGGAGTTAAAAAGATGATCAGATGGCTACAATATATTCGATCTCGATCGTTGGTTCATGTGCTAATTAATTCCCCCATAATATATATTTGGGTCATCCTACAATATTATCACAGAAAAGATATTCCCTCCTTAAAACTTTGAGAGAAATATTAAGAAAAAAAAAATGACATAAAAAACTCCAACATGATGATGTTCATCAAATTATTTACAGTAACGATAGCAGATCAGATATCTCACACGAGAACTCCCTTGTTTTTTCATATTCAAGCAAACATTAAAACAACATCATTTACTTCAAAATGTTCTACTATAAGTTATAACATTAACCTTTTTCACCTTGGACGTCATCCCTAACGTTGTACTACTGGCTCAAGCACAACAACATCATCATCATGCATGGTAAAACCTAGATATATTATATATATTGCTACCAAAACTCACATCCAAGCAGCTTTTTTTAGTACTCTTGTAATTTGATCATTTAGTTCTATGATTTAATGATCCGGTCTTTAATTTGTACGTGGGATCGATGCATGTCAAATATTTAGGGTTCAACATTCTGGGGAAAAATAAATAAAAACACACAAACCCTAGAAGAAATATTAGCAGATCATGCATATGTGCATGTGAGAAGAGTGGTCTACATCAATAGATCATAGGCACATATATAATTCACTTTACTGTGGTAGATGCTAAAGATAAGGACAAGTGAGCAAAGCTTTTGTCGCGTTTTGAAAAACCAAAGGACCCCAAAACCATGCCTTGAAACCGATACAATACCTCTGTAAAGAAAAAGATCAAACAATGGGGTCTCTCCAAGCCGGAAAAAGCTGGCAATAAAGTATCTGAGAAGAAAAAAAATGAAAAAAAAAATAATAATAAATAAATTGCAGTTGGCTGGCTTGCTGTTTCCTTTGACTGCATGCCTCGTAAATCATGTTTAGGCGCTAGCTGCCCTATTAGATTCACCAAAGGTGGCTGGTTTCGGGGGGAAGAAAAAGTAAAAGCAACAAACAAATCTTCTTGGGAGTTCTTTATGTTTTTGACCTACTTAATTAATGATGTGTTTGTCTCTTATTCTGTGAGAGATGATCCATTAATGGTCCATGATTGTGTCCCTTTCATTAATCACGCAATCTTAGTCATCCAGTAGTACTTGCATGTGCTGAAACATTACAGCTGTAGTTAGGATCTTTAAAAGACAAGAAACCATGCAGCTTGATGCTTTTCCGGAATATTATGTAATTTGAACTCATTCTCAGGGAATAAGTACTGCGGCATGCATGTTTGGTACGTATTGTGTTTGAGAGGGCAAGAAAAGTTTTTATATTTCGAAATTAGAGAAATCATGTTGAATCTTCATCTTGATCTAGGCTGAATCGAATAATGTATCGTGTTTTAAACAACATTTGAATTAAGTCGTCAATTTATAAAATTACTTAAAATGTGTCACACTAATTTATATATATATATATATATTTTTTTTTTTTTGTAGATTGAGTATATATATATATATATATATATATAGAATAGCTTATAGCTGGTTGAATCGATCTCTCCCAAATAACACCCTCCAATGGAGGTGTGTCACGTAGACACCACGCATTATAGATGGACACCAATTTTTCTGTCCCCCCTGCCCTGCCCTCTCTCTCTCTCTCTCTCTCTCTCTATTTTGCGGGTTTCCTCCCTTTGCAGGTTTAGGGGAGAGAACACCTTCACTCTCATTTTCTGTATCCGATTCTCTCTAATCCATGTACGTACAAAACCCTTATATGCAGTGGCGGAACCATAAATTTGTTATAAGGGGGGCCGAGCAAAACTAAAATTATAATAAAATATTTTTTATTCTATTTTTGAGTCAAAATAATTTATAAGATCAAAATAATTTTATAGAGGAGGTTAAGATAACGTTTTAGAGAGAAAACCAACACAATATGAGATAATATAATCATATTAAATCATAAAAAGACTAATATAAATTTTTTTATTTTTCAAACTTTGGGGGCATGGCCCTCCCCTGCCCCTGTGTAGGTCCGCCACTGCTTATATGTGAGAAAGTATTCCTCCATTGCACAACCCCTATGGTCGCATCCTAATCTCTTCCCAAGGGTTATCTAGTTTTTTTTTTTCGATTAATGATTGTTTTCCTTTGATTTTCAGTTTTCTCTAAGGTTTTCAAGTGATTGCTTTCATTTTCATTTATAATGTTACGTATATTATTATTATTGTTTTGGTCGCAGACTGAGATTAGAAACCTCAATCACCTATGGCATCCATGGAAGAGAGAAATAATTGGATATTTCACCTTAGGAGACCTTTTGTAATGATTCTATTAATTCTGGGATGTATTATGGTTGTAATGATTGCAGGATGGTATGGATTTGAAGTAAAAAAATGGAATGTAGATGAACTGTTTGTGGAAATGCTTGAGATAGTAAAAATAGAAAGGAACAATATAGGGTTCTTCGAGGGACCCTTAAACCTCTCAAAAGTATGTATTCAGATTCTTCAAAAATGTTCAGCAATAATCCACCTTGTTTATAGACTCGTCCTAATACCCACGCAAGGGTAACAAACCAAAGCAATAAAAATAAGACACATGTCCTAGCTCTAACGGAAAGAAAGAAAGCAGAAATATTCCTTCAAGCTTCTAGAACATTAAAAGAAATACAGTAAAATGGTGCACTTTAGGAGATGATGAAACGGTGCGTGTATTCCATATGAAACGGTGCGTCTTCACTTCGTGTTGCTGTGTGTTTTGAAACTGCTGGTACTTCAAGTGACTTCCAACCTTATCTTTTCGATACTTCAGTAGTTAATCCCAGTTCTGTCTTCGATGCTTGTAACCCTACCCTTCCATGTTTCTTCATCCTTCTTCTTGGCTTCATAAAAATCCACCCCCGTTAAAAGACCTTGCCCACAAGGTTCGGGTAAAGGTCCTTCATCTTTGAAAGTGGTTCCCAACTATTGTTCTTCGAGAAAGCCCCAACCCACTTGATCAAGACTTTGGTGATGGCTTTGTCTCCTAGCCTTCTCGTACGTCGATCGATGATGCTCTCAGGCTCTGGCTAGATTTCCTCTTTTGTGTTTACTGGAGGAAGGGTGGGAAGAGGGTGGATCTGGTCGCCTAGTTTGCGTTTCAAGCACGAAACATGAAACACTAGATGTATGCGTGAAGTCACTGGCAGATCGAGCTTGTAGGCAACCTTCCCTATGCGTTGGAGTACTTGAAATGGGCCATAAAACCTAGGTGACAACTTGAGGTTGTGGCGTATAGCGATGGAGCTCTGTCGATAGGGCTGTAAGCAAAGGTAAACCCAATCTCCTTCTGCGAACTCACTTTCAGATCTTTTTTTGTCTGCATAAAACTTCATGTGTTGCTGAGATTGTTGTAAATTGTGTCTGAGTTGATTTTTGATCTAGTCTCGTGTGGTTAAGTGTTGGTCAACAACAACATTGAGTGTTGTACTTGGGATATAGGAATTGAGTCTTAGTGTGCAGTATCCATATAAGGCCTCAAATGGAGAAATTTTAGTCGAAGTGTGGTACGATGAGTTGTACCACCATTCGGCTAGTGGTAACCATTGTACTCAGCCCTTAGGTTTAGCTCCCGCATAGCAACGTAAATAGTCTTTCAAAGTCTTGTTTAAAGCCTCAGTTTGATCATCAGTTTGCAGATGGTAGGCTGAGCTATAGTGTAAAACAGATCCCTGTAATTCAAATTTAATCTTCCAAAAAACAATTAGAAAGATAGGATCACGATCCGATAGAACAATTTTGGGCATTCCATGTAATTTGAATATTTCTCGAAAAACAACTTCGCCACATCAGCCGTTGTGTATGGATGTGCCAATGTTAAAAAATAGCCATACTTGGTCAGTCTATCAATGATTACCAATACCACACTAAACCCTTGGGATTTAGGTAATCCCTCCACAAAATCTAGTGATATCTCTTCCCAAGCTTGTGAGGGAATGGTTGGAGAAACCCATGGGGTAAAGTGGTCTCAGTTTTATTAATTTGGCATATATCACATTTCCTTACCAGACGCTTGATGTCATTCTTCATGTCGTGCCAGTAGAAATTTCTTTTTGCTTGCTGGTATGTTTTCAAGTACCTCGAATGGCCTGCTTGGGGGTTCGAGTGGATAAAACTTAGTATTTTAGCTTTGAACATAGACTGAGGGTCAATGATCAACCTGCTTATCTTGAAGGGTAACCCTTGCCTTAAAACATAATCTTTAGGCCCTGTTGACCTGTAGTAAGCTGCTATACAATCCCCTTCAACTCAGCCTCCCCTTCAACTTGGCTGAAGTTGCATACATGGCCTTGAGTTATTCTATCCACAAAGGGGTGGAAAATGTTATAAGGCCTAAAAATCCACGTTGACTCATATCTGATTCATGCCTTTGAGAAAGGGCATCTGCCACTTTATTCTCTCTTCCTTGTTTGTATTGGATTGTAAAATCATAGCCCATTAATTTGTGATCCATTTTCACTGCTTAACTGTGCCCAATTTTTGCTCCAAGAGATACTTGAGTGACTGTTGGTCCGTTTTAACAATGAAGATCTGGCCCAATAAATAGGGTCTCCATTTGTGTACTGTTGTGACCAGGGCTATGAGTTATTTTTCATAAGTAGAAAGGGTTAGAGATGTACCTTTTAATGCTTTGCTTAGATAAGCAATAGGCTGGCCCTCTTGCATTAAAACTGCCCCTACCCCCACATCCGCTTGCATCACATTCAATGACAAATTTCTATGAAAAGTTAGGCAACTTTAGCACTGGTGGAGTAGATACTGCTGCCTTAAGCTTTAAAAAGGCCTCATTAGCCTTGTCATCCCAATTAAAAGAGTTCTTTCTCAAGAGAGCCCTAAGTGATGCTACAATAATGCGATAACCCCGTATAAACTTCCGATAGTACCACGTTAAGCCTAGGAAACCCCTCAAGGCTTTAGTATTAACTGGAGTTGGCCAATCAACCATTGCTGTTACCTTCTTTGGGTCAGCTTTAACACCCATTCCCGAGACAACGTGACCCAAATAGTCCATCTCAGCCACCCCAAATTGACATTTGGACAGTTTAGCGAACAAACAATGTGAAGTTAAAGTTTTTAGGACTAATTTGAGATGTCCAATGTGTTGTTCCATGGCGGTGTTGTACACCAAGATGTCATTAAAGAATATTAAGACAAATCTGCGTAGAAACGGCTTAAAAATGGTGTTCATTGGCTCTTGGAATGTGGGCATTGGTAAGCCCAAATGGTATTACCAAGAACTCATAGTGCCCCTCATGAGTTCCGAAGGCCGTTTTGGGAATATCCTCAAGTACTACCCGTATTTGATGATAGATGGATTTGAGATCCAGCTTTGAGAACACAATTGCCCCATGGAGTTCATCTAGGAGTTCGTCAATCACTGGAATCGGGAACTTGTCCTTAACGGTCTCCTGGTTTAGTGCCTTATAATCGACACATAGGCACCAACTACCATCAACCTTTCGGACCAATAAAACAGGGGATGAAAAGGGACTTGAACTTGGCCTAATGATGCATGTCTTAAGTAATTCAACCACAATTTTTTCAATTTCTGACTTCTGGTAGTAGGGGGTATCGATAAGGTCATGTAGAAATGGGGCTTGTGCCATCCTTGAGGATAATGCGATGATCATGAGATCGCACAGGTGGCAACCCAATGGGCTCATCAAAAACATGTTTAAAGGAGGATAAAACCTCCCTAGCTTCAGAATCTTGCACCTCATTAGTCACTAGTGCAGATTGGGCATGTAATTGCAATATTAAGCCTTTCCCTTTGTAATAAGAGTTGATAAATAATTTGTGGCAGCTAGTAAACGTAGTGTCTTGTAACTGAAGGCCCTTAAATGTAACTATCTGTCCTTCTCACTGAAACTGCATACTTAGTGCAAAAAAATTCAAATTTATTGACCCAAGAGATTCCAGCCATTGAATCCCTAACACCCCATTACAACTAGCCAAGGGTAAGACAAAATAAGGTGTTTTAAAATGAGCACCTTGGATCCTAGTAACCACCTCATTACATGATTCCAAGGTCTCTACCATCTCACCATTTGCCACTTGTACTTTTAATTGTAGCTCACTACTAACTTGCAGCTTAATTATTTTAACAATGGATGGGTCCAGGAAGTTGTGAGTACTTCCTGTATCCACTAAAATAAGCACAGATGCAGCACCAATATGTCCATATAATCTCATAGTTTTGGGGCAAGGAGTACTTGTTAAGGCATTGAGTGTAATAATTGGACCATTCTGTGTTGCTGTTGGTGGTGCTGTGTCAGCCAAGTCTGTGGTGTCATAGAACACCTCCTCGCCTTTGTCATCACCCCCTGCTCCTCAACTTGTAAGAAATAGATCTTTGGGGTTTTACACACATGCCCCAAATGCCACTTTTCCGAACAGTGAAAACACAACCATTTTTTTTCCTTTTGTCATTCATTTGGCTAGAAAACACCCTTCTCATAGGAGTGGGAGGTTTTGGAGTTTGAGCTGTACTACTATTAGGACTTGACCACTGACTTCCAGTGGTGTTTTGGTATGTGTTTCGGTCTCCTCAAGGTTTACTAGTTCTTCTATGCTAACCAAAAATTCTTCTTGTATTTTTGCGAGGCTAAATGCTATGTTGAGGTTCACTAGATTGAGCAACCGAAAAGGAAGACGGATTTCATCTTTGAGACCACTAAGGAAACAACTCAACTTATGGGTATCAGAAAGTCCTATGAGACGGTTAGAGAGAGACTCAAACTGAGCCTTATACACAGCCACTGTAGAGGTTTGTTTCAGCCTGGTGAGAGACTCCATCGGATCATCATACGTTGTGGAACCAAAGCGTAGTTGGAGTGCTTCAGTGAAGGCCTGCCAGTTTGTAAACTGCCCTGTATCAACAGCATCTTGATACTAAGTGAGAGCCTCCCCCTCCATGTGGTATGAGGTCATTAAAAGTTTCTGCGCTACAAGTGTTTGATAAAATGCAAAGTAGTGGTTGTCTGATTTGCTAGAATTGTTCTTAGCATATCAAATATTTTATGCATCTGTTCTCTCATATCGTGAACGGCTTGGTCATGCTGAAGTACCATATCTTGCTGCTGCTGTTTGGTGCAGACATTCTCAGCCATTAGGAATGTTAGGCTCTAGATACCACTTGTAATGATTCTATTAATTCTGGGATGTATTATGGCTGTAATGATTGTAGGATGGTATGGATTTGAAGTAAAAAAATGAAATGTAGATGAACTGTTTGTGGAAATGCTTGAGATAGTAGAAATAGAAAGGAACGATATAGGGTTCTTCGAGGGACCCTTAAACCTCCCAAAAGTCTGCATTCAGATTCTTCAGAAATGTTCAGCGATAATCCACCTTGTTTCTAGACTCGTCCTAATACCCACGCAGAGGTAACAAACCAAAGCAATAAAAATAGGACACTGTCCTGACTCTAACGGAAAGAAAGAAAGCAGAAATATTCCTTTAAGCTTCTAGAATATTAAAAGAAATACAGTAAAACAGTGCACTTTAGGAGATGATGAAATGGTGCTTGTAATCCAGATGAAACGGTGTGTCTTCACTTCGTGTTGCTATGCGTTTTGAAATTGCTGGTACTTCAAGTGACTTCCAACCTTATCTTCTCGATACTTCAGTAGTTAATCCCAGTTCTGTCTTCAATGCTTGTAACCCTAAACTTCCATGTTTCTTCATTCTTCTTCTTGGCTTCATAACACCTTTGGAATCGTTATGATGAATGGAGTGCATACAGGGCCAGAGTTTCAATGGTCTTGAACAATGGCGAGACCTTAATTCAATACTATGTGCCTTATCTCTTTGCAAACCATGTAAATTGCATATATGAAGACGTCGATGAACAAGGAGGATGATGGTGTGCAGCAGTCTGGAGGGCAGCAGTGCACTGATTTTGGATGGTGTTTGTGCGACCGACGATCTGAAGGGATCACTTGGTCTGGAGGTGCACTGGTCTGAAGGGGTGAGCGGGTCTTGAGCTCCTACGTCGGTATAAAGGTCATACGGCGCGTGGCGGTGTGGGTGGAGTGGATGAGCGGGTTTGTGTTTTCAAAAGAAAATAGATCACATGGGCTTCTCTAGTTTTGATTTTACTACCTTGTGGTGCGGCTCATGTGACTTCTATGTGGATTGCTGATGTGTCATTAGTTTATTTGTGGTTGCTAGAGCATCCTCATTGCCTTGGCCAAATGAGGAGGTTGGCTAAAATTTACATAATTGATGTCAAAAACATCCTACATTGAATTAGGCAAATCTAAAATAATTTAGACTTTTACTACAGTGGTTGGCCAAATATGGAGAACCACAATTGATTCACCAAATATTAAAATACTAATTTCTCACTTCAAACAAACATTAAAATATTAGTTTCTCACTCCAAGCCAAAATACTATTTGGTTTGTAATTAAAAAATTTAGACAGAATTTTAAATGAGTTTAATCAAATTTTTTTGTTATTAACATTAAATGACTTTTGAAAATATGATTTTTTTAATATTAATTTAATTAGAATATAATTATTATTAACATTTAATTGGTAGAGATACAAAATGTGATAAAAATAAATTAAGTTAATAATATTTTATTGTTATATAGAGAGTGAATCGATAATCCAATATGAGGGTTGAATTTAAATGAAATAGATAAATGTAAAAAAGTGTAATATTAGTTAAATTTTAAAGATAAATTTAACCAAACCAATAAAGATGCTCTTAAAGGCATGAGAATGGAGTTTCCGTTCCAAAGAATTTATAATATATATTGATAGTCAACTTGTAAAGACAAGGATGATAGACATTGAATTCTAGCTAGATACCATTTAAATCTTTTATTTTTCTTAGTGAAAATAATTAGATTCCAAAACTCATAATGGATTGGTTGAATCCATGGCCAGCGGTGTTCCCTTTGATACCCACTTTGATATTGGACTACTAGTATTCCGTTGAAAATTCATTAGTTTTGAATTCAAGGTGGCTCTTCCCTCTATCTTTGCATCCCTTGCAATTTGGATCATGTCATATTCATCTCTCAAAAGGACCCATCACCGGCCTCTAGATTTGAAAGAACTTTTCATTTTTCAAAAAAAGCTTTTTTTTTTTTTTTTTTTTTTTATCTAACTCAATACTTACATTTTCTCATAAATATCAAAACTTATCTTAAATTCTATTTTTTCAAAATCCATTAGTTTTTTTAATAATCAAATTTTATATGTTTTTATTAATTAATTTACACATGATGATAAAATTCCATGACAATAAACTCTTTATTTTCTTTTATGCGCAACTTCTGATTTATTTATTTATTTATTCTTTCTCTAAGCTATTTTTTCATTTGTACGTAAGAAAAGTAGTACTATATATTTCTCGATATTTTTTTTCCCGAATTTTTGTTTTATTTATTTATATGCATACAGCCAAACCAAATTAATTATAAAGAGGAAAACATTCTCTTATGACAACAGATTCTGATCCCCTCCTTACAAAATCGACACTTGGATGCGCATCCAAACTGAATCCTTCAGCTTCATCATGAACTCGTTGAATCCAAACACATGGCTTGGGTTGCACTAATGCCATCCGGCCATGTAATGCTGCATATATCAAGGTTAATGTCAAAAGAGGTCATGGGGAGACGAAAGAAAATAATTAAAAGAATTTCCAAGATCATATGTGTAGGTCCACATCTTTAATTCGTGCCCTTTAGATTATTTCTAAATATACCAAAATATGGACCCCATTACTTGCTCAGCTTGCTCTTTAGTCTTTGGGTACAATTCCCAACTTTACAAGTTTCTTTGTATTATTCAATGTTCATCACTTTATTAATTTCTTTCCCTTTATTAATGCTTCAAATTAATCATTCCCAAAGTGAAATGAAAGTCGACCCACATTAGATGAAGCAAATTAATTAAAATCATGTAGCCATGTACTACTACTACTCGTCCACATAATTAGTAAACTCATGAATACAAAAATTAGGAAAACGACATCGTCACCAACCAATAATATTTTATTTTTTTTCACCAAGGAAAATCATTTGATATTGCTGATTAGATAGGGTTGATTTGAAGAAGATCATGGAAGTCCACTCACGTCTATACATGTACAGAAAATAGACACGAGGCAAAGCATTTTAATCGGTCTCCCATATTCTGTGCTGATCTTGTCGTCTCTGTGTATATACTTCAACCCCCATGACCATGGAGAATATCAGAATAATACCAATATGTAGGCGCACATACATTTTCTGAACGTACGAGTGATCAGTTGTCACCTCCAAAGGATATTCTTCAAAGATTTTTGCTCATCAACACTACTTACCTATATATACGTACATCATGTGCAATATGATCCTCATGTCTACCAAGTGGAATTTTTCAGAAAGCCTTGAATTCCATAAAAAAAAAAAAAAAAAATGTTTTATTTGCAAGCCTATGATCATGAATACATGACCACATTCAATTAACATAATAAAAAAGTGTTAGCATTTTAACTTTCAGATAATTTGAACTCGTAACACATGAGGTTTTCTTTTTTTAGAAAAAGACAGTAAAACTAGACAACCGAACTCTTGTGTTTTTTTTCTTATTTTTTTTAAATAAAAATATTTATTCTCATTAGTCACTATTCATCATCTCACACTCACACTATATGAAAAACACTCATAAAAAATATATTCACACTCAGGGGTAGAATTAAGATTTGGTGTGTGGGGAGGATTAGCAAAGTGTGTCATATTTAAGGGTGAACACTAACTGATTTTAAGGTAGTAAAGTGTGCCATCAACATTTAACATTAACCATATAAGATTGTTATCTAGGGACAAACTAAATTATTACAGCCACACATCTAAACCTATCACTTGAGCTCCATCGGACTCAAGTGAACGATAAAAATTAAGATATAAATAGCCATGTAAGATGTTTTGAAGCAAATGATAAAAATTAAGTAAATAAAGATAAACTTTTTTGTTGAATCTAAGATTGAATATTATAAAGTCTCTATAATATAGATAGAAATAGTTATGTGAAATTTGTTGCATTCACTCCTAATTGTTAATTCGATGGTAATATATATGTACTTACTAACAAAACTAATCCAAATAAGCTAGCTAGTGCAAGACTTGAAAGGAAAATTATAAAAAAATAGGAAAAATGAGGTTGTAAATTTACCAAATATCTTATAAAAACAGACCAAGATATTTTCTTAGCTCTTATGAGATGTAAAAAAAAAAAACAAAATGAGAATGTGTGATTTTATTAATGACAAAAAATAGGTGTGAGTATGAAAAAATGATTAAAAAACTAAAAGAAACCAAGACAACTTTAAGTACTAAATGAGATTTTTGAAAATATTTTGGGAGGCAAATTATCTTTATATTAGGATATATTTAAAAAAATTTGGTATGTTTGGCAAGTGAGATAAGACACACAATTCTCATCTCATCTCATCATTACAATTTTTTTAAATTTTCACACAAAATATAATAAATAATTTAAATTTTTTAAATTCCAATTTAACTTTTTCGAATCTCAAAATAATAATATTTTAAACTTTCATCTAAAATAAAAAATTATCATCTTACAATCCAAACTTATTTTAAGCATTGTTTGAAAATTTTTAGGGCAACCATCAAGGTAGGTCCGCCCATGCTTACACTTTATGAAAAGCTATATATGTAGAGTATGTGATTTAAACACGGACTAATTTATAACAAAACTCTTTAAATAATGGAAAAAATCAAAAGAGATTTGAGAAAATCTCAATCGTCTCTAATTGGGTCAATGTGGTAGCCCGGCCCCAACTTGGACAGCTCCGCCGTCAGCTCATTATTTTTGTCCTTCACTAAACATATACAAAAGTTTGACTAATCTACACAAAGCTTCATAATACCGAAGTTGGTAAGAGGGTGAAAAAAATGACAAAAAAGAAGATCTTGAGGAGGCCATATAATATATATGAATTATTATTCATGGCCACTAAAGATTAAAAAAGAAAAAACTCCACGAAAATGCAAACTCCCAAAGAACAAAACAAGTTAAAGCCTCACAAAACCCAACACTGTACCCTCCTCTTCTGCAAACATTCTTTGTCCAACGGAAGAAGAAACAAAATAAAAAGACAAAATAAAAATAAAATCTTGTACTACAACACACACATACATTGCCTTTATCTCTCTCTTTTTTTTTTTTTCCTTTCTTTGAACTGCTTTTACTTTGAAGGAAGACTATAAAACGGGGGGAAGGAGGACACAGGTGCACAGTAATAGGGTCGGTCTGCTACAGATCTCTCATCCTAACCTCCACTTTGCTGACCAAGTGCAGTCTTTGTCCGGCTGCCCAGCCGGGTCGTTTTAGGTTCAGAAGTTAATGGCCAAACAGCCTGCCCGTTGCCCTTTCATGCTTTGGCATGCCTTGACAGCCTTGTGCTTTGGAGTAAAATTAACAATCTAACAAAATAATAAAAAATAAAAACATAAAAGTCCTTAAGACTGAACTCTCTCTCTCTCTCTCTCTCTCTCTCTCCTGCACTTTATTCTGTTCAAATGCGATACTTTGCTGTTGTTACTCAGACCGAGACCCTTTCAAGGAGAGAGAGAAAGAGAACCTCAGGCTATACTTTGTTCTATCCCTTACTCTCTATCTCTCTCTCTCTGCCGCATTGTCTTGTTATGCTTCAGAATCTCATCTCACTCCCACGCATTAAAGCGTTGTCTCTCGTTCTCTCTCTTTCCAGTCGAGGTGATTTCGTATTGCCCCTGTTTTTGCTTCTTTTCGCCATAAAACTTTCATATGGTGCATTTACTAGAGCCATAAGAAGGAAACCATAAAACCCTTTTGTTGCTTGGTCTTTTTGCTTGAGCTCTTGAGCTTTTTTTGGTAGTTCTAGGAACCACACAGTCTACTGAGGTTCAACTGTGCTTGTTCTCGTTTCAAAGCTCAATATAGAGAAAACCCGGGAACTGGGGAAGGAGAATCTCGGGTACTAAGGTCCCATTCCTTGTATTCCTGACATCTTTGGTCGATTCTAAGTAAAACCCAGATATCCAGAATAGCAGAGAATACTAGGAGAGCTGTATGAAGTGGTAGTGAAACAATGAGAGATGGTAATTCCAAGAAAAGCAAGGTTTTTCACTTTCTTCTGCTAGAAAAGAAATTAATGTTTGGGAAAATTATATAAATTTGTTTCTGGCATCCCTATCATTTCTAATCATTGGATGATGTCAGCTGATTATCTGTTTTTTGTTTGTTGAAGCTCTCATGGTCAAAGAAAATGGTCAGGAAGTGGTTCAATATCAAGAGCAAAACTGAGGATTTTCAGGCAGATGATGTTAATTGCGGTGGTGGGTATCTTTGTTCTCTCTGGATTATTAGTTGGATTTTTTTTTTTTTGGGGTTTTGGGATTTCCTCATAACCTCAATGATATAATAGAAAAAGAACATGCTTTTTCCTCCACTAGTATAGAATCTATTACATAATTATCGCCTGCTGGTTGGTTACTAAGAAAGCTGAAGAAAGGGACGAATATGTAGTTTGAACTTTATAGTTAATATCCTCGTGGTTTTCAGAACTTGGGCCAATTATTTGAAATAGGCTCAATTGGATGGAGGCTTCTGTTTCCCGCATCATAAGTAAATGAATGATCTCGAAGTGCTAAATTATACCTACGAAAAAAATTCTAAATTCCGTATTTCTTTCTTCGTATTCTCAGCAACCAAACAAAGCATTAATTATTTTTTATTTTGACCAGTCAATGCAATATTTCTTTTGATTTAGTAGTTTTTTTTTTCTTTTTTTTTTTTTTTCTGCATCTAATACCGATTTAAGACATTCTTGTTTTTATATTTTCTTTTTTTGATTTTATATCCAATTTGTTTTAAAAATAGGGTCGATGCATTAACAATGATTTCTCTCTTTCAGGAGGTGATACGGAATATAGGACCAGCTTCTCAGAGAGGGAGCCATGCACGATCAAAAAAAGCAAAACAGGTTTAGTTTAATCAGAAGACATTCGAGACTTCATATTCAATTTGTAAGCTGTTATTTTTCCTTAATTCTTTTTCTCACTTCAATGCGCAGAAAAGTTTTGCCGGAACACAGAGCAGGTTCGACGAAGAAGAATGAATCTCGACCATCCTCGAATAATAGATGTGCAGAACTATAGGTATCCATTTCTTTCCTTTATTTACTCTTTTACTTCTTATTACGATTGTTATTGTATCGATTTTGAGAGCTTGTCTTTTTAATTTTGGGGCAGCATATTCGTGGCTACATGGAATGTGGCTGGAAGATCCCCAACAAGTAATTTGAATCTAGATGCCTGGCTGCATGCCTCACCTCCTGCTGACATTTATGTTCTTGGGTATGTTTTGGGTACTGCATATTTTCACCGTATGTGTTCTTGGGTATGTATTGGGTACTATGAAACTAGCCATTGCTAATGGACGCCATTCTCTTCCTTGCACATCAGATTTCAAGAAATTGTTCCATTGAATGCTGGCAATGTTCTGGGTGCAGAAGACAACGGCCCTGCCAAAAAGTGGTTGGCTCTCATTCGAAAGAGTCTCAACAATCTTCCCGGCACCAGTGGAGGGGGTGGATGCTATACACCGTCTCCCATTCCGGAGCCAATTGTAGAAATAAATGCCGATTTTGAGGGATCTGCAAGGCAGAAGAACTCATCTTTCTTCCATCGTCGATCATTCCAGACAACCCACAGCTGGAGAGTTGACAATGAACCTTCAATTCCACATCCAAGACTTGATCGTCGATTCAGTGTTTGTGATAGAGTAATCTTTGGCCATCGGCCAAGTGACTATGACCCCAGTTTCAGATGGGGTCATAGGCCGAGTGATTATTCCAGGCCAAGTGACTATTCCAGGGCCAGTGACTATTCCAGGCCTAGTGACTATTCTAGATGGGGTTCATCAGATGATGATAATGTGCCAGGGGATTCACCAAGTACTGTATTATATTCACCAATAGCCCAAGGCGGATTGGCATCTAATGAAGATGGATATCGAATGCCAGGGCATTCAAGATACTGCTTAGTTGCAAGTAAACAGATGGTTGGCATATTTCTCACAATATGGGTGAGAAGTGAATTGAGGGATCACGTCCAGAACATGAAAGTATCTTGTGTTGGCCGAGGATTGATGGGTTACCTTGGAAATAAGGTATCTCATTATCTAATGGTGTTAGTTAGCATGTACATCTGCTTGTTACTTACTAAGAAGGAACTCAGTCAGTATTAACTGAAAAACGAGTACTATTTTGTTTTTATTTGCAGGGATCAATTTCAGTCAGTATGTCTTTACACCAAACAACATTCTGTTTCATCTGTAGCCATTTGACCTCAGGACAGAAGGAGGGTGATGAGCTAAGAAGGAACTCTGATGTCATGGAGATCCTTAGGAAGACAAGATTTCCCCGAGTTCATGGCTCTGGCGATGAGAAGTCCCCAGAAACTATCCTTGAGCATGAGTAAGATCCTTACTCATTCTCTATCTATTAGCTACGATCTATCTAATGTTGTACCATGAACAGATATTGTAGGGGGTATCAGGAACATGCAGACTAGCGGGGAAAACAATATGAAAAATTTGACTACTTGGGGTTCCATTGGAATTTCAAATTATGTATTATATTTTATAGAGACCGATACAAAAAATGTATTATACTTTATAGAGGATTTCATCAACTGGTATAATTCAAATTAAGTCTTCTTTTTTTCACCTAAGCTCCCCTCTTGAAACCCGAGCAATGACATCAGCTTGTATGCAAATCATATGGACAAAACTTCTGTTTCTCGGTGGCTCACAACCCTTTTAATTGTTATTGTTCTATAAAAAATTTTCTTGAGGATTCTAATTACGTATCTTATTTTCTTTATCCAGTCGAATTATTTGGCTTGGGGATTTGAATTATCGTATTGCCCTCTCTTACCGCTCTGCCACAGCACTTGTGGAGATGCAAAACTGGAGGGCATTGTTAGAGAATGACCAGGCATGTTCTCTCTGCCAGAGTCCTTCTATCTGTCTCTTTTCTTTGTTATTTTTTTGTCAGTCAAATTACTTGTATGAAGAAGCTTCCCAGTCTAAAATATTGATGGTACTCTTGGCAGTTACGTAGAGAACAGAGACATGGTCGTGTTTTTGTGGGGTGGAACGAAGGGAGGATTTATTTTCCACCAACTTACAAGTATTCAACTAATTCAGACAGATATGCAGGGGATGATATGCATCCGAAGGAGAAACGTAGAACACCTGCTTGGTAACATGATCCCTCCTATACCTTGTGGGTAAAAAGTATGCATAATCGTAGCCCAAGTGCAATATAGAGATATTGAAGAGATGGAAAATATACTAAAAAGAAGTTTTTTTTCTTTCTCGTATGGATTGTAGACTATAATATAAAGAATAGAATGTGGGTTCTGTTGGTTCTTTTTTTCCCTCTGGGCATGGTGCTGATTTAGTTAATTTTGTGTGAAGGTGTGATCGAATTTTGTGGTATGGAGAAGGTCTCCAGCAATTATCTTATGTCCGTGGCGAATCTAGATTTTCGGATCATAGACCGGTTTATGGCATATTTTGGGCCGAGGTTGAGTCAAGCCATAGCCGGCTGAGGAAAAGCATGAGTTGCTCTAGTTCCAAGATTGAAGTGGAGGAGCTTCTGCCTAACTCACGTGGATATACTGAACTAAACTTTTTCTGAAGGAAAGAAGAATAATTAGGATTTACATTAATTCGTGCTCAAGTATGCTCTCTCTCTCTCCCCCACATGCTCAGACCGACCATTTTACCTGTTTTTATAGTAGACAGAAGGCCTTGGACTGCACTTACCTGGCCTAGTCATCCTGACATTATGTAATCTACCTGAAGAGGAGATATATTAATCTATATAATTGCAGATCTTTGCTCTTGCCCACAACTGAGAGATTACCATGGCCAATAACCTGTTGAAGAATATCACTTGTTTCTGCATATCAAGTATTCGCATCCTCGGTCAATCAGGTGGATACCCTTCTTTCAGCTCTTTCTCTCTGTCTCTATTTATATTTTCCTTAAAGCATCCTGGGTGGCTGGAAGTACAGAAATGTCTTGGTATGTAAGTCTTATTAATACTGATGACAGTAAGTTCCCAGACTCCTGCAACCCATCGGATGTATAATAAGCCTGGAGGATATACTTTGATTGATATCCCACGAGGAGCCGAATCATGCCTATTTCCGAGAACATTCACTTTGCATGATTTGAAAGTGTTTTAAAATTTACATTCTCTCTATTCTTTTTGAAGTTTTGTGGAGTAGTAGACCTCATACTTGTTCCTATTCTTACTTAGCATTTGGTCCCCAGTTGCAGGCGGGAATCACTTTGAAGAAATTCATCCTTGACTGGCGATGGAGACATTCCGTCGCCCACAAACCGAAAAAGGTTGGTCTCCCTCTACTTTTTTTTTTTTTCTAACTTTTCTTGGTTTTGCTGAAGTTCACAGTTGTTTGTCTAATTTTTAATTTTTTTTACCTTTACTTCCTCTTAGCAGGTGTTAGTTCTGTAATTCTCTCGCCAACACATTGTACCTTTGAGATCATCATTTCTTGTTAGCTTACTACGCAACAGTCCGTTATAAAAAAAAAAAAAACTACGCAACAGTCCAGTACGATGCATTTTCCATTACCTGATTGACAAGCATCCACCTTTTTGGCATCTCAAAGTCCCGTACGAACATTTGCAATTCTGCATAATGATCAGGTACTGTATGTGTTACCTGGTGCTTACTCCTATACTTAAACTAAAATAAGTTGTCCATGTGCTTATGATCTAAACTTTTGGTTCTGCAGGATGATGAACTCAACCTACAAAAAGAAGTGCCATGTGGGTAGATGACAATTTTTTTATTCTTGATTCTTTAGTTTGTTCAGGGAATATATAGATGGCTGATTAATGTAGGTGAAAGATCGTCAAAATAATCATTTGGTACTACCTTTAAATGCACAAAGAAGTAAAGAAAGATCTGACGGATACTCAATGCTAAAGCGATGTACAAAATGTAAAGGAAAAAAGAAATGAAGTTGATGATAGAAATCTGAAGCCTCTTGCAATCTCTGTTCTTGTCAATGATTCTAACGAAAAAGTTCGTTCTCTCATCTCTGCTTTTTCTTTTCACTCCGAGGAAAATGACAAACCAGAAAAGCACAAGACAGATTTACAGCTTTGGCAGTATCAGAAGCTATGATTTAGGTTGTGTTTGGATAGTGATCTGATTTTTTAATAGTAGTGAAAAAATCATGGTAAAATATTAAATAATAATAATAAAATAATAAATAGGATGAAACTCTATAATAGACTGCTCTTGAAAGTCTTCTAACTCCACGTTTGTCTTTTGCTGTTTGCTCTAAACTGTACTCGTAATAATTGCTTTCACTTTAAGATACCCGCGAAAACAGCGAAGGCAACAATACCATATGATAAAAATTAAGAAAAAGGCGCAGTATAATTGGACGCAGGACTGGCTTTAGCCTTCAAAAACTGTAAAATGTTGGGAGGTACAGCTTGTCAGCAACTCTATTTGTTAACGCATGCGCATTCCCTCTGGCTTCTCCCTGCATTTCCACACAGATCAGGAGCATGGGAAACATTCTGACCTTTGTTTTTTTTGGGATTCCGATGTTAATGACCTGCTTCTATTTTACTTTATTTATACTCAAAGAGGTCTGCTACAGTCTGCACATGACATTATAACATCATTCATTAGATGGTGTCCGATTTTCAATCCCACCTTTTTCTGATCTCATTATGTTACAAGGGCGTCAGAAGAATCAGTACATCATAATTTATTTATTTATTTTTTATCTTACTCTTATAATTACCACGATTCATGAATACCTGAAAATTTATAAGTTGTAATGATCAAGTATCTGAGCTGAGAGCTTCTAAGATCAGGGATGTTCTCGACGAACATTGTATTTTGTTGTCAATTAACTCTGCGACTTGGTATTTTGAATCACCTACGTCAAGTTAATGCTCGAACTGCCATTATCTATAGTTGAAGACAATTTGCATGTGTACTTTCAGAAAATGGTAAAAGAAGCTCTAGCTAGTCGGTATCCTCGCGAGTCGCTATCTACCATGAGAAATAGACCCCTTTAAGAATTTTGTCAGGTTTTTTTTTTTTTTGAAGATACAAAAAGCAAGATTTTTTGGTTTTGTTTATCTTTGAGGATTCTGCACCCATGGCGTGGGCGTGGATGCCAGTATAGAATGATTGTAAGGCAGCTTACTTCATAATTTCTCTAGCTTTTTCCAAATGTGGATAACTGGTCCCAGGCCAGTTGCAGCTAGCCGAGCAGATGCATGCAGGAACCACCTCGGACTCGGAGAGTCAAACCCTGGCCTCATATATGTAGAGTGAAGCGTGAACTTTGTATGACCTCAAATCCACAAATTCTGTCAATTAAGGTAATTATCTTAAAATGCTTGTAGAATATACCATTTTGAGGGACAACTAATAATTAAGTTCTCATGTACATTTGCAGTTCTGCACATAATAACTGCATGGATGGGTGATCATCATGTTCCGGCTGATCTATTAATTGCTGGTGCAACTAATTAATTATCTAATTGTTAGTGAACTCTTGCTGATCATTTCTATATTGAAAAGAAACATTTATGTTTCCAAGGATGAACTCTGATCTAATCAAGCTGTTCCAAATTAAATGGGCGGAGAAGGTTAATTTACTTTGAAAAGTGAATTTTTGCTTTTTTGTGTGCGCTGAAGAAAAAAGAAAATAAAAAGGATAAAAGATAGACTGAATGAAGACCAAAGGTGGCAAACATAATCATTTGAGTACTCTAATTTTAGTTTTAAGACCAAAATTAGAAGATGGAGTAGATAAGAATATTTGATATTATAATTAGGTGTTCATCATTACTGATGAAGTAATTAATTAATGAAATTTATGACGACCCTGAAATTTATCTGAAAAGGGTTGTTTGTCTTACCCTTCTACAGATCTGGCAGTAGTACTTATATATACTGGGAAGTCACGATGATTTAGAGGCTTTTCCTTTTACACATGAGATTAATTAATGGTGCTCCCCTCTTATTCTAAATATCTTAATGCAGATTAAGTAATTAACTATGATGACTGGTGCTTTGCTTCCTAAATTACTGATACGTATTCAAGGCTATTACCTTAGCCTGACACCCCTTATTAGCAATAGATATTTTATGATGTGCATATAAAATTTTGGTTAAGTACGTAGTACTGGAAACCTCACATGATCTTTTTGCATTAGACCATTCATCAATTTGTTTAGAGATCAGGCCTCATGATCTGCCATTCATCTCCTAACAGATCATATCCAGAAAAGTTTTTTTTTTTTTTTTTTTTAAATAAAAGTCAGAACGCATCATGCAGGTAATGAGACTGATCACACGAAGAATGATCACCAGTGACGTCGAAAACCGATCGAAATATGAAAATTGAGGCTGCAATAGAAGTCAAGTCAATATCTCATGGTCTTATATATAACATTAACAATCGTATGTACACAAAAATGCAAGCAGCTGACTGCAAAAATTAATATACAGCTGTGCATGACCTAATCGATCTGCAATTAGAAAGTTAAGTACTATGATCTAGTACTCGACTGCTTGAATGGCAGCAGCATTAATTGGCTTAGCCTTTAGAGACAAACCCCGGCCGGAGGACCGCGCGCGTCTTTTCGATCGTCCCTGCCCGTTATCAACTTTGTTGATTCCAAAGAAACTTGTTTCTCAAATCCATTTAAAGCAATCCGATCGTCTCGGCATTCAGCCGAGCAAAATGCATTTAGGTATCTGAATTACCATCAATGTTGTAATTCCATACCACCGGTACTAATATTAAATTCACAATTAATGTTTTCTTTAATTACTAAAGTAATAAGCATGCATGATTCTATATGTACAGCGAAAGAAAGAGAAATAATACGCACGTACAAATTAAGATACGTTACCTTATAAGATGCATGCATATACATAGCCACTAATTCATCAATCATGTGCAATAAATTATAGAATATAATGATTAATATATGCTCTAAAAAGAATCTAATAATTCTAGTTCGATTAGAATCTTATTCTACATTAGAATATTACTTATTTATTATAATTCTATATATAGATAGATTCCAATTTATACACTCTTAATTTCAAATTAGAATGTATATATAAATCATTTAAATAATTAGATCAATTCTAAATTAAAAGAAATTTAATTAAGACACATGAAAGCAAAGAAAAGATGGCACTTTTAATTAGTTAATAATCCAAACCGGTGACATAAAATTCTCACAATCGAGTAAGATAATAGGATCAAATGCATGTAGCATCCCTTGTCTACATGCGTGATGTACATGATGAGGTGGATGCATATATATAAATAAACATGTATATACGTGCATATATATATATATATATATATGCAGTACTGACACATGAAGTAGTCAATGAAATGAACGTCGAAGAACGGGGAGAGATCATTGCAATAACCTTACATTTGTCTCTTTAGACGTTGATTAGGCAAAGAGAAAACGAAATTCAAGAAATCAAGACTTGCGTACGTACCCATAAATGTACACATCCTTCTCCACCAGGAGCTTCTTCTTGCATAGAGAACAAGCTTTAAGAAAATCCCCGAACCCTTCATCAGCGGGCTTCTTGTTCTTGGATCCTTCGTCGTCACAAATCGTCAGCGACCCCAGCGTCAGAACACTCTTGAGAGGTTGTACTTGCTTCTGTTTCAGAAGAGGAGGCGAGCTCGACTTCTTGGCGACGGGGTTTGAAGCCGGCTTCGGACGACCGGTGATGGCGCGCTTCTTCAGGCAGAGATCCTCGGGGGACTCGATGGGCTGGACATGGCTGAACAGCCCGGTGTCTCCCTGGCTCGAAGACCGAACAACACGAGAGCGTTTCGATGGCATGATAGGTGCATGAAAAGAGTTAGGGTTTTGGAGCGGACGTTTTCAGGGTAACAATATGCGCTCTTGATGTTTTTGTTGAAAAGAAGCGAAACGAAAAGCGGGGGAAGAGCGGCTTCCTGGGGCTGTATAAGCAGCAAGAACGCAGATGAAAGAGTAAATAAATACTTCATCAATCATTAAGGGCACGTTTGTTTTCCTAACTATTATCACCTTATTTCGTATCATTTTATCTGATTATTATATTTTTTAAAATTTTTATATAAAATAAAATAAATAATTTAATTTTTTCAAATCATAAAATAAAAATATATTCTTATAAATTTTATTTAACTTTCATTTAATTAATACTCCACTTACCTGAATATATATTATTAATTATACGTGCATTCTTCTAATTTGTTCTAATTCTACGTAATTTATTAATTGTGTATAATGCTGCATGTACGTCGATCGAGAAATATCTGGTCAACGTACGTCATATATACCAATTGGCAAGTACCCTTAATTAATTATGAAAAAATACTATTATGCCCACATCATTCGATATCTCTATTTGATTGTTTATCTTTTTTAATTTTTTTTTTACTTAATATTTAAAAAAGTAATTTTAAATATATTAATATATTTTTTTATTTTTTAAATATGTTAAAAAAATATAAAAATAAAAACTTTTTTACGTTAAACGATAAGCCCAGCGGTCAAGATGAGATGGCATAATAGCTGCAACCTTAATTATTTGACCGAATTTGATTTTTTTTTAAAATTATTCATCGGTTTATTTCTAAATTTTCTTAAATAAAAATGACTTAATTATTAGCTATCTTCAGAATTAAAAAAAAAAAAGTAAGAAAGAAAAAACATTAATCAACAACTTTCGGGATTTGACCATATTAAATTATAAAATGGGTGCATATAATATAGGGGGATAAATTGCAAGTATGTTTCAAATAGGGGGATAAATATATAATACTTTAGGTAGTTTAGCGATCATATTAAATTATAAAATGTGTGCATGCTAATTTAGAGGGATAAATTAAAAATGTAATTTTCACAAAATTTTTTTTTTTTTAACCATAAAAGCATTTAGGCATGGTTTGTATAGTAAGATAAGATTAGATGATCTGTGAATAGTAGTGAAATAGTTTGAGTTTATATATTTTATGAAGTTTTAGAAAATTAGAGAGAAAAAATTGAATAAAAATATTATAAAGTTAAAATATTATTTTTATTTTGAAATTTAAAAAAAATGAATTATTTTTTGTGTTTTGTTTAAAAGTTTAAGAAAGTTATAATGATTTGGTAATGATCAAATGAAAAATTCAAAAATTTGAAATTAAAAGTTGTTTGTCTTTGTAGTGTTTGGATATTGAGATTAGATGTGATAAGTTGTGAAGATTCTGCTATCCAAATCAGACATTAATTAGCACGGCCAGCCTTTTGGCAAAGGACTTGATCCCCGATTGCCATGCACCAAGTCTGCCGCAATTTGCTGCCCACGTATGAATTTATGATCTTTTAGAGCATTGGCAATGGCCTAGCCAAATGCCAATGCAAGTCTAAAGTTTAGCTATATGTGAGAAAAAGCTTTCACATTGAACTAGCCAATGGTCTAAAGTTTAAGACTTGAGTTACAGTAATTCTTAGGTGCTCTCCATTATTGGCGAGTTACTATTCACCCTATATCAGAATATTTTATTATTTTGATCAACATCCCCCTCTCTCTTTCCCTTGTTCTTTTCTCTCTCTTCAACTTGCAAGCAACCTCGCGCTCTTCTCTCCCTAGCTCTTCTTCAACCCGCAAGCTTCCTCGTTCGTCCCTCTTCTCTCCGTCGGTCGTCTTCTTCTAGGCCAAACGGTAAGTCTCTTCCTCACTCTTCTCTACCTCATCTCCGTGCATTTTGCTCTAAGTCTCTTCTCTCCCCCTTCTCTCATTTTTGGATCTGATTCTGATGTACTCCCTCTTATATCCTTTTCTCTTCAATAAGCGATTAAACTAAGTCGTCGTGGTGGCTCTGCAACTCTTGCAGTGGCTTCTCTCAGAAAACCCTAATGACACGATCGAGCTCTACCAAATCCATCATTCCTCTCTCGGTACGTAGCTGCTCTTCCATTTTCCCTTCTCGGATATGCACATTAAAAGTTCCTTGCAAATTAGCACATATGATTTCTTGAGTTATGATGATTAATTTTAATTTAGATTATTGGAGATTTATCAAATTAACGTTTATCGTGTTTAAGATTTTGCATAATACGATAAATCATGAGTTGGTAGATTCTGTGATGGAATCAGGCTTCAGTTGTAGAAATCTTCGACCACATTTCCAAATAAATTTGGTTTTTTCTAATGTAGAATTTAGATTTGAGATCAATGGAAACGAGCTTAATGGTGTTATTTTTTCAACCTTGATTATTTATATGCACGAAGCTTTGACGACAAATTTCTTTGTTGAACTTTTGTTATTGTTTTGCGGTGCAAAATACACTTCTGGAGTTTGGGAGGGTAGTGGAGGCGAAACAGTAGGTGGTTTCTGGAACTATATACTATATAACACTGGAGGCAACAGATGGTGAGACGAAGAAAGTTTATGAAGCCAAGATTTGGGAGAAGCCATGGTTGAACTTCAAGGAGTTGTAGTAGTTCAATTTCATTATTGAATTCCATGTTATGGCCAAAAGATAATGTTGAGTAGCAACTGATTTATGAACTGCTTTTATGGCTGGGTAGCAACAGGTTTTGTTTTGTTGGTTTGGTAGTTGCTGAAGTTGGTGGATTTCTCAACTTTTGGATTAAATGTTGTTGGAAATGTTGATGAACTTGATCTGTGATAGGCAATTTGTGGAGATTAAATGTGTGTTCGCAAAATATTAAAAAAAAATTAAAAATTATCATTAAAACAAATAATATTTTATTATTATTTAGACTTTGAAATGACTATTCTAATGTGGACTAATCTAGCTAGAAGTCCATGTTATGGCCAAAAGATAATATTCTAGCTAAATTTTAGACTAGGCCATTACCAATACTCTAAGTTATTTACAAGTTATTTTTCAAATAGTTTCAAAGGAATCAAACATCTAGAAACGAGAATTAATTAATGGCGATCGATTAATTAGAAACAAATATATATGGAACAAAAAATATATAGGGAACTGTAATTTCTTTCTGCGTTCAATTCAAATTTGACCACAAGGGAAAGAAAAATGTTGTTACATATTTTATCTCTAATTATATATGGTATCTTGATCATCATGTCGCGTATTTTAAATGATTTTTCACATCAAGTGTGCACCCCACCACATGCACAAAAGTGCAGATGATTTTTTTTTTTTCCTTTAAGCACTTTTTAAACATATTTAATCATTAAGAAAAAAATAAAAAAATCTAAATTTATTAATATTCACTTTCTGAAAAAAAAAAATTAAAATTTATAAATGGGCACATTCAGTCCTTGTTTGGATTAAGAGATGAGTTATCTCATACGGTAAAGTCATATTCAATCCAAACAACAATTACTTCATTTTCAGAGGTGTTTTCACATGGGTTGATCACTAACGACAAAATGGGTGTTCTGTTTTTCATTTTTCAGTCTGATTTTACTTTTGCAGATGAAAGAGAAAACCCATCTCCCGATGAAAAAGAAAGGCTCCCTGCATGATCATAGTGCTAATTTTGTTAAATAAAAACATGATATAAAATCAAATTAAAGTTAAATAAGAATATTAATATTTTTTATTATTAACTCAAGATTTTATAAAAAATTGATATAAATATTTTGAGTTAATAATATTTTTTATATAATTTGATTTTATAAAAATATTGTCATCTTATAATATTATTATGAATTATATTATAAAAAATTGGGTATGTAAGTTAAAAAATTATTGTTGCTTATTTATAAATATATTTATAAAAAAAAATTATTATAAATATTATGCAATCATTTGTGGGACTCACATCTATCTCTTCTCAAACAATTTAAAACCATCTCATCTCACTTCCAATTCAAACACACAAAATTTTCAAAAATCATATCAACTCATCTAAATTCACAAATCTTACTACTATATATTCACAAATAATTCTTCTATATACAACTGCCGGCGTGGAACCACTGCCACGTCAACCGATATTTAAAAAAAAAAAATGAAACGAAAACAAAACACAACAATGGAGGGAAAATTTCATATTTGGGAAGCTGGAGATCATGTCGTCTGGTAAAAGGAGAGAAAAGCTCTGCTCTGCTCGATCTCTGAACTAGAAGAAGGAGATTTCACCGCCTGGGTCTGGGAACTGGAGATTGCGTCGTTTGGGTCTAGGAAGAAAAGCTCATCTCGATCTCGGGTCTAGGAAGAAAAGCATCTCGGGTCTGGAAGAAGGAGAGATCGCCGCCACCGCAGTCGTCATCTTCGTGTTTGGAAGAGAAAAACATGCTCGATCTTGGGTCTGGTTTTTTTAATCTGTTGTTTTGCTCGAAGTAATTACAATAGTTTCTTTATGGCTTCTACATCTTCTCATTTTATTTTTGTTGGTTTTGTTTGCACAATGCATCCCATTAAAACAAAACAAAAATTAAAAAAAAGCATGTAATTCTTTTTTCCTTTTTTTGGGTATTTTTGGTTTTATGACTTTGAAAATGACTGTCTAGTTTGAAGCATGATGGTAATTTAGATTTTGATTTGTTGTGTGAAGATTTCATTAAGATGGGTATATGTTTTGTGTACATTGCAGTCCTAAAGAAGCATACTCAAGACCACTCTTGCACTGCGTGACTCTATCTCCATTAAAGCCAGCCCTCAGATTCTCGGGTTACAGGTCAAATTGCAATAGCTCTTTATCAAAAAGATCATTTTTTGTAGGTCAGTAGCAAAAGCAAAAATCTTTCAAAAGTTACTTTTTGAAAATTATATTTGTAATAGTCCATTGGCTATGGTTTTATGTTGCTACGGTTTATATTGTGATTTGTGATAGTCCATTGGCTAATCTAGTAAAACCTCATTGAACTTGGTCTGCTCAAATATGTTTACTTCCCTCCGAATGCATGGTTCCTTGCTTTGACTGTACATGTGTCATTCCTAGACAGAGAGGTGGAAGGAGAGTATGTTCACCAAACAGAGGTATACCCTAAGTTAAATCACCCACCATTGTCTAGACCAAGAGATCTAGCCCTCTAAATTATAAGCTTGTTGTTGAGAAGTTGAGATATTCCATTTTTCTTTGTGTCACATATTCCATTTTTTTTTTTTTTTTTTATGTAGGTTTTCTCATGTGCAGAATTGAGAAGTTGAGAACCGGCCCACTCGTTTATTCATTTATTTTGACAATAAAAGGTATTTTGTTCTTTTGAGTTTTTCTTTATATTTTCTTACTAATCTTATATTGGTAGCTTGGAGATTTTGTTTCACTCTATAACAAAGCTTACCACTAGAAGATTCGGGATTTTGTCATGAAATGATTCAACTAAGCGTTTGATTTGTGTACAAATTCTTACTTTGGCTCATCAATTGCTGTCAGTTTCATTCTTTTATATGATGTTGATATATAATGAAGGATCCAAGCTAACAAAGGTTACTATGGAAAGTATATAAAATTGTGATATTGTGTTGTTTATGTATTATAGTTGGTATTGTACTGATCTCTCTCTTTACTTTCCCTGTTTGTGTATTTTATTTTGCTTGATAGGGTTGATAACAGAAGTATACCCTAACTTAAATCACCCACCATTGTCTAGACCAAGAGATTTAGCCCTCTAAATTAAAAGCTTGTTGTGAATGGATGATTGATAGCATCAACTCACATGTTCCTGAAACATGTTACCATTTTCATAGACCATTTTTTATTATATAAGGGTGGGCAGCGGGGCAGATCACCCCATCAGGCAGATGTGGGGGACGAGGCCACCAGCCCTCTGGGTTTAAAAATATCAAAACCAACCCTCCCCCCGGCCCCCCCTCTCCCGATTCCCGAACCTTCTTCGTTCTCACTTCTCCCTCGCTCTCTGTCTCTGTCTCTCTCTCTATAAGTTCTCGCACCTGGTCCCTCTCTCTGCATCGCCGTAGCATGATTGCATCCTCTGCTAGGTTAGCCAATGGACTATCACAAATCACAATATAGACTGTAGCAGCATAAAACCATAGCCAATGGACTATCACAAATCTAATTTTCAAAAAGTAACTTTTGAAAGATTTTTGCTTTTGCTACTGAATGAAACCTACAAAAAATGATCTTTTTGGTAAAGGACTATTGCAATTTGACCTATAACCCGAGAATCTGAGGGCTGGCTTTAATGGAGACAGAGTCACACAGTGCGAGAGTGGTCTTGAGTATGCTTTTTCAGGACTGAAATGTACACAAAACATATACCCATCTTAATGAAATCTTCACACAACAAATCAAAATCTAAATTACCATCATGCTTCAAACTAGACAATCCTTTTCAAAGTCATAAAACCAAAAATACCCAAAAAAAGGAAAAAGGAAAAAGAATTCCTTGCTTTTTCTGAATTTTTGTTCTGTTTTAATGGGACGCAATGTGCAAACAAAACCAACAAAACTAAAATGAGAAGATGCAGAAGCCATAAAGAAACTAGTGTAATTACTTTGAGCAAAACAACAGATTAAAGAAACCAGACCCAAGATTGAGCAGGTTTTTCTCTTCCAAACATGAAGACGACGGCGGCGACAATCTCTCCTTCTTCCAGACCCGAGATGCTTTTCTTCTCAGACCCGAGATCGAGACTAGATAACTTCGGGAATGGGGAGAAGACGATGGGAATGGGGAGAAGAGGCTACTTTCGAGAGGGAGAAAGTGAAGGAGTGAAAACTAAAAAGTGAAAGTGAGATTTCTTTATGCAGGAAACTTGTTTTGAATTCAAAATGCCAACGATGCCGTTCTGTGCCACGTAGGATACGGTTCCGCGCCGGTTTTCCAAACCGATTGTAAGTAGCTTTTTTTATTCATGAATTATCTTGATTCATTTAATCTCATCTCATCTCTCAATCTAGATAAAAACTTAAGAATCATACTAGCATTTTCCTTAAAAATTATTGAGCATGCACCACGTACGTAAGTTAATGTGAGGTTAAAGATGCATGGAAAAAAAATTGAGTCTAAATTATTATTTATTAATGTCTCATTTTGTATTTAATCCATCAGTAATATTCTTTTAGGCTTAATTAGTTTGTTTGCATGGCTCCAAGTTCCAACAATCAATGTAGAAGAGTACAGACGCGCGGGCAATGCCGTGTGAATACGACATGCATCTCATGTCACTTAAAACTGGTATTTAGGGGTGTAATCGATCCGGTTCGATCCGGTTTTGGATAAAATTTAGAACTGAATCGGTATGTACCGATTTTGTATTTTTTAAAACCGATTACGCACCGGTTACCCTCCTAAACCGGTACTTCCGGTTTTACCGGTTTTCGGTCCGGTCCGATCCGGTTTTCCGATTTTTTTAAAATGTAAGTTTCACAATTTGTCATTATAAATTTGTTTATAAAAAAAAAAAAAAAACTAATTTAAAAAATATTGTTTTATACTTTTATTATAAGTTATATATTAGTATTAGTTATAAACTATATATTTAATATTAGTATTAGTTATAAACTTTTAGTAATTTAGTATTAATATTTTATGTAATAATTTATAAATTATAATAAGAAATAATTTCATATATAATTATATATAAAAATTTCACATAAAAAATTATAATTATACATAATATATAAAACTTATATATTATATATATATAATATTTTGTATAAAACTTATATATACAATAATATAAATATTTTTTTATATTTTTTTTTATCAACCGGTCTGGTCTGGTCTTGTCCGAAAAATCTTAAAACCGGAACCGGATCGGAACCAGCCGGTTTTTACATTCTAAGAATCGGTCCTGGACCGAACCAGTTCAAAATCGATAAAACCAGTCCGGTCCAGTTTTCCGGTTTCAACTTACACCCCTATCGGTATTTGAATCTGGAAGAAAATTAAGGATAGGATAAGAAACTTATTTTAGTTTTATAATTTTTTTAAATTTTCATATCAAATATAATAAATAATTCAGTCTTTTCAAATTTTAAGATAATATTAATATTAAAAATAATATAATAATAATATTTTTTCAATTTTCAACTTTTATCTAAAATCATTTTATCTCATCTCCCTATCCAAATCGGACCTAAGTGAGGGGTCTGGTCAATGAGTCAATGACTTGGCTTCGTTTGTTTTCACAAAATTTTTCAATTTATCTCACCTCATCTAATCTCTACCGACTTAGCTTCTAAAGAACAATTAATCACTTGACAGTAGCGTTGCATAATTCTAAAGAGGTGGTCTTAACGCGTCTAAACTACGTTACCTATACTCATTATAATTAGTTAATACAGTATATTACTTTGAGTCTCATTAGATTATTATAATAATGTGAGATCTCATACACCACCTATACTTATATATATACATATATATATACTAGGAAATGGCCCCCTGGTGCGTTAACTCCGAGGTGCACCTGACATAATAATTTAAATAATAAAAAAAAAAGTCAGTAACTTATTTGTCTAGAAAAAGAAAATACAAGTTTAAAGAAAAATAAAAAATTAAGATTAAAAAAGAAAATCTGAACTTCATCAAAGTATGAGTATTGGTCTGCATCTATATTGTATGAGTACACTGTTAGAACAAAAAATACATGAAAAAGAGACATCAATTCATGTGCGTCGTAGGGCTATTAAGGACTTTTTGATAAAACATGATCATTCATTAAATTTTACAAGAGAGCTATAAGTCAAATGGTCAAGGGTCTTAAGAACCTTTTGGTAAAATATTATTCTTCATTAAATTATATAAGGGAGCTTCACGTCAAATGATCAAAAATTTTAAGGATTTTTTGTTAAAACAGAACTTAATGAAAAAATATGAAAAGTGAACGGGAAAAAAAAATTATTATTCATAGTTAAATAGTTACTTATTATAATAGAGTAAATATATATGAAGTGAAATAATATTTAGAAAGTAAGTAAACTTGAACTTTTGTTCTTATGCTCTTTTGTCAATTAAACTTCATTGATAATAAGTATTGGAGAGCTATATTCTGCATCGGTACCATTTAGAACTACTATTTTGACAATTTGACTAATCATATTGACATGCAGGCTAGGATGGCACTTAATTGGTTGAATTGCATGTCAAGATGCCAATTAGAAACCCTACCTTCCTCATGTCATGGGAGCATAGTCAGTGGTCAGCAATTAATGACACTTAATTATGGCAAATTGAGAATAATGTCAATTTTGGACGAACGATGTTAATTTAGTTAACGGAAAAATAATAAAAATCGTTAAAACAAAATTTTCTGTTAAATAATCAGTTTATATATATAAAGAGATATATATCATTTATCATAATGGAACATTAAGTTTTAATTGAATATTTTGCTAGCATATAAGTCACATGTACATATCATGACTTGTTACGAGTTAATGGATAAAAACACAATTTATTGTTTGACTTATTACGATCCTAAAAAATGTTTAAATATAAAAAATATTATTATTTATTATCATTTTAACTAATTATAACCTCTTTATAATGATCATCGCGTTGTATCAAATGATTAGTTATTTTTTACTCATTTATCAATTATTTAATATCACATAAAATAAGTCTAGATATAACCTTGGGGCTTCATGTAACACGCGGACCAAATGTTAGCCCACACCCATAAAGAAGCTATGAAGTTAAGGAAAAACCACTCGTGCATTCTCTTATTTTATTTATTTATTTATTTATTTTTAAATTTTTATTTATTATTATTTATTACTATTATTTTATCTTCTTGGTTCTTATATTTTTATTATTAACTTTTCTCCCTCTCTTCTCTCTTCCACCAACGGTTTCTTCCTCCCAATTACCCACGTCCTAATCTCTCTCAATTGCTCTCCCTCATCCCATCATTTTATCTTTCTCCCTCTTGTGCGCAGGCTAACATAGTTGTCGCTGCCTTCACTCCCTATCTCTTTACCTTTCTAACTTCTTCGCACCACGTCGCAAGGCACATAGAAACGCCACCATCCAACCACCACGAGATAGCCTCCACGGCCCAGCACCTTCGTGTCCTCATATAGAAACCAATCGCTGCGTGCACTTCAACAATCGGCAACAAGCAGCAAATTTGCACCGCTGCCCTTCACGTCCAGGAAGCAATAGACAAGCCACCTCAACGTGCACTCAAGCCTTCATCAGCCCTTCCCACCGCCTCAACCTTGCATCGAGAACCCCACGGCGACGAAGCTCCGTCGCGCCCAACCAACAATCACCAACATTCGTGGGAAGTAGAAACCAAAACTGCTATGGTTTAAGCCCATAGAACAGAGCAACACCACAACCTAGAGTCGTCGTGAGCCACCATCACAACACCTTCACCCCTTTCGACTACTCCCTGTCGGCATGGTCTTCATGCTCTCTCTCTCTCTCTCTCTTTGAACTCCACCGCTTGCCACAGAGGAGACTGCCATGATTGTTTCTCGCCAGCCCAGCCCCCTACACCTTCACGTATTCCCCGCTCTCCCTCGGTGAGTGTTCTTTTCCTATTATGTCGTCTCTCTCTCTCTCTCTCTCTCTCTCTCTCTCTCTCATCTTTCTCTCACACTCTCCCTCTCTTTGTGCCCTACCACCACACCTAGTTGCACCACTGTCGACATCCACCCATTGCTGCTCCAATCCATTGTCGCGAGTTTCCCTCACGGTGAGTTTGGTTCCACAGCATGGTAGGGTTATGTTTTATTCCCAAAAATCTGCCCATCCATTTTATCATGTTTCCTAAAATATCCCTGTTATTTGGTAGGTTCTATTTTGGGTCATTGTCTATCTATTATACTTATTTTGTGAAGGCTGTTTTTGTATAAGATCATATAAAGAAAATGATTTAAATTATATTATGTTAATTTTAATCCCTTGTCCTACAGCATTTGGAAAGCATGTTGAAGAAATTGTTTTTAAGTATAATTATATTACTTTCAATAGTAAATAAAAAGTTTTTTAATTTTATTAAATGAGTTTCCCACTTGTTATATTATTTGAATTTGATATAAGTATATTATTAAGTTGTAAATTAGAAGTATTTAATCTATTTTTTTTAACACTAAGCCGATTATATGATACAAGTCCTTGATGGTTTTTAAATTAGATATGATTCAGAATATTTTATGAATTACTATTGTTGAAGAAATTTATGAATTTCCTACCACATTATATGTTGGCAGTATTAAATTATCGTGTTAATAATAGTTTATAGAGATATGAGTTTTAAATATGATTAAGTTAATTTTTGAAATGAATCTAAGTTGTTTTGCCATATTTGATAAAATTATTTTATAATAAGTTAAAACTGTTTTTTAATGATAATATATTTATTAGATTTAAGATAACTATATAGTTATCAAAACTATTTCCGTAGTATGAATTTTAAATAAACGGAGAGTTTTAGCAAGTCTTTTTAGAAGTTTAGTAACTCTTAGTGTTTTCTATAGGTGACGATTGACATTCTTTCAGTATGATTGTGGAAAGATTCAGAATAGTACTTAAGAAGTCCAGTAAGCGAGATTCATATATTAGTTTTGCATAAAAGACATGAAATGAGGTTGACTTTGAAAATAAGTATATTTTTTTTTTAAAAAAGAAATCTGAAAACGACCTCAGATGTTTATTCTACATATGCATAAATTCTATATAAGAAAAAGTATTTTCTGTTATGACTGGTGTAGACATGAGCTAATTTTGTGCATTATGTTTCTGAACTATGCAAAAAGAGCGAATATAAAAATCTAAAATTTTCTACTATGAATAAATAAATATGTTTTGATTCTGTTTATTTCAAACATGTGAAATGATCTGAAGTTATTCAGTATTTTTTTTTTTAATATGATGTGTTATCTGAAAACCTTGGTATGAAATTTTGATTCTGTATCTGAATGTGATCTAGTTCCGAAAATGTTTCGTTCTATTTCTGTTAAAGCTCAGCCACGAGTATAATGGTGGTTTATAACCCTACCACAGAAGTTAAATATGGTATTTATCCCGATATGATACTATGAAATGATATCAATATAATGTTTCAGTTTGGATATGCCAAATGATTTTCTTTTTGGGAATAAGTTTGTTTTTCTGAAAATCTCACTCTGATATATTGTATCAAGTTTTGTTTATGCATTTTGAAAGTAAATATGTTGATTCTACATTCTGAATGTAAATGTTTTGTTCTGCATACCGAACCTTATAAATGTTCATATTTACATGCTAGTATATATTATCTGCTTGCTTAGTGTTGATAACTCACATCTTAATCTTCATAATATTTTCAGATGACATTAATGGTTCAGCTGAGGATCAGTATTAGAGTTAATGGACAAGATTAGTCGTGGATAGTTATTGGGTTTCTCGTGGTACTAGTGCTGCTGATGGATTTATTAATTTAGTAGGTTGTTTTCAATTTGTTTAGACGGATTATGGAGACTTATATCAATTATATTTTTATTCTAGTTTGTTAATTGAGACATGAAGAAAAATTGATATTTTTATTTGGGTTGTGGTATTGATCAGGATTTTGTATGTGAGTATGGTGGTCTATTAATTTGAAGTATTTACATTTGTTTTGGAGTTGTAGAAGTATATATTCATGAATTTGGAAATATATTAGTATTGTTAGAGTTAATTATCAAGTAACATGAGTTAACTCTCCAGACTCTCGGAATCAGAGTGGTACACTTCAGCCCAAGTTTGAAGAAGTCTCCAAAGTTTTTAATTTTTTATGAGCTTTATTAAGGCAAACTTTATAAAAAAGACTTTGCACTAATTAAATATACTTTTATGGTTTTGCTCCCAAATTTAGCATTATTTTGGTTCCGCCCTCGCATCAGATATTATAGAAGTATAATGATTGAAAATTTAGTCATGATATAGAATCTGATTCTGCCTCGTACTCTAATTTTTAATATATAATTGTAATAGATTAAATTTATTACTTTAAACAATAAACAATATGCACCGAATTACTTTTGATCCTTTCCTAGCTAGCTGCTACATGCACAAAACTCCAAATTCGCTGTGTCTTTCTGCGTCGCGTGCTTGTCCATATTTTACTTCACGGATGAGCATCGCCGCGTCCACCAACCAAAACGCATGCCCTGGACGAAACCTCGCATGCACACAAACACGTAAACACCATGAGGTGGACCTCAGGCAGGCCCCCCATTGCCGAGTCCGACAGATGATTTCCTTCTACAGTTTTCATGGAGAGATCAATTTCACCCAGCATCTCGACTCTGAAGTCCACAGATTTTTATTCGCTGCATATATGATCAATTAGCATACATGCAGAACAATATTGGGCCATTGATTTCGAGCTAGCTAGCTGGTACGTCGTGACTCGTAACGCGGGTGTTTGAAGTAGTAGTAGGCCACGTCGATTTGTCACGTAGGACACTGGTCACTTTGCATGTAAACGTGCCAAGCCAAATGTCCTTAATAGCATGTCTAAGCCGTAGCAGCTATAAATATGTGATCCCCGTCTCTGCCATCAATACCATCGAAGGAAGCTAAAACCAGAACTATCATGGTGATCAAAGCCAAGATTCCTTTGTTCCTGTTCCTTTCAGCTCTTTTCCTCGCCTTAGTATGCTCGTCTCTCGCTCTCGAGACTGAGGACCTAAGTAATGAACTCAACCCTCATCATGACCCTGAAAGCCATAGGCGGGAGTTCCAGCAGTGCCAGGAGCGGTGCCAACGTGAAGAGCGTGGACAGAGACAGGCGCAACAGTGTCAGCGGCGCTGCGAGGAGCAATTGAGGGAGCGTGAAAGGGAAAGAGAGCGTGAGGAGGTTGTCAACCCACGGGACCCACGACAACAATACGAGCAGTGCCGGGAAACCTGCGAGAAGCAGGACCCTCGACAACAGCCACAATGCGAGAGAAGATGCGAGCGGCAATTTCAAGAACAAGAAGAACGAGAAAGAAGGGAGCGCGGACGCGGCAAAGGCGACGATGACCAGGAGAATCCGCGAGACCCACGAGAACAGTATCGCCAATGCCAAGAGCACTGCCGGAGGCAAGGTAAAGGACAGCGTCAACAGCAGCAATGCCAAAGCAGGTGCGAGGAGCGCTTCGAAGAGGAGCAAAGAAGGCAAGAAGAAAGGGAGCGCCGACGTGGCAGAGACGACGATGACGAGGAGAATCCGCGTGACCCACGAGAACAGTATCGCCAATGCCAGGAGTACTGCCGGAGGCAAGGGCAAGGACAGCGTCAACAGCAGCAATGCCAAAGCAGGTGCGAGGAGCGGTTAGAAGAGGAGCAAAGAAGTCAAGAAGAAAGGGAGCGCCGACGCGGCAGAGACGTAGACGACCAGAATCCGCGAGACCCAGAACAGCGGTATGAGCAGTGTCAGCAACAGTGTGAAAGGCAACGAAGGGGTCAGGAGCAAACACTATGCCGGAGAAGGTGTGAGCAACGGAGACAACAAGAAGAAAGAGAGCGCCAACGTGGCAGAGACCGACAAGATCCCCAACAACAGTACCACAGATGCCAACGCCGATGCCAGATACAAGAGCAAAGCCCGGAAAGGCAAAGGCAATGCCAGCAACGATGCGAACGACAATACAAGGAGCAGCAAGGCAGAGAACGGGGACCAGAGGCAAGCCCGCGCAGAGAAAGCAGAGGCCGGGAAGAGGAGCAACAGAGGCACAATCCCTACTACTTTCACTCCCAGAGCATTAGGTCGAGACATGAGTCCGAGGAAGGTGAAGTTAAATATCTTGAGAGGTTCACGGAGAGAACCGAGCTCCTTCGTGGCATTGAGAATTACCGTGTGGTTATCTTGGATGCAAATCCTAACACCTTCATGCTCCCACATCACAAAGATGCGGAATCTGTTGCCGTAGTCACAAGAGGTAAAAAAATCTCTACCATATTATATCATACTTACTAATATGAAAACGACTAAAGTATTAAATAGATCATTGAACTTACTAATCTTTAATATATAGTTTTGTTTTTTGTTGAATTTTTAGAGTTAAAAGGATACGGACACCTCGTAATTTTTAGGATATAATGATTTTTTATACTTGGAGTGACGACATATTATAATTCTTCAATTTGGAGACATTTGAGTTGCATATTTTTGAAAAAAAAAAAATACAGGAAGGGCGACCCTCACCTTAGTATCTCAAGAGACAAGAGAGTCGTTCAACCTCGAGTGTGGAGATGTTATTAGGGTTCCTGCGGGTGCTACCGTGTATGTGATTAACCAAGACAGTAACGAGAGGCTAGAGATGGTGAAACTCCTCCAGCCCGTCAACAATCCTGGCCAATTTAGGGTATTTACTAGCATAATTTCTACTCCTTATTTCTGCTCCTCTTTGTCTTCTCACAATTCCTTTAATCGTTTTTGGTACTCAAGTTTGAGTTTGTTGTACTGCAGGAATACTATGCAGCTGGTGCTAAAAGTCCTGATCAATCATATCTCAGGGTATTCAGCAATGATATTCTCGTCGCAGCTCTAAATGTAGGCTTCTTCTTTTTCATTCTCTAGACCCAAAAAAAAAAAAGAACAGAGAAAAAACTTGGTTAACCGACTAAAATTGGACGTCATGATCTTGACAGACCCCGAGGGACAGGTTAGAGAGGTTCTTCGACCAGCAGGAGCAGCGGGAAGGAGTAATCATCAGAGCCTCACAAGAGAAGCTCAGGGCATTGAGCCAACACGCCATGTCTGCCGGCCAGAGGCCATGGGGCCGCCGCTCCTCTGGGGGTCCTATCAGTCTAAAAAGCGAAAGGCCGTCCTACTCGAATCAGTTTGGGCAGTTCTTCGAGGCTTGCCCCGAGGAGCACAGGCAACTGCAAGAGATGGATGTCCTTGTCAATTACGCCGAAATCAAACGAGTAAGGCAAAAGACCTTAAATAACATGGTACCGTTAGTTATTCTCCGCTTTAATTCTTTACCCTGATACTCGAGAAAAATTGTTGGTTGTTTATGCAGGGAGCTATGATGGTGCCCCACTACAATTCTAAAGCCACAGTTGTAGTGTATGTGGTAGAAGGGACTGGACGCTATGAAATGGCCTGCCCACATGTTTCAAGCCAGAGCTACGAAGGCCAAGGGAGAAGAGAACAAGAGGAGGAAGAGAGCACTGGGCGATTCCAGAAGGTAACGGCTCGTTTGGCACGTGGAGATATATTTGTAATCCCGGCAGGGCATCCGATTGCGATAACTGCCTCTCAGAATGAGAATCTGCGCTTACTCGGCTTCGGCATTAATGGCGAGAACAACCAGAGAAACTTCCTTGCCGGTGAGTCTCAGCTTTGAAAGCAACATAAATAGAAGCACATGAATTACATGCATGCATGCTACACACACACACACATATATATATATATAGAATATATTAATTTAGAAGACTTAATAATATTGTTTGTTATTTGTTATGCAGGGCAAAACAACATAATTAACCAGTTAGAGAGAGAAGCAAAGGAGCTGTCGTTCAACATGCCACGAGAAGAGATAGAAGAGATATTTGAAAGCCAGATGGAATCTTATTTTGTGCCCACGGAAAGGCAGAGCCGACGTGGCCAAGGGAGAGACCACCCATTGGCATCAATTTTGGACTTCGCTTTCTTCTAAGTAGGCTAGCAAAGTATGTTCCAAATTATCCATATCATGCAATGCTTTGTTGGTTTTGTTATGTAATAATGTCTTAATAATATAAGATAGTACTAGATCAGACGGATGAGTACTGAGGCGCTGTGTTAAAAGTTTGTAAGCAGCCTTATGGAGTACTTAAGTACTACTTCTGTATTCGGATGAAGTTGTCTAGCTTTTGATGATCAGTATGCATAAATAAAACAAAGTTCCATGTGTTTGCTCAACTATTTTTCCACACTCGGTTAGCTTTGATTTCAAATATCCCACTAGCTACCTTAAGTCAAAGTGCTCTCAAGTTTGCATGCACAGATGGAATATCCACACTCTGTTTGGGCATGCAGGCCGGTAAAGCACATGCAGTTTCGAGGAATGCTCGCGATCTAGGTGATCAGCTATATATGCAGTTTTCAATCGACCATACCAGCCAGCTAGGTAATTAGTACGTAAGATCTGATTATTTACTGGGAAATATATCGGCAGATCATCATGCGTCTCATGAAGATGATGGATAGATATTAAAATTGGTTCATCACCTTTGTGGAAAATACAGGAAAAGAAATTTGCATGGGATATTTCTTCATACAGTTTGTAGTTTAAACTAATTATGGAAATTGCAAAGGCTCTCAGTCCTTTCCTGTCCTCCAATTTATTATGAAAGTGGACACACAGCAGGAATAATGGCCAATATCTCTGTGAATATTCTGCGTTAATTGAAGCCCAACCGAAAATATATCATGCCATATGTTTCTGTAAATTGATACACTATATCTTATGAATATCCTAGTCATAATGTTTGTATATTTCCTTAGATATAATCATAACCTTATCATAGCCTTGTATATAAACTCTTACAAGAATCGATAAAACCGTGTGTTACAGTTTCCATCAAAATCTCTTGCAATATTCCTTTTTCTATATGGTATCAAGAGACCATTCCTCTAATGAGATTTCGATCCTAAAAATGTCTTCTACAAATCCAAACACTCAGCCATCTTCTTCCACCGAAAATCCACTTGTTGTTTTCAACATTACAGCTCAAATTAATGAGAAACTCACACTCAACATTTCCACAATGGCGTGTCTAATTTGAAACACTTCTAATTTGCTATGATCTCATGGATTATGTCAATGGTGTTTCCTAATGTCCCTCGTCTGATGGAACTCCATTATCTATCGCAAAAAAAAACTCATTGGGTTAGGAAAGATAAGCTAATCATCAGTGCTATCCTTGCCTCCACATCCACATCCATTACCCCACTCATTGCCACAGCCAAAACCTCTCATGATGCATGGAAAAAATTAACAAATATATATGCTAGTAGATTGCGTACAAGGGCAATGCAACTCAAGGAAGAACTAACCTTGATCCAGCGTGGGAATCAAACGATTCCAAATTACCTCCATGCGGTTAAAGCCTTGGTTGATGAGATAGCCCTCATTGACCATCCAATCATTGAAGATGACCTAACCCTATAGGTCCTCAATGGCTTGGGTCCTGACTTTCGAGAAATTACCGCACCTATTCAGGCAAGAGAAAAATCACTTGCCTTTGAAGAGCTTTGTGACTTGCTTTTTGGGCACGAGAGCTACTTGAGGAGGATGGAAGCTGCTACCCATTAGCTTGTTGCTGTTGCGAATTTCACAACCAGAAAATCTGGTTTCTCAAGAACTCAACAGCCTAAAGGCTCTCATAAGGCTACTAGGACTTCACAGCCTCAGGGCCAATCTCGCTTGCCAAATGGGCCACCCCGTGACTAGCAACGCTTCAACTTTAATAACTCGAGTCGTTCCAATTCTAATCAACGGCGTTACCAGCCCAAGTGCCAATTCTGTGATCAAATGGGCCACACGGCTAAGAATTGTTCATAGTTGTAGTCCAATGAAATGATTGTGAATTGCGCTGCAACATCTCATGCTCAAGAAAATAAATGGCTTATTGATTATGCAACTTCTCATAATACTACTAGTGATCTTACAAATTTATCCATTCATTCTGAATATGATGACACTAACGAAGTTGTTTTCGATGATGGTACAGGTTTGATTGTCTCACACATTAGTTCCTTGGCCTTATCTACAAAAAAAAAAAAATCATTTACATGAAACACTTTGTGTTCACAATATTCACAAGAATTTAATTTCAGTTCATCATTTGACAAAACAAAATAATGTTTTTCGTTGAGTTTCATCTGTTTCATTTTCTTGTGAAGGAACAGACAACGGAGGCGATCCTACTAGGTGGTGCGTGTGAATATGGCGTCTACATGTTTCCGCACTCAATGGTGGCTTCTTCTTATTCTTCTTAAAAAATAGTTGCTAATGTGCATGAACGAACATTGATTGATGGGTGGCACAAGCGTCTTGGACATCCATCAATTAAACTAGTTCAAAATCTTGTCAATCTTTTTTCTTTTTCGCTTACTTCAAATAAATTGTTATCTTCATGTACTTCTTGTTCTATTAATAAAGCACATCAACAACCATTTGGGTCTACAAGTTTTCAAAGTCATTCTCCACTTGAAATAATTTACATTGATGTTTGGGGACCTATTCACTACACTGGTTTGGGGCTCTCGGTATTACCTTATTCGTGTTGACAATTACACAAAATACATGTGATTTTATCCGATGGCTACAAAATTCAGTGTATCTACCATTTTTCCACAATTGAAAAATCTTGTTGAAACTGGTTTAAGTCAAAAATAAAAATTTTGTACTCTGACAATGGTGGTAAATTTCTAAATCTCAAAAAATACATGTCTAACATGGTATAAGTCACTATACCACTACCCCTATAAGTCTCAAAAAATACATGTATCTCAAAAAAGTTACATTGATGTCTGAATGTCGTCATCATCATATTGTGGAAACGGGTCTAACATTACTTTAGGATGCTTCTCTACCCCTCTCATATTGGTCTCACGCTTTTCAAACTATCACGTATCTCATAAATCGTCAACCAACTCCACTTTTTTAAAACAAGTCCCTTTTTTAGGCTCTTTTTGGTCAAAGACCCAATTATCTTAAATTAAAAAATTTTGGATGTCTTTGCTATTCACTCACAAGGCAATACAATACTCACAAATTACAGCCCAAGTCCACTCCAGGCATTTTTTTTTTTTTTTTGGATATTCTCAAACTCAAAATGCATATAAACGCATGGATCCAAACACATTGGATTTACCTATCTAGACATGTCACATTTGATGAAATGTAGAGCCTAATAACCCCAACCCACTCGTACGACCCAAGCCCGAATGAAAGACCTTCATCAATCTCTCATTCTTTCATTCCTTGTTCGCCAAATCCATTCCTTCCATTTCATTATGTTCCTTCCTCTGTTCCAGTGCAACAGTTCATCACAAATTCTGAATCCCAACCACCAGCAAGCTTGGAACCTACTGTCATCACTGTTGCACCAACTCCAGGTAATGCCTCATCTCCCTCTCCTAATGATTTCATTGAATCGCATGGTGCCCTAGGTTTCAAAATTTTAAATTCGAATTTACAATCAATAAATTCCAATTTAAATGTCATGGCACCACATGCATCCTCTGATCAAATGGGTCTCGATTACAATGAAATTCCCTCATCCAGAACCCATCCCATGACCACTCGATCCATGAACAATATCTTTAAGCCTAAACAACTTAACACAATTTCAAAGCATCCTCTCCCATCATCTCTTGAACCAACATGTGTCAACCAAACTTTATCTCACCCTCAATGGCATGATGCTATGTCCAATGAGCTCACTGCACTCATGCGGCATGGCATAGGGGATTTGGTACCACCTCTAAAAAATTGTAACCCAGTTGGATGTAAGTGGATATTTCGGGTAAATAGAAAAGCAGATGAGTCAGTAGATCAATTCAAAGCTAGATTAGTTGCAAAGAGGTATAATCAACGTCCTGGAGTTGATTATAAGGAAACTTTTAGTCCCTTAGTTAAATCGACCACAATAATGTCAGTGTTAATAGTGGCAGTTATGAATGGATGGAATTTGAGACAAATGGATGTTAATAATGATTTTTTACATGGGAAGTTGATTAAAACTATTTATATGATGCAACCCCCTGATTTCAAAGACATGTTAAAAACTGACCATGTATGCAAGTTAAGAAAAGCCATCTATGGACTCAAATAAACCCATCAGACATGGTATTCAGCTTTGAAAAATGCTCTCATAGAGCTCGGTTTCCAAAATTCAAAAGATGATTTTTTATTGCTTATCTATCGACATGATTCTATTACATGTTATTTTCTTGTTTATGTCGATGATCTTGTCATTACGAGAAATGATTAACGCTTTGTGAACACTGTTATTCAGAAACTTGGTGATCAGTTTTCTTTGAAAAATATGGGTTCTCTCCACTTCTTTCTAGGAGTGGAAGTAATTCCAACCAGTGCATGTTTATTTTAATCACGACATAAATATATTTGTGATATTTTGAAAAATACAAACATGATTGGTGCAAATGATGTTTCAACACCACTGTCAACCAGTACATTACATCATTTGGTGGATGGCACTGTTGCGGTGGATAGTATTGAGTATCGGCGTATCATTGGCAGCCTGCAATATATCTCTTTGATGCGTCCAGACATTTCATTTGTGGTCAACAAGCTGTCTCAGTTCATGCACAAGTCAACTATAACTCATTGGATAGCAACAAAGAGACTTCTATGGTATCTCAAACACAAAATATTTCTAGGCATTCAAATCAAAAATTATGCAGCTCCATGTTTAAAAACATATAATGATGCCGATTGGGCTGGAAGCATTGATAATCGGATCTCGGCTCCAATCCAATCTCATTGAGTTCAAAGAAACAACGAGTTGTTGTTCGCTCATCGACGAAAGCTGAATATCGATCTCTTGCCAATGCATCGTCCAAAACTATATGGCTTCTTGCTCTCTTCCAAGAGCTTGGCTTCCCATTCAAAACGCCACCCTCTCTTCTTTGTGATAACCTTGGAGTAACTCATTTAAGTTTTAATCCAGTTCAGCACTCAAGGATGAAGTATATTCATATCAATCTACACTTCATGCGTGATTTAGTTCAAAAGGGAACTTTCAATGTTCGTCATGTACACACTCAAGATCAACTGACAGATTTAATGACAAAGTCATTGTCAAGCAACATATAGAATTCCTAAGAAACAAGATTAGTCTTGCTGATGGAAGCTCAATCTTACAGGGGCATATTAGGAAAGTTGACACACAGCAGGAATAAGGGCCAATATCTCTGTGAACTATGTAAATTGAAGCTGCCATATGTTTCTATAAATTGATACTCTGTAACTGATGAATATCCCAGTCATAATGTTTGCATATTTCCTTAGATAGAATCATAACATTGTATATAAAGTCTTAGAAGAATCAATAAAAGTGAGTGTTACAGTTTCCATCAAAATCTCTTGCAATATTCTTTTCTCTACACAATTCAGCTAGCTAATGATGTCCCATTTGCAGATGATTAACTTTTTGCCGACTTTCAACAACCTCAAGTTGGTCTTATTTTTGTTTAAATTCTTTCATCTATACAGTATACTACAGTTAATAAACCATCTTATCTCATTTGATCATTTCATTTTATCTAATCATTATAATTTTTTCAAATTCTTACATAAAATATGATAAATAATTCAACTTTTTCAAATTAAAAAAAAATTATATTCTATAAATATTTTATTAAACTTTCATCTCATCTCATCTTATCTCATTTGTATAACCAAACAAGACCTTAATCTTTTTCTTTCTTCTTTTCCATTGGATTAGTCAAATAATCATTTCAAAATCATTTATAATTTCTTTCTCAAATATCACTCAAATATGTAACACTTTTTAATTTCAAATATTTAATTTTTTTATATAATCATTACCGAATCACACTACAAGAAATTTGATCTTTTCTCATGAGTCTTTTTTTTCAAGATCTACAATCGTAGCAAATACTTAATTGATGACACAAAAATTGTCCGTGAAAAAAAAACAAACCTTTTGCAATGAGATAACGTCCAACGAGCAAAATTTTGTCGAAAACAATTTTTTGCGATAACAAAAAGTCACCGCAAATAATTCCATCAGATAATGTGCCGCAACAAATATTTTTAAGTTTAAAACTCGTATTTTTCCCCTAATTTAATTTTTTCCTTCCCTCTTTATCTTCTTTCCTTTCTCTCTCCTCCCACTACATGTACCATGTCATGATTTGTTGTAGTGCGTACTTGCATGCACGATGTCATGATTTGTGTACATTATTTTGAGAATATTTTCTCACATATACACACACAAAAAATATGTTTTGGCCCAAAGGTGATATTTCTGATCCACTCTCAAGCTCTGGAAAGTGAAACTGGTCATGTATAAGAAACAAATTAAGCCGATCGACTATTAATTATATAAGAGAAATATTTTAATCACAAAAAAGATTATATTAAAATAATATCACAAATTAACGTAGTTTGATATGATTTATCAGATTATAAAGCACTTATTTTTATTGTAAAATAGATATAACGGATCACATGAAATTACTGAAGAAGTGAGATTACTTTTGTTGCAATCTCTTTGGAGATGTAGCATGTATTTCTCATTATATAAAGCTAGCTTCATTGACTATAATTAAGGGATCATTATTAGGGGTGTAAAAAAAAAAAAAAAGAGTCCGGTATCGGTTCGGTCTGGTGCGGTACTGATTCTTAAGAATCAAAACCAGTGCGGTACTGGTTTTCATATTTTGAAAATCGATTTAAACCGAACTAGACCAATGTATATATTTATAATTTTTTATATTATATTATATATTATATGCTAAATTGCTAATTGATATAACATGAAATTCTAATCTTATTATTCAAGACTATTAGTTTTAATATAATGTGATATTATAACATAAAATTAATCTTATAATTTTTAATACAACATTTGATATAACATATAAGTTTTAGTCTTAAACATAAACATTAATATTAAGTTATTAATATAAACTTATTTTATATATATAAATAAGAATAAATACATATTAGCATCATAAATTATAATATATATATATATATATATTTGTAAATATATTTTTAAACATTTGATCATATATACTTATATAAAAAGTCTAGAACTTATATAGACTATAATTAAATTCAATACTATACTAGTATGTGTTAATTATTATAAAATAATATAGTTATACTATAATATAAATAGACTAATAATTTAGTATTTATAAATATCATATTATTACTAACATAGATAATTTGTAAACCTGAAAAAATCGAACCGGATTGGATTGAAACTGAAAAAACTAGAATTTTCAGTCTCAATAGTGAATCAGTCTGATATTAATTCTTAAATTTTAAAAACCAGTATATATTGGTTCGGTTCTAAAAAATGTACAAAATCGGACTGAACCGGATCAGTTACACCCCTGATCATTACAACATTTCCAGACTTTCAAACAAAATGTAAAAAATAAGATAGTTTTTTTCAAAATTTAAAATAAAAATAAGATTAAAAAATATATTCAAACAATTTTTAAATTTTATAATATTATTATTCAAATTTTTATCTCTCATTTCTCAAAATCTAATAAAATATCTTAACTCAAACCATTTCAATTATTATTTACATAATTCTCATCCCGTCCTATTACCCGAACATATCATTAAACACCATACCTTTAATTAACGCGATGTTCTCTCTTTCTTAAAATCTTGGAAAATTCGATATTTAATAGAGTAATATTAGATAAGTCTCACGTACTGATCTTATTGAAAAATAAATAAAAATTTGAAATTCACATGAAAAAATAAATTTTTTTAACTATGAACTCTACTTTTTTTAAAGGAATTAACGAAGAATTTGCACATCTTAAAACTGTTTGTTTATAACATTACTAAATTCAGTAAGGTTGGTATCTCAATAATTAACCCAGAAGTTAGGCTAGATATGTTTTCTTTTTTTAAATATGTGCACAAATATTGTACAAATTATAGTTTTCTCACGTTCGTCGTTAGAAAGCTCATTGCCGCCTGAGATTTAGGGCTTGTTTGTTTTCAAAGATGAGATGAGATGAGATGAGATTAAAGTTAAAAAGTTGAAATATTATTTTTGTTTTAAGATTTGAAAAAGTTGAATTATTTATTTTATTTTGTATTAAAATTAAAAAAAAATTGTAATTATTAGATAAGATGAGATGAAATGTTTTCTGAAAACAAACGAGGCATTAACGCCTCCATCCAATTTTGTGTTTAAAATAGCGAAGAAGATGAGAAAGAAAAGAGAGAGGTGAACATGATGGTCCGGGCCTATAGACTTGACAGGCCGGCCCACCAGCCCAACACAACTCAACCAGCCAGGGGATTTCCGCAAATTCCTAAAGTAGCCTTCTCTTCCAACAAAATCCCCACAACCCCCCTCCCTAAACTTGTCCCCCAAGGTGATGCTAAATTGCTAATACACCCATACGAATACCAGTCACGGAACAGTGTGTAATATCGATTCGAAGAGTGTAGATCCGGATTAACAACAGGAAGAAGAATGGAGTGCGTGTTTGGACTGGTGGGCGACGGGTTTGCTGTGGTGGTGGCGGACACTTCAGCTGTGCACAGCATACTGGTGCACAAGTCCAACGAGGACAAGATCATGGTCCTCGACTCTCACAAGCTCATCGCCGCTAGCGGCGAGCCCGGCGACAGGTCTCACTTCCCTTCCTATGATATCTGCTAAATAAATCATTATTAAAACTTTGCTCTTTTTCCTTCCTGTTTTATGTTCGTTTCTAAATATTCTCTCCTTTTCAGAGTTCAATTCACGGAGTACATACAGAAGAACGTGGCGCTTTATCAGTTCCGCAATGGGATTCCTTTGACCACCGCCGCGGCTGCCAACTTTACCCGAGGCGAGCTCGCCACCGCGTTGCGTAAGGTATATGCTTTCTATTAATATTATACTCGGTTTCAGTTTTATCATTTTTTTAGGGTTTTTCTTGGGAGGTTTAATCTTCAAGTGGGGCGTTTTTTTTTTTGTTTATTGAAATGTATAATTAATTAGATTTTGTGATAAATGCAGCAAGGAAAAACAAAAAATGATTTGATGTTTAGAAATCGGGTATTTGTGCTTGGTATATTGAGTTTCTCTTATACACAAACCACTACGTTTTTGGGCCTGCTATGCTGAGCTCCTTTCTTGCGTTATGCCTCTACTGTGGCTGTTTGGATTGGACAGCCATAACGAAATTAAGGTCATATTTGGATCGTAAATGAGGATTCTTCTATGAATAGATATATTGATTATAAATTGTAGGTCGTCATAAGGATTCTAAATGTGGATAATTGCCTTTATCATGAAGATCATGGGCGTTTTCTTTTAGAGTAGCCATTTAAGATCGTAATTTGAGGCGTTTGTAGTCCCATTTTTTGGTGGAGACTTTTAGTTACTGAACTGCATTGTTTGTAATACGAGTTTGGACTTTGCTTATGGATCCTGACACTTACAATACAGGATATGGAAAATTGGTTATACTTTACTCCATTGGTCGATTGTAATTGATTTTAGTGGCATGTCTTTTCTTGGCTTCCTTGTATCACTAAACTAGCATGCATAGGCGATTTTAATTGCTCCCATTTGAAAAGCGTCTTATAAAATTGAGGCCATCTTCTTAGCCAATAGGGGTATAAAGTTGACGGTGAAATTTGTTCTAATATTATCTTTAGCTTCATAAAGATTAAAAAAAAAACTGATGTTGATACTAGTGGTCTTTCCAAGTAAACTTAGATTAAGACGTAGATAGTTTAATTCATTTGAGGTGAGTTATACTAGGCATGCTCAGATGTAATATTTTTGTGGATGTTTGTGTGTGTGCACGTGTGTTAGAGAGAGGATATTTTTTTTGGGAAGGGCCCTGGGGTTTGTAACAGACCTAGTAAGGCTCAAGTCACATTGAGGTCCATACTCCAAAAGGACTAGTCAAGATTACAATTGGAGCCCTTTATAATTATTATAAAGGACTTGAACTTCTCATTTCCAAGTAATGAGATCTCATTTACCATCTTCTCATTCACAATTCAGGGTATTACAATCTCTCCCCTTTAAGTCCTGCACTTCTAGTTGGGATTGGCTCTAATACCTTTGCAACTAATTAAAAGAAGGTCCAAACCACATTTGGACCCCTACTCCAAGAGGACTAATCAAGTTTACACTTGTTAGTTCCTTGAAATCATTATAAAACTCCCTGTGTACATGTGCTATGCCTATTTCATTCGTATCAATGAAATTTAACTTACTTGTAAAAAAAAAATCATTATAAAAGATTTGAACTTCTCTCTCTCCCAAGCAATATGGGATTTCACCTTCCTATACACTATCTAAGGTATATAGGGTTTCATAGGAATGATTGTTCAGTTTAAGTTATATGTTTTTGCTACCTGGATAGGGTTGCTGTTTCCTTTTAGTCAGTCCTTCAGAGCCACAGTTGCCAATGTTAATGCCACTGTATGGGGTCATAAGCCTGTCTTATAAGCACAATTATTAGGTGGTTGGTACTTCTGAATAAAGGACTTGATATAATTGTAAAATTTGATTTTTCAGAACCCATATTCTGTGAATATCCTTCTGGCTGGCTACGACAAGGAGACAGGCCCAGCTCTTTACTACATCGACTATATTGCCACACTACACAAAGTTGACAAGGGTGCATTTGGTTATGGGTCCTATTTTTCCCTCTCCACAATGGACAGACACTACCACAGCCGCATGTCGGTAGAAGAAGCAATTGACTTGGTTGATAAGTGCATTGTGGAGATTCGATCCCGGCTGGTTGTGGCGCCACCGAATTTTGTCATCAAGATTGTTGACAAGGATGGAGCAAGGGAGTATGCCTGGCGTGAAACCGTAAAGGATTCTGTTGCTTCTTCAGCTTGAATCCTTTCTCCTTTTTAATTTATTTCCCTTTTTTTTTTTATGGAGTATTAATGCAACAGTTGCAACTCTTCTGTTTTTCTTTCTATAAGCGAGACTCATTCGACAATGCCATTATTTACTTCTCACAAGATTATATATTACACACTTCTGCTATTCGTATCTTATTGCGATGATGTCACATTGTCAATCAATTATTGAATTTAGTATTTTGGAAAACAAGAGTTGGTGGATGGTGTGAGAGTGGGAATAAAGTGGATGGGGATGTATTATATGGTATAATTTTTTCTCTCTAATACGGTCATGAAGTTTGGTTTATTTTGCAGCAGACAAGAAGGGGTCTCATTGCAAAACCTCTGAAGAGGAATATAGTACCTAACACACCTTGTTTTCTTATTCATTTTGTTGAAATCTTAACAGTCTGTTTACTCGAGGCTTTTCTAAACTAGGGTTGAAGAATATACGAACCTCTTTATTGAAGGAAATCTGCTACTTGTAATAAATTAAGAATGGCAGGATTATATTGTATCGATTAATGGTATCATTCAATCGAGTTAATAATCTCTTAATCCAAACCGGCTCTTAAGCGTTCCATCCATTGGCTGGAGGGAGAATTTTTATTGAGAACAGGGTTTATTGAGAGAAAATAAAAAATGAAGAGGCTGTTTAACAACAACAACAATTGATGTGTCTATTTATTTAACAACAAAAAAAAAAAAACCTTCAGTGTTCTGCTTTTGGGGTGCATGGGGCATCTTTTAAAGAATGCAATTCAACGAGGCTGTTGATAATTGATGCGTCTAATTATTAAAACTTTGTTAAAAAATTACTTTCCTATATATAATTAGAAAAATTTTAAACATAAAACTCACACTCTATAAACTACTTAAAAAAATATATGATTTTACTTTTTTACCCTCATTTCATATTTCAATTCAATATGAAATATGAGAATAAAAAAGTAAAATCATATATTTTTAAGTGGTGTATAGGGGTCTGGAGCTTCTATGTAGCACAACTCATATAATTATCTCACCCAACAAGAGTTACATGTAGCCTAGCAAAAAAATTCTCAAAAAACCATGATTTTATAAGAGAAATTCTTACTTTTAATTTGAAGTTGGGTGTTATATGTTGCCTAACAAGAAATTCCTCAAAATATGATGATTTATGAGAAAAATTCTCACTTTTAATTTGAACGTATTTTACACCAAAAAACAAGTTCTCTCAAAAATAACTTTTATCCAATCACTTGCATTGATTCTCATGATTTTGGCATTATTATCATGTTTGAAGATTTATTGTAAAATTTTGTGGAAAATTCCCTTTTATTGCATCGACTAACAATTTACAAAAATACTCTTAAAAGATCCTTTTTGGAGATTTTATAGTTTGTAAATTTTATTAAAGAAACAAATAGTTGCAACCTTTTATCCAAATATAACAAAAAAATAAATAAATAAATGTTTTCCATTCGTTTTTTTTCATATTCTTAAATATTTTCAAAAAAAGGAAAAACATCACAACATTGTTATTATTAAAAAAACGCTTATTTGATTGCTAAGTAAAAACTAATTTAAAAAAAAAATTGTGTTTGGGCAAATCCCTCTGTCAACCATGCTAAAACAAACAACAGTCTTATTCGTATTCCCAAGAGTCAAACCGTCTCTCTGCCAAACATTAAAAGACAATCATACACATGCAATACACAAAAATATTTTTTTATTAATTTCCCTATTTATCTAATGGCCTGTCAAATCGCGTATGTTTAGAGAATTTTAAATTTTGTTATGTTTCGTTCTGTTTGTATGTATGGTATATTATATATATATATTATATATATATATATACACAACGTGATCAATACTTATAATTATTTTTGTGTCTAAGTAGAAATTATCCTCTACATTATCAAAGATCTAAACATATAAAAGATTTTTTACAGTTCATTTTCAAATCTGTAAGTACCTTTGTTTTATATTATATTCTGTTTTGTTTCTTTTCGTTTGTAATTTTTGGTGGGGACTTGCTTTGGAGACTAGTTTTGGCAGATATTTTGTTTGGGAATCTTGGCATGTGATGTGGATCTATGGCTTTTATAACTTCCTTTTTCATAGAATTTTTCATTTATTGTGCTATTTTGTTATGTTCAATCCCTTGTTGCTCTAGAATGTAAATAGTTAGATATTATGTATTGTTCAACGTAGGAATCAATGAAATTATTTATAACGTTTAAAATGCATCGTTAGGTGCAGATTTTACATTAAAAATTGGTCATTTATTCATTTAGTCTTTTGCTTGTGTGGCACAGTATTCAATATTTGGACCAATTGTTTCCTTTGTTACGATAATGGATAGTGGTAACATTGCATTAATGAGTTATGCAACATTTGTTTAGAAACAAACTTTTTGAATTCTATAGAAGTTTAGTTTCAAAAATATTTTTTTGAAGATCATGAAAAACAATCCAAAAAAAAGTCTCGTATAGAGATTTGCCATAAGAGAAAAATGAAGAATTTCGTAGAAAATAAAGAGAAATATATGCTAAAAAAAGGCATCAAAAAGCAATGTCATTCAATTGAAAGATTCAGTTCCAGTTGGTGGTGATCAAATTACTGCATCAATTGATGAACCTTCAAATGATAATGTCCAATATATGAGATTCGCTCAAGACTTTAGTCTTGTATAGAAAGTGTAAAAAAAACAACGGATTTTTCACGCCGATGTTGACACTAGTGAGCTGGCTTTGTCACAAGGAACATGTCTTCCTTCTGGTGTTGATGTTTGTGTGGTGGATTTAGAAGCAAATTCACCATTAAACAATGTAACGGATCTTGCTAATCGCCTGAATAATTTTATGGATTTGCTAACACATAAATCAGCAAATACATGCATAGAAAAAACAAGCATCTCTTATCAACTTGTGATTTAGCAAGTTTTCCTAAAATTATTTTTTTTATCCTTCATATCAAGCAGTCTTATGTTCTCTTTCATCGAAGTTTGAGAGTATGCTATTCAAATAGGGTCCATGTGTTATTTGAGGAGAACCAAGCTTTGAAACAAGTATACCAACACTTTGCAGGGGTAAGGAACAAGTATAAACTTAATTAGTTCTTCTCATTCTGTTATCAACCCTTAGTACTCTTCCAAAAGTGTCGCCAATTAGACCGTTTAAACGATTTGACGAGTTTACATCTATTGCCTTTTGTTTATTTTTTAACTCAATAGGTGAGTGGCATTGTCGCTCTGCTGGACTTAAACAATCATTGCAAATCATGTCATTAGAAGCATATTCTTTGCCATATGTGTCTTGTTGCAGATATTGTAATGTGAAGCGATTTTATTATAAAACAAACAATTTTTGCTATGCTGATTGGACAATTTCTTTAGTCACAAATGACGCTCCTTAACAACTTTATGATTTGTTTACTTCCACCACAGATGAGTTTATGCATTTTAAGACCTATGTTCGGACTTATAATAACAAGTTCACTTTTATATCTTTTGGAGTTAAATTCAATAAAGATCTTTGTAGAAGGAATAGAGGGATTTATACATTTCGATCTCAGGAACAGATCTATCACTATATCAATTATTTAGTCCCCTTAAATGGATGCCCTTCTTATCTACAATTGTACTTCTATGATACTGAGCATGAATTAGAAAATTGCATTTCTGATTCAAACATAATAAATCCATCAATTATAGCTCAGCTCATAGATATTCTTCGCATAAATCCATATTCTGTGTTTTTCCGGTCTCTTGGTGATTTTCCAAATTTAGAAAATCAAGTAATCCATATAAGATTAGATGATGGCTTAGATCAACGTGTATTTGATGCCCCGACATTTTCACAAGTTGCAGCAATCTGGATTGAAAATGATGCTGCAAATCAATTGGCAGGGTGGGACATTTTTGTCTTTGGTCATACTAGTAGAAGTCATATAGTTCAGTATTATTTTGACTGCTATGATCCGCTTCAATAGCCGTTATTACTTCCTTCTGGCAATGCTGGTTGGCATCAAGGCATTCAAAGAGTTAATAAACAAAGTACATTAATATGTAATAAAACAACCCGATCAATAGATCATCGCCAATCAATGTGAGCAGAAGAATTGCTTTTAAAATAACAAGCTTAGAGTGTAGTCCTAATCTTGCCATTTTGTAATAGTAAGCGTCCAATTTGGTAATACTTTATCCTCCAACTTTTGTAGCATTAAGGAAAAAAAAATATCCAATTGTTTCATGCCGTGAATATTATTGCTACAAGATGCAAATAAGAGAAAATGTCAAATCAATTTTGTCATTGTCTAGTCGTTTATTGCAACAATTTATTGTTGATATGTATGCTAAGATTAAGATGTTAAGATTGGATTATTTTCGTAGCAAACGACAATATATTCGATCTAAGTTATGTCAATGTATTGTTGATACCGTCACGCTTGGAGAAACTAATACTTCTAATGTTGGGAAATATATTATTCTGCCTTTGTCTTTTATTGGGGATCCAAGAGATGCAAAAAAAAATATGGAAGCAATGACTTTGGTTTAGCATTATGGTAAAATAGATATTTTCTTAACAATGAAATGTAATTTAAACTGAAAATAAATTTCAAATGAATTGGGATCACGTGAGGAGACTCAAAATCATCTTGATTTGATCGCTTGAGTCTTCCATGCAAAATTAGAAGAGTTAAAATATCAATTATTCAAGCAGCAGATATTTGAAAAAATCTCAGCATATGTCTATATTATTGAGCACAAAAAAAGAGGGCTTCCACATGTGCACTTTTTAATTATTTTACAAATAGATTGGAAACTCTATGTACTTGAATCTTTTGATGAGATTGAATCAGTAGAAATATCTTATAAAAATAAGAATCTGCACTTACATAATGTTGTTGTCAAACATATGATGCATAGACCGTGTAGAGTGATGAATCCAACAAATTTTTGCATAAAAAAACGGTTGTTGCAAAAATCATTATCTAAAAAAATTTGCATCAAATATAACTGTTGGAAATAATTGTTTTCCAATACATAGACGTTCTGCCAATGGAACTACTATCAAAGTCAGAGGCAACAATTTGGATAATCGTTAAATTGTTTCATATAATCCGTATTTGCTTCCAATATTTAACTGTCACATTAATGTCGATATTCGTTCTACAATAAAGGCAGTCAAATACATTTATAAGTATATTTACAAAGGCTATAATCACATTGCTTTCAATCTAGTTTTTGAACAAAGCAATTAATAAATTGATGAAATTCAACAATTTCAATCAGCCTGATGGATTGCTCCACTTGAAACTGTGGAAAATATATGGCTTTGTCATTAATGAGATGTACCCAACAATATATAGCTTGCATTTATATCTTGAGAATCAACACCCAGTGACTTTTCGAGCACATGAAAGCCTAATTAATGTTCTCAACTCTGAACTATCTGCAAAATCAATATTAACAAAATTCTTTGCAACAAAACAGGTAGATGAGAATACCAAAACATTGTTGTACAAATAATTTTCAGAATTTTATGTTTGGAGCCAACAATACAAAATGTGGACTGCTAGGAAAAAAAATTGTTATAGGTCAAATTGTTACAGCAAGTCTATTTGAAGGCGAGAGGTATTATTTGCAAATGTTGCTAAATCATGTAAGAAGTCCTTTGTTGTTTGAAGATCTTATGACAGTTGATGGTGTTGTGGTTCTAACATTTCGTTAAGCAACAACTATGTATTATTTGTTAGAAAGAGATAGTAGTTTAGAAGATTGTTTATACGAAGCATCTATATATCAAATGCCATTCAACTTGAGGCAGTTATTTGCAACTATATTGGTTTATTGTAATCCAACAAATCCAATAGAGCTTTGAGAATGTTTTGAATAAGATATATCAATTGATTTTAAGTCAATGAAGATTCTTCGTTGAATGTAAGAATGCAAGTTTTGCGCTCTATCTATTCTACACTTGAATCAATGAGAAAATACATTAATTCATTCCATCTTGTTGATCAAAAAATTTCTTTTGATGAAGACAAATTCCATTTTAGGGAGATTGATGATGAATTGGTTGTTCAAATTCCAGAAGAAGATATTGCTGCATCACAAGTCCTTAATAGTGAACAACAACATGTCTATGATTCGGTGTTAAAAAAGGTTTTTTCAAATAAAACAGCTACATTCTTTGTTGATAGCTTTGGTGGGACAGGGAAGACATTTCTGTATAAGGCACTTCTCACTGCAGTAAGATCACAAAAATTAGTAGCACTTGCAACTGTTTCGTCTGGTGTGAATAGCACACTCGCGATTTAAGTTTCCGTTGGATACTGACAAAAATAACACATGTTGTGTCAGTAAACAATGTGACCTCGCAAAACTATTACGTGTAACAAGGTTAATTATATGAGATGAAGCTCTTATGTCAAGAAAAGAAGCCATCAAATCATTAGATAAAATGCTTCAAAACATCAATGATTCAGAATTAACATTCGGTGGAAAAGTTGTTATTTTTTGTAAAGATTTTTGCCAGATTTTACCTATGATTTATAAAAGAATAATACAAGAACAAATTGATGTCAGTTTGGTATCTTCCTACTTATGGCCTACATTGATCAATATTCGTTTGACTAAAAATATGCAAACAAGATTGGATCCAGCTTTTTCAGAGTATGTGTTAGAATTAGGCAACGGGATGGCATCAATCACAGTTAATGAAACCATAAAAATCTCTAAGGGCATGCTTATTCCCTATGAAGATGACTGTACTTTTTTGGATTATTTAATAAATTATATTTTTAATAATATTCATGATTATTCAATAAATATTTCAGATATGATGAATCGAGTCATATCAACACCGAATAACAATTATGTTAATGAAATAAATGCATTATTAATTCAATAGTTTCCTGGTGAGTTTAGGTGATATTACAGCTTTGAAGAAGTAATATATGCATCTGAACAAGTAGTTACGGAAGATTTTTTAAATACTTTAACCTCAAATGAACTTTCTCATCATGAATTGTTACTCAAGAAAAACTGTCTCATCATGTTGTTTAGAAAACATTGATTCTTTAGAAGGACCATGCAACAGAACACGTTTAATTTGTCGAAATTTTGATTGAAATGTCATTGATGCAAAAATTGTAATTGGTCACCATAGTGGGAAAAAAGTTTTTATTCCAATGATCTCATTCTTACCAAACGTTGATGAAAATAGTGGTTTCACATTCAAGCGAACTCAATTTCCTATCAGATTAAGCTTTGCAATAAGTATAAATAAGTCACAAGGGCAAACATTAGATTTTGTTAGGATATATTTGCCTCAATCTATTTTTTCGCATGATCAATTATATGTAGCTTTATCAATAGTTAAGACTTCATCTACAGTAAAGATTTTAATATGGCCAGTATCGAATGAACGATTTGAAAAGAACTCCACAACAAATATTGTGTATACAAAATTATTAAGATTAGCATGTTCAAATTAATGATTACATGTAATTAGATTCAATTGTATAATTTAAATTTAATTACTTAAGCACAATTGCATATTTAACTTAATTCTCTTTTCTGTATGTTTAATATTGTGTTTTTTACTTTCTTGTACTCTTTAATTCTATTTGCAATTCTTTACTTTAGCTAGAAGATTTACTATATTTATACATTTAATGTCTTTGTATATGACCATTTTTAAATATGCAGACAATTTATACATCAATAAAACATATCACTCTAAGTACAAAGAATTGAAAAATGAAAATGATTGTGGTAAACAAGTCACCCAAACGAACATACCAACGCTCACAATGAAATACCAAAGTCTAACATTGATTGATCCAGAGGTATAATATTTATTTGTATCTATTGTCTTTTTTTTTTTTTAGAGTCCCATAAACTGTGAAGGAATTAGATTATTCTTTTAAAACTCAAAAATAATTTAAAATAAACAAATTTATTATAATAAATTATTCATTACAATTTTTAATAATAAATTATTCGTTAGAATGTTTTATACTGTACAGAAAAATCGACTGTAAGTTACGATGTTTGATAAAGATATTGACTTGCGAGATAACACTTTGTACATTTTCCGATCATATTGCATTAGTAATGCATATGTGAGATCATTAGATCCAAAACATAGAATTGAAACACATCAATATCAATAGATCTTAAATTCGTTCTAATTGAGGAAGTTCCAGATGATGGAAAACAATTAGAGCCACCAAAGTACCACCTCATCCCATTTAATGAATTAGACGCTTACAAAGACTCAATTGCAGAAATATGTATTTTACTCTTTATTTTACAATCTTTAATTATCAATACATTAAAAATTTAATTCTTATTTATCAAATGTTTTAACTGTTGCAATCCATATTAAGCCATGTAAAGAGATAACCTCAACGTATGGACCAACAACTATTCAAGAAATATATATTATTGATCAAAGGTAAAATATTTTTGAGGTTCTTGGCTCTTTTATAATTACGTTTCAACCTTAATTTCTTGCATATTCTGTTAATTATTTTTTTCTCCAATTTTATAGCTTAAACCTCATATGTTTAACTATGTGGGATCGATTTGTGCAAGATGAATGCCTAAAAATCTCGAAAATAATTGTAGCTAAGCCAATTATACTTGGAACAAGGATAATAGTTGGTTCTTATAATGGTATTTTTAATAATTAACAATCTTATATATACATATATATATATATTATATCATATATGCTTGCATTAGTCGTAATCTATATTTCCAATGAAAGATTATCTCTTTCATCACTTCCAACAAATGTATTTACGATTAGTCCTATTGTTCCTGAGACAACTTCATTGCAAGAGTGGTAATTCTCACAAATCAATCATTATTTATTTATGCATTTATATTATATATACTTCAAATGTAGGTTTTGTGCCGCTTGAATATTGACGTCTTCATATTTTTCTTTCTTATGTTGCATTTTCTTTATGAATTTTAAGGACGGTGATTAATGACTCATTACTTGAAAGTATTATTACAAAATGTTTGAAATACCCATCTACATCTCTATCTTTTGCTGGTATTCGAGAAATAATCAAGAATTGTGATATTGTTGAGTTGATCAAAAGTTTGCAACCCATAGCGGTAAAATCCTATTCTTAGTAATAAATTCATATATGTATACAATCACTTTATCTAAAAAATTGTTTCTAATATAATGTAGAAAATAAAATTTTGGATAAAGGCGAAGATAATTGTGATTAACTTGCGACAGCTAATTTTTTACATGTCATGTATTGGTTCTAACAAAGGAACTGAGTATGAATACAACGAAACTTTAATTTGTTACCATTGCAAAAACTAAAGTATTTCCTAACCATGGTATGTATCTTTCAAATTTTTTGTTTGGTAAATTATGTCACAAATTTAATGTATAGTTCTTATCAATTCTAACTTAAAATGATATTTCCATCATATTTATAGTTGCTGAGCACATGTTGAACTCGACGATGGTACCAGAAGACTATCTGCTATTATGTTTGGTGAAATTATAGAAGAAACATTGGGTTGTTCAGTAATTGAGTTTATAAATCATACTAGTGACGTATGTTTTCTTATTTTTCATTGCTTTATTGTTTGGAATAAAAAAGTCTATCTTATAATCTTGAGATATTTACTACATTTTCTATGAGTACATATAATTGAGGTTTATATTAAAAATAAAACTATTAAAAGCAAATTATAAAAAAAAAAACTCATTTTAATTGATTTTTACATACTTGTGTGTCATGACAGTTTTATTTTTATTTATAACATGCACAATAATTTAATTAAAAACATTGCATTCTAAGATTTGCATTAAATGACTATACTTCAATTTTCAGTATATAACTTCTTTGAGTTCTTATTAATCATGCAAAGCTATTAAAAATTTACTTTGCAAGAACATTTGTTATATATAGAAAATGTTGTGGTACAAGCTTTTCACAAAAAGTTATATAAATTTTTTCTACATTGTAATATATAGAAATATTCAACCAGCAGCAACACAAGAATTTAAATGTCATCTCTATTGATCCCATATAGGATGACACAAAATGATCGATTATAGTAAAAATATCAAGGAACTCATATTTTGAACTAATGTTTTTGTTAGACTTATACTAAACTTGTCGCAAACAAGTTTGCTAAAACTATCGTTGTGATAAATATGTATTGTACTATCTTGCAATTTGAACTCATGTTTTTATCTTGTAATCTATGCAACCATGTTATTATTATTATACTCTACTTAACTATCATTATCCAAAAATATTTGCTAGAATTTACATTTTTTTCCTTATGCATTACATTATTAATTGAAATCAATTTTCTTTATAAAAAATAATCATTTCACCCAACTAGGCAAACGTGCTTTGAACGTTGCTCTATCCTAGTATGTATATATATACTAGCAGTGAGGTTACATCCGAGGCACGTTTGTCCTGTATTATTATTGTTGATGCGGTAGAAATTGCTCAACAAGCCGAAATGGGAGAAAGAGTCACTCTGGGCCCATTGGGGCGACTTGGGCCTCAATCGGCATTGTATAGAGCCCTCGTGCGTGAACTTGTTTCTCGAGTTTAATAAATCCTGTGCAGAGGAGTCCTGAGGAGATCATGAGGTACCGAAGGGGTAACTCCAAAGCAAGTGAGGTCATGAGGTACCGAAGGGGTAACTCCAAAGCAAGTGAGGTGCTGTCTTGAGCTGGTGGGGTGCTGAGCAGGTCATCTCCTGAGCAAGTGGAGGTGGAGGTTCCCAAGTAGAGGTGCAGAGCAGAGGAGGGATCCAGAGTTGAACTTCATTTGTTTCCCGAGCTTAACAAATCCTGGGCAGAGGAGTCTGAGGAGATCATGAGGTACCAAGCGGGTAACTCCAAAGCAAAATGAGGTGCTGTCTTGAGCTGGTGGAGTGTCGAGCAGGTCATCTCCGAGCGGGTGTCTCCCGAGCAATGTGAGGGTCTGTCCTGAGTAGGTGTTTCCCAAGATGCTTCCTGAGCCATGCTTCCCAAGATGGTTCTTGAGTCTTGCTTCCCAAGCTTAGTAAGTCCTGGGCAGAAGAGGTGCCGAGCAGGTGGTTCCCGAGCGGATGGCTCCCAAGCTAGTGGGCTGAGGAGGGATCCCAAGTTGAGGGAGGCTGCGATGGATACTCCCAAGCAGCGTGAGGATTGGTCCCGAGTGAGTTGGCTACCGAGCGGGAGGGGCTGTGATGGAGAGTAGGTCCTGTGTGGTGCACCTGAGCACTGTGCATGCACAGTGGGTGTGCATGGCACTATGCACTTTAAGTGCACCATGCCGGCTTGTGTACTGCAACCTGCTTCGCGGCCACTATGCACTTTTAATTATTTGTCCAACTCGAAAGTGTAAGTGCCCAAGCAGTGTGCTTTTATGCGATAGAGTGATTCAGGTGCAGGGATGAGGAGTTCAGTCAATCCCTCACCTGGGTGAGAAAGATTTTATCTTTCCTCGCCCGCTATCCACCCATTTTTCATAAGCGTAAAATTGGGTGCAGGGGCGAGGAGTTCAGTCAGTCCTTCGCCTGGGCTAGAAAGATTATATTTCCTCACCCGCTATCCTCCCATTTTTCATAAACGTAAAATATGGGTGCAGGGGCGAGGAGTTCAGTTAGTCCCTCGCCTGGGCAAGAAAGATTTTATTTTTTCTCGACTGATAATTGAATTAATGTGGGTGATCTATGTCCAAATAATCGAATTAATTCATAGATGATTATATGCTTGAAGGCCTAATTTGATCACCTGATTTTAATTATCTATTTTAAGTTAGTTTAAATCAGTGTTTAAAACTCTACCGTTGGATCAAATCTGGGAATTCAAGATGAATGGTTGGGATTTAAAACCCAAAACCCTAGCCTTTTCCCCTCTCTCTCTCTCTCTCTCTCTCTCTCTCTCTCTCTCTCTCTCTCTCTCTCTCTCTCTCTCTCTCTCTCTCTCTCTCTCTCTCTCTCTCTCTCCTTCCCCTTAACAGCCGCACGTCTTCCCTCTCTCTCACCCGATCTCCTGAGCTGGATTTCATTTGTTTTCCAAGCTTAACTCTCATGCGTGAACTTGTTTCCCGAGCTTAACAAATCCTGGGCAGAGGAGTCCTGAGGAGATCATGAAGTACCGAGTGGGTAACTCCAGAGCAAAGTGAGAAGCTGTCTCGAGCTAGTGGGGTGTCGAGCAGGTCATCTCCGAGAAGGTGTCTCGAGCAAAGTGAGTTTCTCGAGATGCCTCTCGAGCTATGCTTCCTGAGATGGTTCACGAACCGTGCTTCCCAAGCTTAGTAAGTCCTGGGCAGAAGAGGTGCCGAGCAGGTGACTCCTGACTAGGTGGCTCCGGACCAAGTGGTTCCCAAATGGATGGCTCCCAAGTTGATGTGCTGAGGTGGGATCCCGAGCTAAGGGAGGCTGTGATGGAGACTCTCGAGCAGCGTGAGGATTGGTCTTGAGTGAGTTGCCTACCGAGAGGGAGGGGCTGTGATGGAGAGTAGGTCCCGTGTGGTGCTCTCGAGCACTGTGCATGCACAGTGGGCGTGCATGGCACTGTGCACTTAAGTGCACCATGTCGGCCTGTGTACTGCACCATGTTTCACGGCCACTATGCACTTTTAATTATTTGTCCAACTTGAAAGTGTAAATGCCCGAGCAGTGTGCTTTTATGCGATAGAGTGATGCGGGTGCAAGGGCTAGAAGTTCAGTTAGTCCCTCGTCTGGGCGAGAAAGATTTTATCTTTCCTCACCTGCTATCAGCCCATTTTTCATAAGCATAAAATGTGGGTGCAGGGGCGAGGAGTTCAGTCAGTCCCTCGCCTGGGCGAGAAAGATTATATTTCCTCGCTTGCTATCCGCCCATTTTTCATAAACGTAAAATGTGGGTGCAGGGGAGAGGAGTTCAGTCAATCCATTGCTTGGGCGAGAAAGATTTTATCTTTCCTCGACTAATAATCGAATTAATGTGGGTAATCTATGTCCAAATAATCGAATTAATTCGTAAATGATTATATGCTTGAAGGCCTGATTTGATCACCTGACTTTAATTATTTATTTTAAGTTAGTTTAAATCAATGTTTAAACCTTCACCCTTAGATCAAATTTGGGAATTTAAGATGAAGGGTTAGGATTTAAAACCCTAAACTCTCGTCTTTTCCCCTCACTTTCCCTTTCTCCCTCTCTCTAATTCCCCTTCAGTAGCCGCACATCTTCCCTCTCTCTCACCCGATCTCCTCCCTCAAGCAACCCAGCGCCGCCGTTCGCCACCACCAAGTTTCCCTCACGCCGTGGACCACTTCCATGGAACCCACCACCCATAGCTCATTCGTAGCCCCATGCACGCAACCCCTCTAGACGCATAGATTTCTCCCCGTAGCGTCGCCATTAACCACCCCCACGCCACTGCACCACCACCACCAGCCTATTCCTTCGCCGACGACCCCTCCCCTTCCTTCTTTCCTCCAGCCCATCACCCGCTCCTCTCATGCTCTCTCTCTTCACGGGATCCCAGATCCACTGCCGTAGGACCACCACGACGCTGTCGTATGCCGCCTCTAGCAGCCACCACGAGGTCACCCACAACGCAGCTCCCCGATCTGCCTCCCTCTCTCATGAAGCCTTTCTCTATCTCACGAGTTCTTGTCGTTGCACGGCCTAGATTCATTGCCTACAGCCCTCCACGACACCTCCCCTATTCCTCCATGCCCAACAAAGCCTCTACCTCTCCCTTGCTAGGTTGTGTGGTGATTTTGTGATGATTTATAATGATTTTGTGATAAAGATAATTGTTATGAGATTGTACAGAGGAACATAAGTGGAAGAAGAAAGTGTCAAATAAAATTACTTTTCATTCATATTCATTCCTCTATAGTCTTTTTTAAATATAAAATAAAGGAAAAGAAGAAAACAAAGGAGAAAACGACGCTTCTAACTTAAGACGCAAGTTCACAACAGATTCAAACACCAATATCGCAGACCACACTTTATAACTCATGTAGTAGTACTACTATATGTTGTTCATCGTGTGGACCAAACCATGCATAGTACATAGTACATACTCTTTATATGATTCTTCACCCAGGGGTAGAAAAAGCATAATCCCTAAGATTGTAATGTCATCAACTTGGCTCTCCTTCTCCCCTCTCTTTTTCTCCTCTGAGTTCGGGCAATAGCATTCTTTTCGTCTCCCTTAATCTGCATTCAGCGCTTTTCGTTTTGGCTTTGATAGCTTATTGGGACTGAGCTTTGATCGAAGGTGGGTTCTCTCTATCACTGTCATCGGAAACCTCCTCACCATCTTTTTCGGTTCTCACTTATAACCTAACCCTCCATGTGCCTAAGTATTTGTGGCACCATTTTCTTTTCTTTCTGATTTTTTATATATGTTAATGTGTCCGTATGTGTTTTTGTTGTTGACAACGTTATTGTGTGGTTTTGATTCTTCCTTAGGTTTTGGGATTTGATGTTTGGTTTGTTGAACTTACGATAAGGAATGCCTATCTGGTGGATGACTGTTTGCTAAACTGTCTTTTTGGTTGTTCCTATAATTGGTATGCTTTTCAGCAGCCTAGCAATACGTCTCTTTGGGTTCTGCTGCTTCTGACTGTGGATTCACTGGTTACTCCAAATCTTTTCTTACTGTTGATTTTTCTCAAGTTTGATTTTTTTTCCCCATTTGTTGCCAATGTAATCTCAGAGATTGGGCGTTAAACTACTTAATATTTGAAATTTCATTCTTTTTGGGGTATTGTGAGTAGTATTGAAACTCACAGCTTGTTCATTTTTCCGTCTGCTTAGCGATGGATTCCTTTGGTGATAAGTGGGGTGATGAATGCTCTACTATTGGAGACAAAGGAGAAATCGGGTTTATTGATTACAAGGATGATGAATCCGTGTGTAGTTACAATTCAATTGAAGAGGGTCCTATTGTTATTTCTGCCCCATTCCCTTTCGTAGGGGGGCAGCCTCAATCAGTTCCTGTAGCAGAAACTGCAGCAGATTCAGTTACTATCAAGAATACTACTGGTGATCCCGTGAATCTTTGGTCTGTTACAATTTTCGCCTCAAATCCCGAGAACTCTTTTAAACTTTCTCTGATGAAGCCTCCATCAGCAAATGAAACCTCTAAAGGCTATGTAGATTTTTTCTCCTTGGAAGACAGGATGCTTCAGCCTGGAGAGACTTTGACTGTATGGGTCTCTTGCAAACCAGAGAAAATTGGCTTGCACACTACGGTTGTATATTTTGACGTGGAGAGTGAAAGGATAGAACGAGTAGTTTTTATCTTGGTTGACGATAAGATCTCACAGTCTTTGGCTTCTTCAAGGCCATATTCAAGAGGTAGAAGAAAGAAACAGGTTGTTGTCGATAGTGCATTTGTTGCAGGTGTGCGTCCTGAGAGGAAGATAGAACGGTATTTCAAAAACAGACTTCCTCAATATGGCATTCCAAAGGACGTTAGAGCATTGCTTCAAAGCAAACAGATACCCGATGCTGTCAACGAAGGTCTTACACCAGAGAATTACACTTTTTTCTTCGAAAACCTAATAATGATGGAAGAAATACAACTGGAGGTAAGTTACTAAGTCTCTATTTGTGAAGGAAAGAACATGGATAATGATTGAAGTAGATTATTGTTTTGATTTGTGGTAAAATTTCTGAATTCCGGCTTCAGGAAGACATGAGGAGTTATGGCATGGAACATGTCGCTCTGAGGAAGAGGGGAAAGCAATTTTTGTCTCTAGTGGTCCCAGGCCTTGCAGAGAGACGGCCTTCACTTGTCCAAGGGGATCATATTTTTGTCAAGCTTTCCTCTGAATATGGAAATGACACAACTCCTACATATCAGGTTTGTCTCTACTTGCTCGTGATACTTTATTTTTTGTCATGATAATGGTTATAAGTTTCAGTTTGTATGGTTCCTGCTTTTACCTATAATAAATGTGTCATACTAGTTCCCAAAATGTTGAGGTGTTATTGCAATTAACTGAGGCGTTCTTATCTACTTATCATTAAGAAGAAAAGCTGTTGGAGGTCTGGCTAAAAACATTAGTAAATTATCCTCTTCAGGCATGTTGTGCAGATAAGAAGATATAATGGAAGTTTGGCTTTGTTGGGTGCTCTCAGTATCCGTCTCATCGGTTTTCTGGACTTCAAAGAATTTTATTTTATGTTTTGTTGAAACTGTCGTTATCTTATATTTTAAACCATCGAGTGGTTTTTATTTTTGGCCATAGAACACAATTGGAGGTTTCTTGCGTCCTTGGGTGTGTTACGTGTTTGGCAGTTGACAGTCCAGTGTGAATACTTCTCTTTCGACAATTGTTTCATATTATGTACGAATAAGGCATGCTTCCATCCATATTTGTTAAGTGCCTTGTGTTTTACATGTCTCATCGTGATGTTTAATATGGATTTCTTGTTACCTACTAGTGTTATTTTTTCCAATACTTAATGCAGTGTCTCGCAGGGTTATATCCACCGTGTTGAGGCTGATGAAGTTTATCTGAAGTTTGACTCAGATTTTCACTCTCACCATAGAGATGGGAATCTCTATAATGTACAGTTTACGTACAATCGAATCAACATGAGAAGATTATATCAAGCCATTGAAGCTGCAGAAGAATTAGAGATGGAGTTCCTATTTCCATCTGAGTGCTTTAATGGGAGGCAGATTGAAACCACTCCATTGGTGCCTATATCTTGTAATCTTAATCCTGAACAGATGTGTTCAATTGAGATGATCCTTGGCTGCAAAGGAATGCCACCGTATGTGATTCACGGGCCTCCAGGTACTGGTAAGACTATGACACTAGTGGAAACAATCCTTCAGGTATACACAACTCGGAAGGATGCTCGGATTCTTGTTTGCGCACCTTCAAATAGTGCAGCAGACCACATTCTAGAGAAAATCCTTGGGGAAAAGGCTGCTCACCTTCAGGAGAATGAAATATTCAGGCTCAATGCATCTAGCCGTCCATACGAGGATATCACACCTAATATTATCCGCTTCTGCTTCTTTGATGAGCATATCTTCAAGTGTCCTCCCCTTGGTGCCCTCCTGCTATATAGGATCATCATATCAACTTACATGGGTGCCTCTCTTCTACATGCAGAAGGTGTCAAGCGAGGCCACTTCTCTCATATTTTCTTAGATGAGGCTGGCCAAGCTTCAGAACCAGAAACCATGATTCCTATATCTAAACTCTGTAAGCGAAATGCAGTTGTTGTTCTTGCTGGAGACCCATTGCAATTAGGTCCAGTAATATACTCAAAAGAAGCAGATAGTTTTGGATTGGGGAAATCCTACTTGGAAAGATTGTTTGAATCTGACTTTTACTCCAATGGGGATGAAAATTATGTGACGAAATTGGTTAGAAACTACCGATGTCACCCAGAAATTCTATATCTCCCTTCAACGCTGTTCTATAAGGGAGAATTAATTGCATGTAAAGATGATGTAAGTTCCTTTGTGGATGAGGGGAATCTCCTTCCTAACAAAGATTTCCCTGTTCTTTTCTTTGGCATCCAAGGTTGTGATGAGAGGGAAGGAAATAATCCATCATGGTTTAACCGGATCGAGGCAAGCAAGGTAGTAGAGGTCATAAGGCGACTGACTGCAAGTGGGAATTTGAGCGAGGAACACATTGGGGTAATAACACCTTATAGGCAGCAAGTGCTCAAACTAAAGAAAGCCTTTGATAGTTTGGACATGACTGATATCAAGGTTGGAAGTGTTGAACAATTTCAAGGACAAGAGAGGCAAGTCATTATTATATCCACTGTCCGGTCGACGATCAAACACAATGAATTTGACAGGACATATTGTTTGGGGTTTTTGAGCAATCCAAGAAGGTTTAATGTGGCTATTACTCGTGCTATTTCTTTGCTAGTCATAATTGGGAATCCACACATCATCAGCAAGGTAATTCTTTTTCTCTTCCAAGCTCTTATTTGAGACTAATGGAGCCAAATAGAAGGCAGCCTATACAATGCTAAATGAAACCCGGTAATGACAATGTCTTTTGAAAGATTGCATCTCTGTCTGATTCAAACTCTACACACAAGCTGTTATGGATTTTTTTTTTTTTTTTTGCCTCTTTTCTGATAAAAGCAACAAAAAACTGGGATTTCATTGTAAGTAAAAATGAGGATGGTTAGTAGTCATGAACAAACCTTTGGATATGATTAAGACCAAAATCTGATGTGTAAAACTTAGGCCTCGTTTGGTTACGCAGTTTAGATGAGATGAGATGTTTTGTTGAAAGTTGTAAATAAAATATTGTTATAATATTATTTTTTAATATTATTTTTATTTTGGGATTTGAAAAAGTTGAATTGTTTATTATATATTGTGTGGGAGTTTGGAAAAGTTGTAATGATGAGATGAGATGATTTTGTGTATCCAAACCGGGCCTTACTTACATTAGTATTTTGGGATTTGTTTTATGGAGTAACCAAATCAATTGAGTTTCAACACCAACAAAGCTAAGAGATGGTTGTTTACATTGCTAATGCTCAGTTGTCTGCATTTCTTGGCAGGACTTGTACTGGAACAAGTTATTATGGCGTTGTGCAGACAACAACTCTTATCAGGGTTGTGCACTTCCTGATAGGGAGGAGTTTGTTGATGAGGACCCCGCACAGAAGGATTGCTTGAATTGTGATGAAGAAAATGCTCTCCCCCCTCAAGGAGCTGAATGGGGCCAAGAGTCTTGGCAAGAAGAATATTCTAAACCTGCTAAAGACGAAGATGAATGGTCTGATGGTTGGAAGTAAATCTGCTTAACATCAAGGGTGAGAAAGCAACTGGCATGCCTTTTTTACCGCTGCACACCGGGACTATCTTATATCTTTGTAGAAGTGGTCTTGCATATATCATACAATCATCAATGTTAGGCTAAGACATATATTGCTTTTTGTATGCCGTGAAGCCATGGTTAACATGCAGAAATGCCTGGTAAGATCAAGACTTTCATTTAGTTCAGAGTTGCATCTTTGAAAGTTGATAAATTTTTTTCTTTGCTACGAGAAGCATCACTTTGTTTTAAAGCCCAGCATGCTACCGCGTGCTCAGATTGTGGTGCAAAAACAAAAGTAGGTGGACTTCTAAGATATTATTGTTTGTATGGATTCTGAAAGACAAATTTTTTGTGGCCAAAATTCCACCAGTATATCTAAAGATAGAGCTGGAATATCCCTATTAATTGTTGACGTACATTTAAGGAGTGAAAGAAGTACTTATGCTAACTAGCTTGATGACCTGGGTATTGGGTATAGGCAACAACACGAACTTTTGCCTACAATCTTTTTAATGCCAATATGTGGGAAAAGCTAAACATAAGATGTACGATTAGTATAGATGAGTAGAGGTATGAACAAGGGAAATTAGTACACCAGATGGAAACCAGCTGTAGCTGCTGGAGAGTGGTTCTGTGGCTGATGAACTTGAATCCGGTTCTACAGCCGAGTTCCTTGCTGGGGGTGTTGCCTTAGCAAACTCGGGTGGTGAGCTTGGTGTTGCGGATGAATTCTTCCCAGGCTCCAGTGGAGATGTAACATTATTAGTATCTGCAATAGAGCAATTCGAAACTTGTGAGTTCAAAGATCAGACCGTCTTTCCATTTATGACAAAATGCTCCTATGTTATATGGGAATCTCAGTCTGCTTTGGTCATTATAAGGTTGTGATTGAAGACAAGTCAGTTTTGCCATATCTGAGTAGGTTATGTTAATGTTAACTTTAGATGATAAGATTAATGCCTTTCGTTTGTTTTCATAACTTCACTCAATTCATCTCATCTCATTTAATTATTACAACTTTCTCAAATTTTCAAACAAAATAAAATAAATAATTCAACTTTTTCAAATTTAAAAAAATATATATATTAAAAAAAATATTTTAATAATATTTTATTCAACTTTTTAACTTTAATCTTAATACATCTCATCTCATTTGCGAAAACAAACGAGATCGACTATCTTTTGATGTTGATGTGATTTCAAATGATTTATGAATAATAGTGAAAATGTAGTAAATAGTTTGTGAATAGTAATGACAGACTACTTTACTTATCAAACACAGTTTAAATTAAAATGGCCGCATCTATGCCATGCAATTTAAAAAAAAAAACTCGTGAAAACATGCACTTTCACCCCATTCTCCAAGAGTATTGGCATTGGACTCATCAATGAGTCCAATCTTCAAAATTTGATGAATTTATATTTAAAATCATTGTATTAGATTCACCAAATACTAAAATTTAAAATTTTGAGCTACAGTGCATTTTAATTCATCTTCAAATTTGAAGACTCACTATTTATACCCTATAATTATTATTTTATTTATTTAAATTATTATTTTTCAATTTTGAGTCACAATATATTTAAGTTAGAAAATAATAATTTAAGTATCAAATTAAATTATTAATTAATATATAATTAGTATAATTATAAAATATGAAAAAAATAAATTAAAAATATTATTATTTAAAAAATAATATTATATTATTGTTTAACTAATCTAATAATTAATTCAATATAGAGTTATGGTTAGGAGAATTTTAAATTTATAAAAAATATGTAATTTTCATTAAATTTTAAAAATAAATTTAATAAAACTAATACCAATGCTATAACAATTTTAGGCTATCCAGAACAATTTGAGCATTAATGATTGCTATAAATATAATTTCTGATTACACTTGCATGACTAGGACAAAAAGGTCAGATGAATCAAACCATTCAAAGCCATCAATGCAGCCACATGAAACGTTGCGTGGCAAATGTGTCATTCAAATCTAACTGTGACTTGAGCGAAATAGAAAATTGCAAGAGTTTTTTATTAGGTGAGTGCGCTAAGCCTTTATACCTGAACCGGAAGGATTTGTATGCCCTGAACTTGTTGGGCTCCGGAGAGGAGGCAATGCCGGTGACCCTGTTCCATTATTATGTAAAGAAAGATATTATCTTTGATGTTATTTTCCCTGTAATTAAAGAGACACGAACATCCTCGCAAATCTATCCCAGATATACGCAAAAACTTCCATGGAAAGTAAAGTTTGAGTCAAGGAAATCTCAAGATTCAAGAAACCAATTAGGGCTGGGTTTGGGTTTTCGAACCTGAGCAAAGTGACTCCAAAGATCCAGTCCTGTTAGAACTGTCCTCTTTCGGTAGCGGACAGACCAAAGGTAGAGAGAGCACCCTGGTGCCATTGACCGGAAACCCCAGAATGGATGACTCCCGGACAAGGTAGCAGAGGCAAATTCCATTGTTGCTAGAGTTTAAAGACGATGAGAAGGCGTTGCAACAGTTTTCGGAGGGCGTGCCGGAGAGGTTGTTTGGCGGAGACGAGATGTAGGGCAAGCATGGGGAGAAAAGAACTAGCTCCTGGGTGCAGCTCGAAGGTGGTGGGCCGGCAGCAGCGGCAGCAATGACGAGGGTGATAAGCGGCATTGCGAAGGCGGCGATCACGGATGTGGGGAATTTTGATATCTTTGGGAAAAGTCTGAGAGTCATTTGGTGAGAGAGAGAGAGAGAGAGAGGTTCGGTATTTGGGATCTGGTAATCAGAACGGGTAGGTGGGTGGCGGGAGAGCTGCTGTTAAAAAAGTGGCCAGAATTCCGAGAAGGTCCTTTGGTTTCCGAGTTATTTACGTCAATTTTCCGTATTGTTCAATGACAGTTTCACACAAAGGCCTTCTAGTTCTAGCTCCATTTCCAAAACTGCCCCTTGCTCTTTTCCTTTCCCTTCCATCGCTTTTTGGGGAACAGGTTTGGTCCAATTTTAGTTGAAATTGAACATATTTATTATATGAATTTGCTATTCGTCATCCCCACGTACCATACATCATATTTATTTTTATTTATTTTAATAAAATAAAAAAATTATATATAATGTATCGTGTGAAGATGATGAGTAAAATTTTTCTTTATTATATGAAAATTAAAAGTCATAGCATGTTCGATTTGAACTAAAAATAAACTGAAGCTTATAAACTTGGTCGGTGGACTTTATTTCCACTAACACATGCATGTGTATTACAAAGAATACATTCTCACATAAATAAACAATCACCCAATATTGCTCTCAATTATCAATCCCAACGAGCCCAAATAATAGTGCACACCCTCGCATTAAAAGAAACTCATCAAACAATGTCAAAGCGCAAACATACTGCAAGCTACCAATAATAGTTCAAAACAGAATTAACTCCTAACACAAGTAGCATAAAGGATGGTGAGAGACTGTGAGAGGGCATGGCAGCCGATGGGGTCAGAACCGGGCGGCTTCCAGTGGTTGCAGTCGGAGCTTCAGAATCCACCGTTGGAGATGGCGGAGTTAAGACTGGGGTCGTGTCAGATTGTGGTGCCTGAGCAGGTGTTGTGGGTTCCGGGACTGAAGAAGCTGCACGCTCAAGAAAGCAAAATGATTTGGCATTAACATCAAGTATCACTAGCACCAAAAATGGAAACCATTACAAATATGCCTTTTCATAGTAGTAATAATACCTTTTGGACTAGGAGTTGGAGAGAGTCCAGGGGAAGGTGTTGGCTCAAGCGAGACAGGACCTGCAAATGAATTTGAAACATGAAAGTGTGACGTCCCAAAATTTCATTAAAAATCAGTAAAAACAGGGATATTTCCAAGTAAATGAAAGGTACCTGGAGCAGGAATAGGTGCGCCAGAGGCTGCAAATGTTAAGAAAAGCTTGCATTAGAATCTCAACATACAGCTAATTAAATTCCTATGATGTGTTCTTCATAAAGTTTTTACCTTTGCATTGGAGGGGAACTCCAGGCATATTACAAGCACGAGGAAGAGAGATGGCCAAGGACCGATTGATAGGTACTGGGAAAGGAACATTTCCGGTTACAATGAGGCACAAACAGTCCTTGCCGCCACTTGTGAGGGACTTGAGCGAATTGCAGCAGTTTGCACTTGGTGAGGTACCATTCGCAGTGCTATTTGTTACAAATCTCAGGCAAGGGGTGAAGCTTGAAATCATTGAGGTGTTGCATGGGGTACCAATCTGGCCATAAACAGGAATAATCAAGACCACAACCATGGCCAGTATAGGAACAATGCGTGAACAGGGATAAAACAACTCCATCTGAAGTTTCTTTTAACTTTGAGATTTAGTATAGGAGTCGGGGAAACCAAAGTACTAATGTGTTGAGAAAAGAAAGTACAGAAAACTTAAAAGACTTCGGGACTATGATGTTTTGGGGAGAGAAGGGTTAGGGAGTTTATAGATAGATTTGAGGAGTTCTTCACTACTGGTCAGGCCAGGTAACAGAAGTGGAGGGAAATTAGGTGAACTTGAAGTTGGTCTTGGAGTTCAACTACTTTAACTAATCTCTGTGAAATAAGTAGCAGCTTGCTTGAAGTAGGTGGAATTGGCGTCTTTTTGTTCCATCTGTGTGGTGTAGCCTCTCTTGACGTGCATTTCCGACCCATTTTTTGTGCTGTCTATCATTAAACAATTCCGGAAGTTAGAATTTTCTTTTACAATTCAGCCAATAGGACCCATGCACATCTCAGTTTTAGTTGAACTTTCTGCCCCGGAAAAGAAAAATCCATTGGTCTAGGTTAGCTTATGATGAATACCGTTATTATTAGCGTCTCCCCAATTAAACTTTTCAAGAATATTTGCAAGTCAGTCTCAATTAAATTATACAGTGCCCTCCATATCAGACTTGTAAATATAATTTTTCTTCCAGAAATGGGTGGAAAATAAAATATTGATATCCCCACAACTCTCAAACATTCAACAATTCCAGGTTTTAATTTCTACTGAAAGATTGACAGAACCAGAGTCGCTACCAACTTCTAATCTGACCTGCTGACTAAATGAAGATTATTCTTCACCAGATAAGCTGAAGAATTAACTCGAGAATATGTAAAAGTTGGGGGGCGGGGCAAAAAATGTCATCAATTTGGAGCAAACGAGATTACCATCAGCATTACAATTGCCATAAAGAACGTTTCTTACACTCGAGACAAACTATGGAGGAACAGAGACACGTACGAGATACCTTTAAAGAACACAACATCAAGACTACCCTGTCCCTATCTGCATATCTAATGACCACTACAAGAAATCAGGCCTTTTCCCTTTAATTTCCTCTAGCGGTCTCCTCCCCCCTACCTCCCGTCTCTCCCCAGTCCCTCTTCTCTCCCGATCCCCACTCTTCATGCCTCCATGCAGCAGCCACTGCACACCGTCGTCGACCCACCGTCACTGTCCACCTCCACCGTCGCCGATTTTTTTTTTTTGTTGCAAAACGCACAGACGACTACCCCTCTCTCTCTTTTCCTCTCTCTCTAATCATCTCTCCAGCGTCTCTCTCATCATCTCTCTCTCATCAACGACTCTCTCTCATCTCTCTCTCTCTCTCATCTCCGCTCTCTCTCTCTCATCTTCGCTCTCTCTCTCTCATATCCGCTCTCTCTCTCATCTCGATCTCTCTCTCTCATCTTCGCTCTTTCTCTCTCTCATATCCGCTCTCTCTCTCATCTCGATTCTCTCTTTCATCTCCGCACTCTCTCTCATCTCGCACTCTCTCTCATCTCCGCTCTCTCTCTCATCATCTCAGTCTCTCTCTCATCGTCTCTCTCTCACATCTCAATCTCTCTCTCTCTCTCTCTCTCATATCCGCTCTCTCTCTCTCATCAGCTCTCTCTCTCTCAGTCTATAGTAATTTCAAATTTGGGAGATGAATGTTGTAGGGTGTTTTTCGTTATTTTACTTATGCCACGTAGGGTGTGCAGCGGCTGCCCCCACTACAGACTACAGTGGCTGCTCCTCTGATTTTTTCTTTTTTTAATTGAACTGTTTTTTTGGGTATTAAATAATTACTAGTCTAATGATTGGTGTTGCATTTCTTCTGTGTTTTTTCGCTGAGAAGCTTAGGAAATGCAAAGAAATTAGGGCTTATGAGTTGCTTATAAAGTTTAGGAAATGCAAAGAAATTAGGGCTTATGAGTTGCTTATAAACCTTAGGAAAAGCAGAGAAGTTGATCAAGTATTATTGTTTTCTTTATTACTTTTTGGATTTGCTCTACCCCTAACCCCCTTCATTTTTCCTTTTATATATCTTTTATCTGTTTCATGAGTAAGCATGATTTTTAATGATCATATTGTACCTCTACAGCATTTGTAGCAAAATAAAATTAGAGTCCACAGAAGTGAGCATGGAGCATGATTCATGTACGTACCTTAATTAAGCATGTCATCTCCCCTCTCAATCCCCCCTGCCCAGCACAGATTAGAGATCATCTTAATTAGTTTATCACATATAGGAAATTTACATCTGCATTAACTGTCATCATCTGAGGACAAAAGGACCGAGAATGGCACAAAACAGTGATACTCCTATGAAGGGGAAGGATTACAGTCTTTGTTTCTAATGTTGATGGTATGGCTAGCATATTGGGATGTTAGCCATACCCTTTTTTCTCATGAATTTTAATCTAATGACTTGCATTACATTTTTTAAATGATTTTTTCCTATAAGCAAAATCACTTGGATCATGTTGCATCCCTACCATATTTTCTGGAAAAAGATATCTTGCTTACTTCGTGAATTAACATAAGTTGTGTGTTGTCATTCCTTTCTCTGCTAACAACATATTTATTAGAACTTTGTTCAGCTTGTGTTTTGTGCATTGTACTAGCCTTTGTGACTGCATGCACCACAAACTTCATCTGTTATGTGGTTCTGTTTTAGTGCATAATCTTTTGTTTGTCTTCTTCCTTTTTTTAATCTTTATTTACAACATTTAATATAATTATAGGGAAAAAATAAAGATAATTTTGGTTGCTAGCCTTGTTCTAGGATTAGGATTATCAACATCATATATATAAATAAATAAATATATATATATATATGCCAACATATCTAATAATATGAGAGAGAGCTCTCAAGTAGTACTGCATATGGCTGTCAATGTTTTAGGAATATTTACTTATCAATGTGTTTGTCTTTGTTTTTGTAGGATCCATCTAACGAGCTCCATCGCAAGTCTTTAGAAGTCACAGATGAGGTAACTTTCAAGTTTCAACTTTTATTTCATTTGAACCTTATTAGCGATGATCCTATACTGAACTTTAATCTAATGACTTACATTACATTTTTAAATTACTTTTTTAAATCATCGACCAATGCCCTGGGTATGAATCTATTTAACTGTTATATGATGTCAATGTTGTGTGTCACATTTGCAAGTGTCTATGGATTATCATCTTCTATGCACACCTGTGCAGGCAGACATGCTCTGGGCTTGTTTTTGCCCATGGAAAATTGGGATATATGTTTTGAGAAAATTGGTATCTCAGTTTACTTTTAGTAACTAATGTCAACATGTTACAAGTAGACAATCATGATTTGTATTTAATGTAAGGAAAAATGATATTTATATATCATCTTTAAATGATCAGTACATAAATAAAAGATAGCAAATAGTGAAAGATTACGCAACATGCATGCTATCATAATTTCCGAGATTATAATGTGATCATAGTTTGCTAATTCACTGGAAGAGAAATGCACATAGTGATTATACAATGTCAAAATATTTTTCTTTTTATTTTCTACTTAGGTGTTTCTAATGTCTTCATGTCTATTGGAGTAGCACCCATTTGTTTCTAATGTGGATGGTATGAATTTTAATGTAATGACTTACGTTGCATTTTTAAATGATTTTTTTCTATAAGCAAATTTTTTTTTTAAGATGATGACATTGCATTGTCGCAATATTGCTTGGAAAAATAGAGTATATATGGTTTTGTGTAACACCCGGATCCAAAATTTGTATGGTTGGATTATTAGTATATATATTTATATATTTTCTTTTTTGTTTTGTGTTTCCAACCACCCACGTTTTCACACGTTAACTTCAGTTCACGCATGTCTCATTTCTATTTTCACGCCAACCGTCCTTGTATATAGATAGAACTCGTACGTAGAAGACGGAAGTGATCTCTAACCTAGACTAGAGTGCCGCTACACCATCTAAAACTCAAGCCGCCTCCCCATACAGAATCGACGCAACCCGTGCAGGCACAACATCTCCACAGATCGCAGCTCCACTTCGCCGTTGCACCCCTTCTCAGCCACCGTGGTATAACTCCCACTACCCAGCCACCCTGCCTCCTCCACAGTCAAACAAACATCGAAGATACCTATGTTTTAGTCCCCGAAAACATAGCAGATTTCTTTTATGCTTGCCACCTTTCGACACAGCCCAGCTGTGCTTTACCACTAGCCACTGCCACGATCGAGCCTAGCCCAAAACGTACGGAAACTATAGTTTTCCAAAGAGGTCAGGCCGCTGCATGCTCCTCCATAACGCTACCATAGCCACTGATCTGCACCATAAAACAAGTGCGACATCCACACGAAACCGAAGCTAATCAACGTCTCTGTTTTTGCAGTCCGAAAATAGAGTAGAATCGAGATGGCCATTTTCAATTGATCATCACCTTGGCTCTCTCATCACTCTATCTCTCTGCACTCAGCCACCCAACAGTCGACGTAGCCACTGTCCACCTCCCAGCACTTTGCACAACTCCTTCCTGCGCAGTGAGCTTCCGTTCTCTCTCGCTTTCTCGATTTCTCTTGTCGTGCTCAGTCTCTTTCTCTCATCTATTGGTCTCACCCCCCTGGTGCTCTCTCTCTCTCTCTCTCTCAGTGCTCCGTCGCGATCACCACCTTCCACCACACCTCAGCTGCACCACAACCCCTTTTCCCCCCAGTGAGGCTCGCATACGTATTTCACGTAATATTAGCTTGTTTTACAAATAACCCATATCTCCTTGTAATTATGAAAATGCCATCAAGACTTTATTTATGGTTTATAATTTATACGTAACACAGCTCATACTCCTTCAAGTGTTTTTACAATTTTGCCTAATTTTGCCTTTCCAATTATAAAACTACCAAGAGTTCTAATTACATTTTATCCTTAGTATAAATTCATGGCAGAGTTATATTTTTATGGACTTTGTTTTAAGCCTCAAAAATTTATATTTTGTGTAGATGGTATTTTATTTAGATTAAACTGTGTTTAATTGGATTATATTCCAAATGTACCAATTTCTATATTGGACTACTTTAATAAAGGTTTTCGGTAAATGATATTCTTTTTGTTGGATCTTATTAATATTATGTTAAAGTATAATTGATTGTATTAACTGAGATCGAGGAAATTTAGAGATGTGACGATATTTTAGGATTACGTGAATTTAGGTTTTTGAAGAATTAAAATAGGTTATTTTAGCATCTTAGGCTTAAATATTGAAATACGTGTTCGATTAGAAATTTATGAAAATTATGTGATTATTTTATAGGTGACGACTTTTAGTTGATTTGGCATTTTGAGGAAAATTCTGAAAAGTTAAGAAGTTCAGGTAAGCGGGGTTCCTATGCTAGACTTTGCATTAAAATAAAATGAAATGAGGTTGGCTTTGAAAATAAGCATGTTTGTTTTTGAAAAGAAATGATCTGAAAACAACCTTAGATGTTTATTCTGCATATGCATAAATTCAATATAACAGAAAGTATTTTCTGTCATGACTGGTGTAGACATAAGCTAATTTGTGCATTTTGTTTCTGAACTATGCAAAAAAACGAATATGAAAATCTAAAAGTTTTGTTATGAATAAATAAAAATATTTTGATTCTGTTTATTTCAAACATATGAAGTGATCTAAAACTATTCAGTATTTTGTTTTGATATAATGTGTCATCTGAAAACCCTGGCATGAAGTTCTGATTCTGTATATGATTGTGATCTGATTCCGATGATATCTGTTCTGTTTTCTGTTAAGGCCCAGCTACGGGTATAATGGTGGTTTATAACCCTACCACGGGGGTGAAACATGGAATACGTCCCAGTCACGGGTATAATGGTGGTTTATAACCCTATCACGGGGGTTAAACATGTTATTTGTCCCGATGTGATACTATGAGATGATATGAATATAATGTTTCAGTTTGGATATGCCAAAGGACTTTCTTTTTGGGAACAAGTTTGTTTTTCTGAAAATTTCACTCTAATGTTTTGTAACAAGTTTTGTTTATACATTCTGAAAGAAAATATGTTGTTTCTGCATTATGAAAGTAAATGTCTTGTTCTGCATACCGAACTTTATAAATGCTCATGTTTACATACTAGTATATACTCTCTGCTTACTGTGTTGTTGATAACTCACCTCTTATCTCTACAATATTTTTCAGATATTTTGATGTTTCAGCTGAGGATTAAGATTTTGAGGCTTTGGGTGAGATGATTTAAGTATAGTGGTTTGAATCCAATTTTCTATATAATATTGAGAATTTGGAGTCTTTTTTTTTATATTGTTGAAATGTGAGTTTAAGTGTTACGAAGTAACTCTCCGACCCTTGCGGGACCGGGGCATCACATTTTGTGAGCTTGTGTGGTACTACTAATTATCTAGTAGAGAATTTAGTGTTTCTTTAGTGTTTGGGCGATGGGCCATGCATAAGTGCGGTGGAGAGTGGGACTGTGTTGCCCCTACATCAAATAACCCAACTCTTTAACTCATAAACCAAAGTGTCAATTGATTTTTGTCATTCAGGTCACAAGAGTTATTTCCATCATGCTTTGTGTGTTTATGGGGGTATATTATTGTTTTTTCCTTTGCCTTCTCAATCGATATTTATACTTCTTAATTTTGATTCCCTGGTTGCTAGTGCAGTTTTCCAATGATGGTTTTGTCATGCAATTTATTGCACTTGATGAATATGTATAGGGATGGGATTTGCTTCATTTTGGTGGTTGAAAGTTTGAATCATTATCTTGCATGAACACAACTAGTGATTTTCTTGGATCTTATATCTATTACTTCTCCTAACTTCTTCATTTTCAATATGTTCTGCATGTAATTTTTACTAGGATAGCATTATATAAGAATCCAAGGTTAAGTGATATGTTATATGATAAAATATTTTATAAAATCCATTTTTCATAAATTAAAAATGATTACCCTCTGCTTTTGTCATAATTATTTTTTCTTAACACATCTTTAAATGAATATGCATTGTGTGCACCCTAAGCCACATGGAGTTATTAAGTTAGCTCTTATACCATTTGTCATGAGTTGAGGATGTGTTTAGCCATATTTGTGAAATCTCTCAAGAGAATTAGTTGCAATGGGAGCTTTTTGGGCTAGCTTCATATTGGGAGAATGACTTATAGATATATTTTCAATTTTTTTAATATGATAACTGATGTCTTGCAAACTGGGCAAGAAACAGACTTTGTCATAGTTTCATGCACAAGATTAGGAATAAAACCTACCAAAAGGGAGCAAGTTCTTAAACTCAAGAGGGTTAGTTCATTCATTTCTTTTGTTTCTTTTGCTACTTTAACATATTCTTTTAGGTTTTTAGATTATTTGAAAGTCTGGTTTTGTGCTTCCCACTTGTGTAATTGTTTTTTTGAGCAAGAACATATAATTTGAATGTGTATTATATTTTTTCTGTATTTTGTTTTGTGCAATTTTTTTTTTCTAAAACACCTTTTCTAGCGGATTGGGGATTGGCGAATTTTATTCGTCAGAAATAATTTTTTTCGTGGCATAAACTTTTTTTCGACGATACAATATCACCGGGAAAATACTTTTGTGGCGAAACATCACACTGAAAAATAGTAATTGCGACAATAATTCAAAATTGCTGGAAAAATTTTGAACTATTTGCAACCTTTTTTCAACCTTTTGCGATGAATTATTTCGCCATAATTGACTTTTCTTATCAATTTTAATGATAAACAAAAATGTCATTTCTATCAATTTTTGAGATATTTGTGATAGATTAAAATCATCAGAAATAATAATTTTTTGTGATGATTTTTTTTAAACGCTAAAATTGATCAAAAATGACTTTAAGATTTCATCGAACCTACAGCGATTTATAAATCGCCAAAAATGATCAAATGCATCGATTATTATAGATATTTGTGATGATTTTGAGCGCTGAAAAATTGTGTAGCGATTTGTGACGATTTCGACAGAAAAAAACTGTATCTACAACCAAGTCACCTCCCAACAAATTATCTGCATACTAATGGAACATTATAATGGAATCAGAAACAAAACGCAGCTCGAAAACTTGCGACTCCATTCTATGATTTTATTGAGAAGGGACTTGCAGGAGAGTAGACCTTTTCGTACCATACTGCTGCACTTAGAGCTTCACATTTCTATCAAAAATCCAACTGAACGGAATGGTGGGAGCTTGCTTGGCCCTCCCTTGAGCTCTCTCCTCTAGCTTTCTAATTCTTGGAGGTAACCCACAAACATAATCCTGTGCTTTTTGCCCCTCGGCTGAAAGGCCGGTTAGCTTCTCCACTTTCCATCTGCCGACCAAAAACTCCAATATATCGGCATAGTCCTTGGCAGTGTAAACCCCTAGCCGCTGTGCAACAGCTGAAAAGTGCTCAAAAAGATTATCATCACGGCCATCATACATCAGGTGGGCTGGCATGGAGATTTTCTTCCTCATCATGTCAGCAAATGCCAAGACAGTTCCATCAGGATCAATCTCCAATAGCTTCTCAACTATCTTGGTGTAGGCAGTTTCATGGCGTTTCTCGTCTGATGCAATTGTGCCACATATTTGTGCCAAATTCATGTCCCCATGCTCCTTGGCAAGTCTGGCAGTGTTCCCATGGGAGATAAAGGTTGCCCTTTCTTGGAAAGCAGTATAGATGAATCCAAGGTAGGGACTATTTTCTGTTCGAGGATCCTACGAGGAAGATATAAAGAAAATCAAAGTCAAGGACCAACCAGGGATGGTGATAGATTTAACAAAAAGAAATTTATTAAAACAACTAGATCAGCTACTTATTTTTTGGATGACCTCCACTTTAAAAAGAGACTAGTTTGGAGATGATGCCTTGTCCTCAAGGAAGAACTCATATTTTGCTTTTAAAACAAGATTTTAAGAGGTAAATTACAGGAAAATTGTGTGAATTAAATACAATTCAAAGTACTCATCAAGCTTCAAAAGATGGAACAATAAACCAGAAAAGGTAAAAACAGACATGGAGTGAGCATGCTTGTGATTGTGTGTGAAAGCTTTACATACATTTATGCATAAAAACAAGCGTTGATCCGTGGAAGTTTCATATTTTGGCTTCCAACACACACCAAACACCAAATCCTAGCATGAATAGCAAAGGATCCACCAATCATATGTAATGCAAAGGATCTAACAACTAAATGTATTCTACAAGTCTACATGTGGAACTATGAGTGGTGGTCTGTATGTCTGCAATTGCAAAGATTTGAGAGAAGACTCTCTCAATATATGTGGCAAGGACCTTACCATTCCTGACCCAATCAAATACTGAATTGTCTTCTCAATTTGCCTCATGTCTACTCGTCCGGTAAGGTAGAGATACTTATTGAGTAGGTCCCCGTGCCTGTTTTCTTCAGCTGTCCATGCCCTTGTCCAAATTGCCCAAGAAGTAGGGCTTGCACCTGTTTCATCCCGAACTCCATCCAAGGTATTAATCATTGTTTGATAAGTTGGAAGGGCTTCTTCTGTAATCATATCCCCAACCAAAACAACAAGGTAATCATCTGGAATCTCCTTTACCCTCTCCCTTAATTCCTTGACTTGATCGTGAAAACCATCAGAGGCAGGGTCTGGCAGGAAATCCTGTGGTTGCCAACACTTCTCAACTGGCTTCAGGTGAACCAAAATATTCTGTTCAGCCCAATCTTCCATGGATTTAAAGATCTCAATTTTTTGCGGTGGCATCGAGTGGGTGACTTGAACATGAACCTCCCGAGGTGGTGTAAAAGGCTTCTTTGGATTGTCAACCTCCCTGTGCATTAGATGGAAGAATTTGATATTAGATTGTCCTACCAACCAAAATGGAAACAGTTCAGTATGTGCTTGTCACAAAAATGGCACACCAGTTTACAATGACCCAACAGAAGACAACACCTATGCAATGTCATCATCTGAAGCTCATTCATGCCACATCACATTCATTACGTGAACTGAGGCATGGAGACATAGTTACAGTATATGCCCAGGACCCTAGTCATTAGTTCAACCACATTTGATATGTACATTCAAGTAAAGCAGATATGTTTAAAAGCTTATTTAGTATACTGAGAAAGACAAAAAGTGGATTGGTTACATCACTACCTCCCCACACTTTTCTCCTCCATATGACAGCATTACAGGAACTAAGGAAGTTGAGCTATCAGATGATCTACAAGAAAATACATTGAGTTTGACAAAAGCTTTGGAGAAGTAATGGGTAAAATAAATTGTTTGATTGCATACTTTTTTTTTCTAACAGGCTGCCAATAAAGGATAGGGAAGGTTCTGATTCCCAGACTAAGCCGTTTGATGCAATTCTTCAAACAAGAAATTAGTTAGACCCCTAACAGAACTTCTTTTTGAAGGATTCATCGCATAACATCCATCAAGGATTGCTCCTAAATATGTGGTTTATGATGAACTGAAAAATATTTATTTTTTTGATTGGTACCGTGCTTCCGGGAACTGCTTTCCGACTATTCAAAACCCAAAGGAACAAGGACAGAGAAACATGAAATGACAAGGTAAAATGATTTTCAGCAGAACAGGAGAACATACTGTTATATCCATGGGAACAATATAGATGATTAAGCTAATTCCACAAAGGACTGCAGATGACAAAACGCCAAATTACCATTAAAACCAAGAAAAATGATAATAGAAGTACTGAATTTAAATCATAAAATAAAAAGGATAAAAGGAACCAAAAATGGAGAGAGAAAAATGTCCCAAAGAAAAACTCCATATTCTAATGTAAGAAGAAGTGTCACCAGCATGCCTCCATAGATTGAGATGCTAAAACACATTCTTTTGATGACATGGAACCTTACCATGGTAGGGCCCTGCGGACCCCTAAGGAGTAAACCCCAAATACAGGACCCTCCTGTCATAACCGCGTATCGGGTAATCCAGGGGAACTCCTAATACGGAATTACATCCTAGATGTCTACTAGACAGCTTAGTACCCTGCCGGGCGAGAGACTAAGACAAATTAAAAGAAAAATTATTGAAAATGTATCACATCATGTTAAACCATCAAAAAATTAAGAAGTGATCTGGTAGGAAACATTTTAAGCCTCAATAATGGTATTATGCCAGTGAGTATATTGACTTACGCACAAGTATCACCATTATGAAATTGAAACATGACATGCACAAAGATAAACCAATGGCCAAAAAGTTAAACAATATGAGCTACAGCTGCAAGCTATGATGGAAGTCAATGATTTTCCTCTTATAATGATATGGTAAAAAGAAGGGGAGAAGAGGAAGAAATGAGGAACCTGTGCACAATATATACCCTCACCAGCTTGAATATTCAAATCCAGAGAAAATTAATATTACACAGATAAAACCAAAAAAATACACATACGAAATTCAGATGATTATAAATAAGCATCTCAGCAGGGTTCTTTTCCAAAGTCCTAAAGAGAAACAAACATAAGGGTAGAGAATGGGCTAGTACAAAACAAGCCTACAGTAACACGCTGTCTAGTGTTTTTTTTTTTTTTTGGGGGGGGGGGGGGCCCACAAGTCCAACCATGGACAACTGTAGACATGCATCAAGTAAGCTTCCAGCTGAAGACAAAACCGCTCACAGCCAAAAGCATGAGAAAACAACAGCTGGGCAATCATGCATCCATTAAATTAAACAAATAAATCTAAACTTAAAAACAACCCAAATTCTAAATGATATAGTCCTTAAAAATGAATCAACTCATCAGGGGAAAACTAAAAATTTAGGCATGTAAATTGTTTTCTCAAAGCATAAGTTTCCAACAAGTTTTCCACCAAAGATGAATGAGACATCAGAAACCTACGCATTCATTAACACACACTGCCAACAGAAACAAACCAAAAAGAGGAAAAAAACTAAAGACGACAAAAACTCTAACCAAAATTCTCAATACAATAAAGAAGAAATTAATGCAAAACAAAATAGACCTTCTACGAAATGATAAAATTAATTAATATAATAAATATCCTAACCACCTCCATCCAACTAAGTGAAAAAGACAAACATATAACAAACTAGGCATCAAAATCACAAACCACATAGAAAACTAGGTAATGCAAGAGTATATGCAAACCACGAAACATCACGAAATGAAAATCAAGGTCCATGATACAATTAGATCGAGTCTTGAAAATTTTTGAAGGAAATTGCTTTAAAAAATGAAAGCATACAGGAAAATATTTGATAAGGTTTCTTTGCCAGTGGCCCAGTATCATTGTTTCTTAGATAAGAATTCAGAAAAATTGCAGATAAAACAAACATTTGAGTCTTGTAGAGAAATAAAACATCAGAGCGACTTCTAAAAAACAGCTTTAAAATTGCATGATAGAATACATTTTCTGCATCATTTATAGTTTTCTCTTACTTTCCTGGATTTTGGAGACCACACCAAGCACACATCAAGAAGAACGAGCAAGATCATTCACAACCAAATATAGAATCATCAACCGTATAAGAAGAATGAGCAGAAACAACAAAACCACGATCTCCACATGTTATAGCAAAACAATTGAGAAACTACTACATACAGCACACATACAAGAACAGGAAGATTTCATACATTTCATATTGATTGGTGAAATGGAATTAGAGCCATCAATACAGTCTTAAAAATAGAAGCTTGAAAGCTCAACAACTGTACCAACTAAAACTATCTCAATGATCTCTTGTATCAATGAGTTCAATCTAGAATAAATAAATAAATAAAGGACCCGAGAATGAATGAAAACCTATAAAAATAAATAAATGAAGGACCAAAATGGAATCAACAAAAGCTAGAAAGAAGGGAAATATTAAAAAACATAGAAATATCTCGAAGATCACCAATAATCACTTGAGAAACAAATGCCCTTGTAGGGTAATTAAAAATTAGATATAAGGCAGAAGAGGCATCATCTCACATTCAAAGCAAATAATTTTTTGATCCGTAAAAACAAATAATAAGATCAGAAGATACGCATACAACAAGAAACTATACGAAGATCCATTGATTATTCCACAGATATGAATGCGTGAGAATCTTTAGAAAAACCCAACTGAAGGAAAAATCACTCACTTGGAGCCAGGGCGAAGGGTTGAGGCCATGAAGAACTTGGGAGATCTGAGGCTGGACTTCTGTGGGAGAGCAAAAGAAGGCAGCTTTGGAGGTTGAGAAGGGGAAAAACAGAGTTTGAGAGCCATCGTAATAGGTTTCTCTTAGCTTCTTCCTTTCCGTTTTCCTTCTCCACAGAACAGACACAGAGAGGGAGAGAGATGCGACAATTTATAAGGAAGGAAGGGCAGGGAAGCCGTCCATAGTTGCGTTTCGATTTTGAGTTTACGAATTGAGTTGAGTTATTCATTAATAATAATAAATTAAAATGATAGAGTGAGATTTATTTGAGATAAGTTTAAATGAATTTAGATGTTAAGTTAAGTTTAAATATATTTATAAAAAATATATAAAAAAATTATGAATTTTATATATAAAAAAATTTTGAATTAAAATAAATTTAATAATTTAAAATTTAAATATTTAAATATTAAATTTAACTTAAAATTAAATTAAACTGAAATGAGATCAGTTTAACAATCAAACGGAGAAGGAAAGGAGAGCCACTACTAGTGGCTAAATGCATGGGATGTGTATAAAATGCTAGCAGAATGCCATTGTTTTTACATAAAACTACAATATCACCCTTTTGAATTTATTTCTAGATACTGTACTTTGAATCTATAATCAATTGGTCCTGAGTAATTAATGAGGAACTATATAAATATTTGTCTTATGATAGATGAATATGCAAAAATGACACCTAGAAAATAAATGACATTTCTAAAATATTTCCAAGTGGATTAGAAATTGTGGGTTTAAATTAATTTTTTTTATCTAATATATATATATATAATATATATTATTACCTACAAGTCTTAAATATGACAAAAAACTAGTACACAATAATTCATCATCTTTGACTAATGGGAGTAACAGGAGTGTGTACATTGTACCTTTGTACGTAGGCGCGGTGGCGGTATATTATTCCCTCCTAGGTTGACAAGTGTGCGATCCAGAGCTCTAGAAAATGGGCACGGGTAAAGCAGTAAGAGAAAATAACTTAATGATGAAGTTATAACTTTCCTTTTCTTTGTTGTTATTTATAATTATATTGTTTTGACATCATGAATTAATTAACGAAGCAGAAATAATAATGAGCTAGGGGGGGCGAGCAGAAGTGGAGAGAGACGAGGATGCGGAGGGTACTGCCGATTAGGGTTTTCAATCAGGTTAATAGATCGAGTTCGTATCATGTCAAGATATATATATTATATTATATAAATTAATTTTAATCTGATTTATTAAATTTATTGTATTAAAATTTTAAATCTTAACACGACCCATTAATATAAAGGGTCGCGTCGTATCAATCCGTTTTGATCTGTTTATATAAATGAGTTAAACAGATTTAAAATTAATCTGTTTAATCTTAAATTTAACATAATTTTTATATAAATGTTAAAATCATAATATCTATAAAAAAAATATAAAATTAATTATAAATATAAAATTACAATCTAAATAATAAAAATATCGAAATTAAAATTTTAACAATTTTATTTTTTAGATATAAGGGTATAATTATAATTTTAACTTTATTAACGAGTCAAAACGGGTTGATCCGTTTCAATCCGTTAAGCTATTGTGTCTTAACAGATCAATCCGTTTTGACCTGAATCTGTTAAGATTAAATCTTAATTTACTTTTATCGTATCGTGTTCACGTTAAATTAATGGATTATATTACATATCGAGACTTCTATTGCCGACTGCGTACAGCCAAGCATGGAGGCCAGCAAGGGGATGTCATTATTTTTTATTTTTTTGATAGGTATTATTAATTTTGTGTTGGTTGAACGAGAAAGATCATACACCACTTGTCACGCTTTCTTCCTTGCATGGTTTCCACTTTGGAAAGCAGCACCGTCCACTCGGCCTCTGTTATCTGTTCGCATGCATATATGTCCCTCTCCCAATCCCCGTCAGGTGCGGTACCGGACGTACTACAGCTGCCATGCACGAACCCTGCTGGCCTACCTCGTTTGGATCGATGCACAACTCAGCTGAACTTATACATCCAAACGCATGTTTCATTCCCTTTTAAAGTGATGTTCAAAAGTAGGATTATTGGCTGGGCCCCATATCTAATAAAGTTTAGATTTCAGATTAATACTGGACCCACCAGACAAACTCACGTGAACTTTGGCGGCAAGAGCAGCTCCCGATATTTACCTTTGATTCGTGAACCTACTTTGGTTGCAAGTGAAGCTCCCGTTATTTATCTTTGATTTTTTTTCTTTTGCTTGCAGGTTTGGCGTCGGAAGTGGGATAAAGATGTCAGTTCGGCTCAGCATCCAAATGCAGTTGAAGTTCGTCTTCTTCCTTCCATGTTGACCAGCTTCGATCTAAGGAAGCGCCCCACCTGAGCATGAACAGTGCTGCAACTGCATGCAAGACTAGGTATATTAGTCAGTACTGTAAACCTTGTGGCTATCTAGGGGCCATTAATTCAAGTCCTACTTTCCCATAATATTTTTAAATTAAACTCGATTGAGAATAGATATTCACAGATATATTATATATATATATGGGGTACGTGTTTTTTAATCAGGAAGTTTTGTTTCTTTGAATAATTTATAAATAGTACGTACGTGTGAAAATGATCAGGTACCAGTTTGTAAATAATTCCGTATTAAATTAGAATTATGCCTTGGGTAGTGAATTATTTGTTGGATTCGGTATGGAATTTGGATATAAGGATTCGCATCAGATGAAGCCTGACAACCACCAGCCTATAGTTTTCTACGTCTCCTACTCTATTAGGCTTAAGAAATAACGAAGTACTAAAGCAAGACTATTGTCATGACTACGCTTTCTCTCTCTCTCTATTTTATTAACCCTTTTGCAGACTTTTTAAATGGCATAGACAAATCGTATATAAATACAATAATCCTATATACAATTATGAAATATATAAATATAATATAATCGTTTTAAAAATTAATAAATTTTATTATTAAAAAATTAATTTTTTTATATAAATCTCATATTTTATTTATTTGTTTTTAAATAATTACAAAACAGTTACACAATTCACAATTATAAATATTTCTTTTATATAAATATATATAATTTTTTAAAAACAGCAAATAGTTCCATAGAACAATTCAAGCAATACATGCTCGTGTACGATGGCATCACGTCCAACGTGGCATTAATAAAAAACAACGCCGTTTCGGTGTTCCTTCAAACACAAGTGCAGATGCCTCTCATCCCCACAAGACCTCGTCTATGTTCTTTCTAAAATTCTCAAGTCTTCTCCATCAATGAATGCAACACCCCCACAGTTGCCAAAGACGACGACGTCTGTATTCACATCTCCTTGAAGTTCAATTTGGTGAAAGTGTGAGCTCAGATTTGAGCTAACTCTCAATGAAAAATAGAAGATGAACTCTACAAAAAACTCAAAATAGAAGAAAACTATGAGCAATGGGGATGGAGAAGGCTAAGTTTTTGGAAGTGATGAGGAGTAGTCGAAGCTCTGCAACTTACCACCCACTGGAATCTGACCACACATCCTGTTATAACTCACATTCAAGAATTGCAGATTAAGTGCCGTCATCTCCACAGGAATGCCCCCTTTGATCTTGTTATGGTTAAGATCCAACGAAGTCAAGCTCTTGGGGAACTCCACCTTGAATAGATTGAACTTGAACAAGTTCCTCGACAGGTCGACGATCTGCATGGTCTTGTTCGAGCCGAAAACCATGAACGCATCTCCTTCGAGCATGTTACACGACTGGGCTATGACGTTGAAGTCCATGTTAGCGAACGAGGTTGGGACTGGACCGGATAGTTTGTTGTGAGAGAGGTACAAGTTTGGTACCTTACTAAATGTACCGAAAGAGTAGGGGATCCTTCCGGTGAGTTTGTTACGGTCCAAGTGAAGTGCATTGAGGTTTGGAAGTAGGAAAAGTGAGGGTGGGATAAAACCGGAGAGGTTGTTGAAGGAGAGGTCGAGGAAGGTGAGGTTCTTGAGTTTGCTGAGAAAGTCAAGAATTGGGTTGGAGAGGTTGTTCCAATTGAGCTTGAGAAAAGTGAGGCGTTGGAGCTTGGCAATGGCGGGCGGGATGGGGCCGGTGAGGTTGGGCTATTTGTGGATAACGAGAGTTTCGAGGAAAGGAAGGTCACCCACCGCAGCAGGGATTTGGCCAGAGAGTGAACCTGTGACGACGGAAAGTGAACCAATTGTTCACGAGACGACGAGCAGGTTGTTCAGTTCTTCTAGACCCAAAGACGATGACGCAGAACGAATGATTGTACGGATGTGTTCTTTGGCTTTTGAAATATGAATTCTTCCCTCATTCATGTTTTGTTTGTTTTCATCTGAAATCTGAATGGCAAGGACTCCCCCACAGTTTCTTGGCTCACATTTCGTATCAACCTCTTCGAAAACAAGCAGAAAGAGAACTCTGGCGGCAAACCCATTGTAGGGAAGCATGTGGAGCTGAGAAGGCTCTCGTCTGACGTCTAATTTCAGTCGGAGGGAAGGCTTGTTTCAGTCGGAGGGAGTGCGTGTTTCAATCAGAGGAGGGCTTGTTTTAGTCGCTAGGTTCAGTCGCTTCTCGATTTTCATTTATTTTTATTTTTTCTATCAGATGCCTACGTGTCAGCCAGTTGCACGGCGGTTCCGCTGGTCAGTTGTATATAGCAAAACTGTTTATTTATAGGTTTAAGGCCTAATTTTATATAATAGAAATCTAAGTGAAAGAAATGGTGGATGCTTTTTTAGCCTTGCAAGAGCTCTCTCCTCTAGCCTTCTTATTCTTTGACTAATCCACAGAGATAGTCCTGGGCCTCTTGTCCCTCACTCGAAAGTCCAGTTAACTTTTCCACGTTCCATTTTGCAACCAGATGTTAACCAGATGTTCAACTATTTCTCTATAATTCTTGGTCGTGTACATGATTCCAATGCAAGAGGCGACATTAGCGTAACGATGGAAAAGATAATGGTTGTGTCCATCGTACATTAAGATCCGGTTTGAATAGTGAGTCGAGATGAAATGAATTAATATAAAAGTTGAAATTGAATAAAATATTATTTTAATATTATTTTTTAATATTATATTATTATTTTAAGAATTGAAAAAGTTGAATTGTTTATTATATTTTGTGTAAAAATTTAAAAAAGTTATAATGATGAGATAAAACACTTTAATTATTCAAACTAAGCCTAAATGGGATGACATTAATATTTAAAAAATGATATGTGCAGTGATAGAGTGCACAAACGTCGTGCACTTTAAAAAAAAATGAATAAATATGATATTCATTTAAAAGAACTATTTTTTTAATTATAGATCTTACTCTTTTTTAAAATGAGACATAAAAGTTTAATTTTTTAAATAATATATTCTATTCTTTTTTAAAATGAGTATACAATACTTACACAACTCATGACTATATCTAACATTACTAGTTTTAATATTTTCTTCCTCGTCAAGTCGGTAATTAAGCCCATGACTGTTTCATTTGGATCCAGTTGGAAGAGTTTCTCGACTATATTGGTATAAACAGCTTCGTGGCACTTCTCATTAAGGCAATTGTTTCACATATTTGAGCAAGCATCTTGTCCGCATGCTTCATGGAAAACTTGGCTGTTTTACCATGGGAGATAAATGTTGCCGATCTTCCTTCTAGCCCAATCCTCTGTGGACTTAAATATTTCTACTTTTTATGGTGGCATGGTGCGGGCTCTGCTTTGGGAGCATATATGGCTTTAGTACTACTAGGACGTATAAAGGAAGATGCAAAGATATTCTGGTGATAGCTAAGAGATAACATCAATAGGAATTATGAGCCAATATTTGTGCTAGACGTGATTCTAGGATCGGTTTTGATCTTGTATTAAATACTTTGTTTTTGAAATAGTGTAACATTTGTACTTAAATGTAGGATTGTAAATTCCTAATATAGCTGAGTCAAGTCTGTATAAAAACTTACTATCAATAGAAATGATCGTGTGTCAAATTTTCAAAAACCTTGCAATGTAAATTCTTTACATGGTATCAAGAGAGCCAGCACTCTAACGAGAATTTCTTTCCTTCCAATGGTTGTTATTGTTGGTTCATCCTCAGATAATCCCATCATCACTATCAATGCTGCCACCACCAAAAATGAAAACCTCACCCCTGCAACCTTCCCTCAATAGAGAGCTCAATTTGAAGCACTGCTCATAGGTTATGATTTGATCGATTTTGTCACCGACAAGAGTCAATGTCCTACCATTGATGCAACCCAGTCCGCCTCTTCAAAAGCAACGAATTCCCACTGGATTCATCAAGATAAATTAATTCTTCATGCCATTCTTGCTTCTACCTCCACAACAATCACTCCACTCCTTGCATCTTGCAAAACTTTTCATGAGGCCTGGATAGCTCTCACCTGTCTCTATGCGGGAAAATCTCGAACACGTGCAATGCAACTTAAGGAAGATTTAACCTTAAGTACCCATGGCACTATCTCTGTCACTGAATTCCTTCAAGTTGTGAAGATAATTGCTAATGAACTATCAATCATTGATCATCCTATTTCAGATGACGACTTGACTCTCTACATCTTGAATGGCCTTGGTCTCGAGTTCCGGGATATTGCAGCCCCAATCCGTGCTCGAGACACTTCTTTGAAGTTGAAGAAATACATGGTCTTTTAATTGGTCATGAAAACTATATCCGTCGAATGGAGACTCAATCGGCATCCACTTTGGTTGCTATGGTAAACTACAATCACCGAAATGGAAGCTACACTAGCAATGATGGCTCTGCAACTCAGCGTCGGTCATCTTCAAGCAAAGGGCGTGGACCCAACAAGAGGAACAATTCAGGCTCGGGTCAACATGGCTCTGCAACTCAGCATCGGTCATCTTCAAGCAAAGGGCGTGGACCCAACAAGAGGAACAATTCAGGCTCGGGTCAACATAAGTTCAAGCCAAAATGCCAGTTCTGTGAACAATTGGGCCACACGGCCAAAAGCTGCCCAAAGTTTCACTCCAATGAAATTACAGCTAATTGTGCAACTTCCTCACACGGGAAAAATAAAAAAAAATGCTCGTTGATTCCGCTGCATCGCACAACATGACCACAAATTTCTCTAATCTTTCAATACACTCTGAGTATGATGGTACTGATGAGGTGGTAATTGGTGATGGCTCAGGTTTGCCTGTCTCTCATGTTGGCTCATTATCTTTCATTTCCCCTAATCGTGTCTTTCATTTACGTGATATCCTATGTGTTCCTACCATTCAAAAAAAATCTTGTTTCAATTCATAATTTCATGAAACATAATAATGTTTACTTGGAATTTCATCCATTTTATTTCTTGGTGAAGGATCGGATTATTGAGGCAACACTACTCAAAGGTGAATGTGAAGATGGCATCTATCCTTTACCGGAATCTATGGAAATGGCTTCCAAAAAGGTTGTTGCTTATGTTCATGAGCGTACATCAACTGATGGCTGGCACAAAAGACTTGGTCATCCCTCTTCAAAAATTGTCAATCATCTTATCCATGTTTTTTCATTACCTACTAAAAATGGTACTTCCTCGCTTTGTAATTCATGTTCTCAAAATAAAGCCCACCGTCAACCTTTGCTTAGTTTTTTGAAGAAAGTTCATTAATTTGTTTTTATGAAAAATGCTTTGCACCGGTCTGGCTGTTTTGAAGGGATTACCATCCTCTAATAATAATTTGTCACATAAGTGATTCCACACAATTCACATGGAGGGTCATCACAGCCGAACAACCCAATCCCCCTGCCAAAACTAGATCTCATCTCCAGCCCGTCGAATGCCCCTGTGTCGTCAGCCATGGAAATATAGTGGAGGGTGTAGAGGAGGGGAAGAAAGAGTGGGCCGAAGCGTATTGTCGGACCCAAGAGCATATAAAAGCGATTGAAGACTACAAGAAATCTCTCTCACGGCAATTGCTTGTAATGGACCAATAAAACAATAAAACAAAGTCTAATTTAGTACATTTTTCAGTGCATGTTGCAGCAGAGAGGTAGATACATGACCGCCTTCCCCTCTCCAAACTCTAATGGACCACCAAAGCAGCACACTTTACCCTCCAGTTGGCAGCTACCCTTGTCTTACATTTCTATTGTGGCCTTTCTCTCGCTCTCAGCCAGCACAGTTCGGGGCTATTCCTCTAATTCCAAAAAAAGGGTCTCTAAATTAAAGCTTTTGTGTTTTGGGCGGCTGTATTATGCCCTGCATATTTTAAAGACAGTGATAAAAGTGGGGTGCTACTCTTCCAAATATAAAGCATTTTAGATTTGTGCTGGCATCATGTAGGCTGGAGATGAGAGGGGCAACAACGGGCTCTGGAGATGAGAAGGGCTGCAAGTTTGTGAAGGAGATGAGGGGTCTGTGAAGGAGATGACTCAGAGTTTGGGACAGGCTCTGGAAGGGGCTGCAAGGCTATATCCTCCAATGCAATCACATTCTTGTTCCAATGGACATCTACATGGCTCTCACTTATTGGTGGGCTGATTTTTGGTAGAGAAAAAACATGCCGATTATAAGATTATCTCTTTTTTGATAGGTAAAGAAAGTTCATTAAGTGGGCCTTTAATATTATATATATATCTAATATACATATATTTATATGGAAGGGATATTAGTGTTCTCCATTGGATTGGACCCGACATGGAGGCTAGGGCCCTTCTCAGATCAAGATGGGCCTACATGGAAGGCCCATGGGACCGCTAGCACTTGTAGCTCATGGGTTGTGTGCAAAGAAGGGCGGCAAACCATCCATCGTGCGGGAAAGGTGTCGACATGGATAGGTAGGACCTCACTTGCCTTGACACACTGTAGGGGCACGTCGTGAGAAGTTCACGTCGCATTAAAGGATCATATCCTAGGTGTGGACGAGGATCACGACAAACTCCTCCATCCCTGACAAATATGCACAGAGAGTAGATGCCTCACTCACCTGCCATCAAGGCTTTGCTCAAGAAAGCCACGACGCATTAAAGATTGTTGCATGGCACCTGTTAGCTGGTGACTAAGCCCTGACGCTGAATACGAAATGTCCCTCCCCCCTTCTGATGGGTAGTATAAAAGCTCGACATTAGGAAAGAGCGGGTGTCCTCTCTTTTTTACGTTAACTAATTCTATGAAACTTCTCCAAAATGAATATACTGACTTTGCCATTGGAGGCTTCTCGAAGGCTCCTAAACCCCTCCCCTCCCTCGCCTCGCCCACCCCTAAAAAAAGACTTTCTATGTGGCAAGTAATTGAGCCCAGTATCTAGTGTGCGAAATACATGTTCAACAATATATATATATATATATATATAAATACCATCAATGAATTTGTTTCAAGTATGAATTATTTTGGGTGTTTAAACTATAGTGTCATAAAGCACTATTGTCAAATAGAGTATTTAATTTGAGGCGGACTTATAATTTAAAATAATTAATGATTTTATTATATCCTCTTATTTTCAAATATAAATAAATAAAAAATTAATTTTAAAAAAGGTGAAAAATATGAGAAGTTTTATTACTCCTAATGGGCCGGGTTCCTATTTTGCTTCATGAGCAGGCTTCTGGGCCTCAACATTAGTTGGGCTCAGTACACCTCTTTTGTCTCAAAAACAAAAGCACAAAATGGCAAAATTAAATTGAAAAACACGAAAACATAAGAAGGGAAAATATAAATTTCGTTGTTATGCAGAGCTTAGATATTTTTAAACCAATTTTACTATTCAGTATCTTCATACATCATACTCACAATTTTTTTTTTTACATTTTTAATTAATTTTATTATTCTTAAACTAATTGAATTATTCTATTCATCTTCTATATATCACATATTTGATAAAATAAAAAAATATGATACATGATATGTGAAGATGATAAATCAAACTTTTCTTTTTAAGTACCGTGTGATTGTTTTGAAAAAGAATGAGGTTCATTATTAAAAAATTAATTAATTAATTAATAATTTTTTTTTATATAAATCTCATATATATTATTATTTTTAAAATAATTATGCATCACTTGCACACCCACGATCATTTCTCACGAAAGAACGATGGAATTTTCTTTTTCTTTGAAACAGATTATTAGGATCATGATTAGTCTGTTTCTGTCTGGATGATCTATCGATTCCTTATCGGTTTCGACCGGTTCTAACATTTAACAGCCGATTATGATCGATTCCAACAAGTTTTATTTCTGTCCATTCCTAATAAGTCAAGTCCCAATGGATATATATTATGAACGTAATTGTAACAAATATGTCCAAATATTCTTATCAATAAAAAAATTATGGATTTGAAAATCACTTTACCTTGATTCTTAATAAGAAAATAATTCTATACAATATATTTTAACATAAATTTTTTATTATTATTATATAATTTTTATTATTTAATAATAATAAATATGTCATATTTTACATAATGAAATAAAAATAAAATAAAAATATAGTGTGTATATATATATTTTATAATTGATATATATCATTACTCTTAATAAAAATGATATAAAAAAAAGAAAGAAATAAAGGTTTATATGTACGATTATTCCGTTATATATATTTATTTTAAGAATATAAAGAAATGCTTGGAAACTGGAAACAGTATCAGAGAGAGAGAGAGAGAGAGAGAGGAAAGTTCAGAGAGTTAATGCAGGAAGGTAATAGATCTGTTTAACTAAAGAGATAACAGGAAGAGGCAGGGGCACACAATCATTCGTTAGGGCTTTTATTACTTCTACACCAACTTTGAGAGAGCAAAAAGCTGAGAGAAGGAAAATTAAAGCCAAAAGGAAATGGACGCAGCAGGAGGGCCACCTCCACCGGCCGACGCTGTAATGACGGATGCCCAGCCTGACCCGCAGCCACAGCAACCGCAACCGCAACCGGAACAGGCCATGGGGATGGAGAACATATCGGCGACGTTGAGTCACGGAGGGAGATTCATTCAGTACAACATCTTTGGCAACATCTTTGAGGTTACAGCCAAGTACAAGCCCCCCATCATGCCCATCGGCAAAGGCGCATACGGCATCGTTTGGTCTCTTACTCTCTCTCTCTCTCTCTGAATTTCTGAGAGGTAATCTGTGATTTTGATTTTCTTTATCTTTGGATTGTGAATTTCCCTAGCTCTTTTTTGAACTCGGAGGCGAATGAACACGTGGCTATAAAAAAGATTGCGAATGCGTTCGACAACAAGATCGACGCCAAGAGGACTCTCCGCGAGATCAAGCTGCTTCGCCACATGGATCATGAAAACGTCAGTGAGTGCTTAGTATTTATTCTTTACCAACTTAGAACAAAGTAATTAGTCGTTTTCTTGTAGTTTCTCATTACTCGTTAAAAAAGAAAGAATCTTTAATTTTTTTGATAAGTAAGAATCTTTAATCATTCAGTTATCGCTTTCTTTTACTAAAGAAGAGTGCAATTATGTATGTGATGTTGAGTATGATAGGGCCTAAGTACGCGCAATCTTTATTATAACAATGTGTAGTAGCGTCGAGTCCAAAAATGGTAATAGCTAAAGGAGGAAACCACAAAGAATATTACCTGTTTGATTTATATGGACGTGAATTAAACCACATTTAAAGTAAATTTTAGTTTTGGGTGGCTTTTGGAATATGAAACGTTATTACCATTAACGTTCTTATTCATTAACAAGTACAAACCACACTCCTTTGTATACCTCCAATGTAGTAGAGAATACCCTCTTTTTTCTCCCTCTTCAGGCTATCTGTTTGAAACTTTCTTTTTGATGGGAAAAAAATAAAGAAAGAAAGTTACTAACCGATAGCCTCTAAAAGGGAGCCAAAAAACAGTTCTAATAAGACAATTATCTAATTAGTTTGAATGTGATTAATGACGTATTATAAGTCATCACTTGTTGGCCAGAGCGGGGGCACTCCCAGGTTCCCCCACCCCACCGATCCCTAGGGGCCCATGTCCCTCTTGGTCACATCCCTACTTGTTGGCTTTTTGATGTGACAAGTTACTTTTTTTTTTATACATAATCACAAAATTTTATTCATAGAAGTAAGCAAAACCCAAGTACCCAGGGAGTATACATGAGAATAGCCTAATTAGAGTTTACAATTGAAAAGAGAAGGTCATGAACGTTTAGCCCATTACAAACAATAGCCCCCACCCATAAGAACAAAGTTTTAAAAAAGAAAGCTTTAAGCTCATCCATTGTTCTCTCACGATCTTCAAAGCTTCTATCATTTCTCTCCTACCAAATGCACCAACACATGCATATAGGAACCATTTTCCAAATCACTGCCACTTGTGAGCTTGTGAGTTGCCTCAGAGGCCTCTCCGGGTTGCAAGGAAATCCACCAGTCTAAAAGGCATGACCCATAACAATCCAATTCTCGCGAAAAAATCATCCCACATGGTCTTGGCCACCTCGCAGTGTAAAAACAAATAATCTACTGATTCACCATTCTTCTTACACAACACCAGTCTAACACCATTACCCGAAGTTTCCTTAAATTATCTATGGTGAGGATCTTGTCCAAGATGCTGTCAATATGAAAAAAACTGCTTTTGAAGGAGTTTTCATTTGCCATACGCTCTTCCATGGGAACATGGTCATTCTAGGGCTCGTTAGAACTTGGTAAAACGATTTGACCGGGAATTTACCTTTCTTGGAGGGGCTTCAGTTAATCTTATCTGTGGTACCCTATGTCATGCTTACCGAATACAATGCCTCATAGATCTCTGTGATAGTCTCCATCTCCCAGTCTTGGCTGCCCTAATGAATTCTACATTCCATTGAGGGAAGCCACTAGAAAAGACCAAGAGATCGGCTATCGCTGCATTCTTTTCTCGTGCAATCTCAAAAATGGCAGGGAAAGCGTGACAAGTTGCTTATTAGAATTACTTTTACTGTCACGTTGCATTTTACTTTAATAACTCAGTTGTGATCATTGTGGCTAGGTAGATAATTTTAACATATAACTCGTTGCCATTGTTTTGTCCAGTAGAATCATGGGACCAGATGATAAAATTAAGATTTTCAGCAAAATGAATTATGAACTTTGGGGTTTTCCCCACTTTAGTTAGCTGGACAGATCTCATTATTACACGCAGTTGGGGCTCATTTTTTTTTAGCTCCATTTTGGTTGTTAGGCCTGGTGAAACCATCTCCATTTTTCTAGGCATTTTTACAACCAATTTCATTACAAATTAATTAACTTTGGATTTGGCCAGTTAAGGAAGACTAGGTTATGGGTTCGGAATCCACCTGAGTGCCTGTGTAACTTATGAATAAAAAGAAATGTTTTATTGTCTTGCCTTTGTAATTCATCATGTTTACAGTATATTCTGTAGGCATTCTGTTTAGATGTTTATTTGGTCGTGCTTGCTTATTCTCCTTATTTTCTTAAATCTAAACCCACTAAAGAAAATTTGGTTGGTTTTTGGGGGCAAGGGGGGAGCTAGGAACCTCCTGCAGGAGACATATGAATTTGGCTCTACAGAAGTTTTTATTTTTAATTTTCTGATTAATATTGCTCATATTTTCATGCAGGTTGTTGCAATCAGGGATATAATACCACCCCCACAGAGGGAGGCATTTAACGATGTTTATATTGCCTATGAGCTAATGGACACTGACCTGCACCAGATTATTCGTTCCAATCAAGCGTTGTCAGAGGAGCATTGTCAGGTATTCGAAGCATTTATTTACGTTTAACTTGCTACCATGTCTGCTGTATGATACCTTTACTTGCATTGTCAAAGACCTCTTGGACTTGCAGAAGGTATAATAGAATGAAAGCCTCTTTAAATGGAGTATTTCAATAAGTGAAAAAGGGCATGGTCCAAGTCCAAACAAGCTAGCAAATACTATGAAAAATAAAGGGGCATCATCTCTCAATGAAAAGATTGTTTATAACGATCTTGACGTTGTTCAGCACTGAATCTATTCTGCTAAAAGTTTACCTCTGGTTGAATCTCGTTGTGCATCTACTTCCTCTCGTCAGAAGTCTTCAGTCAACTCAGAAGTCTGCATTGGACTGAAATATCTCGTTACTGTTTGCTACCACTGGAGTGATTTTCACCCTCTTTCTTAAACAGCTTTCACCCATTCATTTCACTGAACCTGAACCCTTCCACCAAGAAGACAAGTGTAGGTGATCAGTGTGATCAAGAATCAAAGTAGCCTCAAAATGATCAGCTTTAAATGATTTCTTGTGGTCTTATATAAGCTACCTGAAAAAGCATTACCGAAGAACATTAATTCCTTAATAGAACGGTTTTGTTGTCAAAAGCCTTATCCAAAGAAGATAATTTTTTTTTTGTTTTTTTTTTTTTTTTGGGCTAAAATCTCTCTTCTTGAGATGGGAGTAGAATTTTTCTGATTTAATACATATGGTACTTAAACCAATTAAAGCAGTTGGATGTTATCCTTATAGAGATGGGTTGTTTAGAAAGCTGTGGAGCCTTGGATCTTTCTTTTCCTGTGATAAAGTGGTTGAATGGAATAATCTAGCATTCAATCAAGATGGGGAATGTAATATAGTGTCCGCTCATCAAGATGGGGAATGTAATATAGCGTGTCCACTCGCAATGCCTGAACTTAGAATTTCAATCACTAGTGGAAGTCCGTATTTTTTTGTACTTTCCAGTTTTTGCTTTGGCTTGTTCAGCTTTTGAAGTTTTGTGCTTCTTTCTCTTCTTCATCTTCTGCTTTTTACTATGATTTCCAAAATTCACCATAGCTATCATGTGGTCACAGATTAAAATAACTACCAGTTTTCTATGTTTTATGCAGTATTTCCTATATCAGATCCTCCGTGGATTGAAATACATACATTCTGCAAATGTTCTGCACAGAGACTTAAAGCCCAGCAATCTTCTTTTAAATGCCAATTGTGACTTGAAAATATGTGATTTTGGTCTAGCTCGTGTCACCTCTGAAACCGATTTTATGACAGAATATGTTGTTACAAGATGGTACCGTGCACCAGAGCTGTTATTGAACTCTTCAGATTACACTGCTGCTATTGATGTATGGTCGGTTGGTTGTATTTTCATGGAGTTGATGGATCGAAAGCCCTTGTTTCCTGGTCGAGATCATGTGCATCAGCTAAGTTTGCTGTTGGAGGTAATTTTAATTTTCCAGGTTTATACTGCTGCACTGTTGTTTTCTGGGGAAAAAAATGATCATTTGAAATTTGTCATTCCAATTACAGTCTCTTATACTTATTGCTTTTTATTCAAGAAGACCTACTTATTCTCCGTACTTAAATTTGGCACCGAATATAATAGCAGATGACTTTTGAAATCGGATTTTAGGATTATTCAACCGCATTATTTTAATGGCATTCTTCCACCTCACCCTTATTTAACTGTATACCGTCATAAATGCACTCGAGCACGTATGACACATTTTCCTCTCTATGGGCATGCAAAAATGCAAAATCCAATCTTTGTGCACTTACAGAGTAAATATGTCCCTTTTTTGTACAATTAATCATGCTTAATATTGCAGCTGATTGGCACCCCGTCAGAGGCTGACTTGGGGTCCTTGAATGAAAATGCTAAAAGGTATATTCGGCAACGTCCTCTTCACCATCGGCAGTCCTTCACCGAAAAGTTTCCTAATGTCCATCCTGCAGCTATTGACCTTGTTGAAAAGATGTTGACATTTGATCCCAGACAGAGGATTACTGGTGAGTTTCTGTTTCCTAATGTTATGTGCATAACAATAAGTTTTGTGCTTTTTCAGGGATTTAATAATAAAAACTTAATCCATCAAGTTTTGTGCTTGGTGCTTTAACAGAGTTATATGGGCATTTAATTTGTGCCATTGAAAACACTGACATGTAATTTCCTATTTCTGACAGTTGAAGGCGCATTGGCTCATCCCTACTTGACATCTCTGCATGACATCAGTGACGAGCCTGTGTGCATGACTCCCTTCAGCTTTGACTTTGAGCAGCATGCACTGAGTGAGGAACAGATGAAGGAGCTGATATATAGGGAGGCTCTTGCATTTAACCCCGAGTATCAGCAACAATGAGAGTCATGCTTTGTTTAGTCATCGTGATTTGATCAGTGTGGTCTCTCTGGTTTATATAACTCGGGCGATTGATTTCTTCCTGTACATATTGTTCCATTCCAAAATGGGGTGGATCTGGAGTTGATTTACTTTGGGCAGAATTCAGGGACTGGAACAAATATAATGGAATCTGCATGGCTGTTTACCCTTTCATTGTTGTTCTATTGATTGGATTAAGCCAACTCCTGATCAACGGCTCTCTCTCTCTCTCTCTCTCTCTGTTTGTTTGTGCACTTTCGCAGATCCAAAAAACCAAATTAAAACTCCCCCTTTTTTGTTTTCGAGTCTCTTGCTTGCATAGGATAAAACATGGTCAATGCTTGCAAATATTTAATTAAAAAATTGTTGACAATGTTTTATTTGCTCAAGAGCTGTACGGAAACCTCATATACTAACCTTGATGAACCTTTGTCTTGTGCTACGTGTAATACCATTTCCAATAGCAAGGATATCAGTATTTAGGGAGAGTGTTTTATGCTAAAATTAGATTGGCGTTGTCCATTTCATGCTGAAACCAGGTTGGAGATGAGGCGCGATTAGTAGTAGGTCTCGTCAAATTTGAAAAATTCAGGGCTAAACAAACTAACGAAAGCAATGACCGTTTGAGAGAGTATAACACCTTCAAATTTTCCTGCTCAACGTTATATAGAATTCTCACATGAAAGTATGTAATAAAGTTCGATTACCTAACAGGATGAATTCTAACGAGCTAGTATCAGAAACTCAATATTATCAGAGAGCTCACCAATCCAGAAGGAAGAAGCAATCCAATCCATATTTGCTAGCAGCTAATTATGAAAGAACGAATTCATATCCTATATTAGAGACATAACTTTGATGAGTACAAAGCAGCATCTTCAACAATGCTGTTAGCTCTTCACACTGTCAAAGAATCTAGAAAGTGGCATGGGACCATCAGCCTCTTCGTCGTCACTGCAAGAGTGCTTGGTTCTTGACTTGTGCTTCTTTTCTTTCTTTGTTCTCTTGGACCTAGATCTACTTGATTTAGATCTACTTGATTCTCTCTCCTCTTCATCACTACTGGAAGAATCGGAGGATGAACTTGAGGAGCTAGAGCCAGAAGATCTCCTCCTCCTTGAATGCTGCATTGACAAATGAGGGGCTCACATTTCACAGTTTTAAATATCTGTAACAACTGAAATGCAAGAGTGCTTTAAGCCTTTAATGCTATCCCCACTCTCTAGTTTGCTTCATTACCGTTCTAATGCTCCTACATAATTAGGGCATTTCAAACTTTGTATTTTGACAGTTGGTGGATTAATGAACTTGTTTTACTTATCAAAAAAAAAGTTTTGCTTCATTACCGAGTTATATTGGCATGTCATCCCTAACAGTCTTTTATTTGAAAAATAAATAACAACAAAATCTTATTTGTAGTATTTGTGATTCTAAGCTTCTTTGTTTTTTTTTTTTTTTATTTGGCACTGGGTGTCTAACTAATCCTGGTGGTGCACAAGCTCTCGGCAAGAGATTTCCTAGAAGTGTACCTTAGGTAATTTAAGGAGAAATTATCCTAGTCCGATCGCCCCAAGAGTGAGAATGTGGAGTTTTGAACCCGGGAAGTCAGGTTTATACGACTAAGCTTCTATGTTTTCAATTAGAAGCAATATATTCTAAACTGAAGTTTTAAACATTATTTTTCTTTGAGTAGTACCTTCAAGCCCTCCCAAACTTGCATGGAGTTGGCATGACTTGAAAGTTTGAAACCATAGTTTAAGTTTACATAGTTATTGTGTGGATTTGAAGGACCCAAAACATAATCTATTCAAACTTATGCATGGCTGTTCAACTGTCCCTAAATTTCTTGATCATAGTTCCACCAGCGCTTCTGATCTTATTACAAATTCATTGGTTCCCCTTGACTCAAAATAAAATGCTCTCTTCCTCTTGATAAAATTAGTTTCTCTCTCATGCTTTGCAATTTATTTCCTCCAAGATCATCACTATCACTGGTCCAACCAGAGCCATGCCAACAAGATATTATACACAAAAAGGATGGTTCCCTTGTGATAGTAACGAATTTAGATAAGTGCTTACCCTATAAGTCTAAAATTTCAAAGGAAGAATGGCCAGGTAACATTGGATTTAGCATCACCTTTCTCATATCAAGTGAGCAAAGGCTTGGCAGGAGTTCCAAAATAGGAAGGCACGCAGGGGCCTTATAATGAGAGTGAAGACTCGATCTTGTAGCTGTTCTAGAGTGTACAAGTGTTGAATCTGAGTAATAACAATTTAATAATTATTTTTTTCTTATGATGGGGGAACTACACCATGGCAGAGCCCCTAGGACTCACCCATGGAACCTAAACTCCCGGGGAGACTAGCAAAGCAAATTAAATAAATTTGCTAAACAATTTAATAAATTGTAGGCACCTTTCTCTTTCTGCTGCTTCGTTTCTTTAATTCTTTGTCCTTATCTGCAATGACACATATAACCTTCAAGAACAAGAACAAGAATAGGAGGAGGAAGAAGAATGCTTTATTGCACATACCTTTTTTGTGATTATATTTACTACTGGAGTTGGTTTTTCCTTGGGCAAGTTTGCGTGCCCTTTCAGCATCCAGTTGAGCTCTGTATTCTCTCATCATTCTATCTTTATCTGCTTCCACTTCCCCCTTTTTCATTTCGTCTTCCTAGTAAAATTTCCCACACATTCAACGGAGGAAAAATTAGCACATACATAGGAGGCATGCAATCAGAGAGTAAAAAATTCATGAACACAATGAGGTATTAAGCATAGTCAAGGAAGTTAACCAACCCCCTCAATGAGCTTCTATTTCCCTCCCGAAAATGCATCAATCAAACATAAACAGCCACTCAAATTAAAATATGAACTCTAAAAAATGGATAATCTATGATCCACTTCCATCTAATTTACCGAAACACCAAAAACTAAGTCTAATCTCTTCCTTGTTTCATTATCCATGGCCTCAATTATGACAAGATTATTCCTTATTTTCCTGCAAGTAAATTTCCCAGAAAACAAAAGAAAGGCATTGTCTGTACATCCCTCCTTGAGCCACTTTACTTTTGAAACTTGTGGCTTCAATTCATTGCTTATATGCACATCGTTTTATTCATTTTAGTTGATGCAAATCTTTTATTGGGACAAGTGTAATAGAATATTAGTCTTTTATCACATAATATATAGACGGTAGTAGAATGCAGTGTCATTCATAATTGGAAAAAGAAAACTGGTACTTTGTCTCTTTGTTGGACAGCTGCCATAAACACATGGCGAGTTCTTTCCTTGTCTTGTCCAAACAACATTCTTTATTCTCATTGGAGAAAACTATCCCACAGTAAGGTTTACACAGAGCCAACATCATTGCAGCTTATATACAATGATAATTTGTTGTTAACGCACACAACATTTTGATAACAATTTTGGGACGGATATTTGTAAATAAATAAGAAAATCAGATTACTTGCATATTTATGACAAGGTATTTTAAAATGTTTGCCCATGTCAACATGTACTAGAAATGATACCAGTTACGTAGCATTTCAGGTTTCTTGAGGTCTTATTATATGGTTTTGTATAAACAATTGAGATTAAAAAAATATGGCGGAATCCATGGTTCCATCAAACTCTTAGCACATTGCCTAGGGGGCAGAAGCACAGCGTAGTTGGCATATAAAATCATCACTGAAAGAAAATGAAAAATACAAATGGAATACTTTCTGTGGATCTTTTTTCTGTGAAAGCATAATATCATTAAGCTAGCATGACATAAATTCTTGATGTTTCTTCGTTACTAGATAACCTGTGACATTGATGAATGAGTATCAGAGCAAGTGCCCATATAAATATATACTTTTACTCTATAGAAACACACATGCATGCACAAGTGTGTGCGCACTTGTGCAAAATGCAACTGGTGTGTTCCATGAAAGGGGGACACAATAAGTTGCAGAGGAGAAACAAATATAAACTCATGCGCACTTGTGATCAAGATAAGCATATTAGCAATACTCAACAAATTACCTTTTGCTTCTTTTTAAACTCTTCCCAGGTGATAGTGTGAGAAGTTTTAAGACTGGCCAAACGAGCAGCATGCCACTCTGGCGAATGAAATGAACCATCCACCTGCGACTGTCCTCATCAGTTGCACTCCAGGAAAAGAAACACCCAACAAAAACTTATATACTGGATTATCGGATAACATTTTCTGATCTAAAGAAAGACAAACTTTCTTAAGATCTCACAAGTCACAATTGTTTGATCGTGAAAGAGAGGAATTCAAAAATAAAGTAAAAAGATTCAGGAAATGAGCTAAAACTTGATATAATCCCCAATTAAAAATAAACTCTTCTATGTATCCTAAAAATAGGGGCACCAATGTACTTAAGGGGGGGCACCAATGTGGTAGATGAAGTGGAGTTCGTGGCCGTGCCCTGTCAGAAAATCAACTTTTAGGACACTATTAGAGCCATCCTAAAGCTCCTATCTTTCCAAGAGGGCAATATTCATGTATAGAAGTCAAATGCGCAGGTTGATTAACAGGTGAATACTTCTCACGTTCAATCTATCAGATAAGACTATGCACCATGAATTGCTCTGTAGCTCGTCACAATTCAAATCAAGAACTTAAAATTCGTATCTTTTGCAGGAAATTTTTGACACCCTACTCAAATTACTGTAAGATTTCATAAAAGTAAAGCTTACCCATTAAAATCAGAGATTTATTCGATAAACAATAAGTATCTAATCAATCATAAGCACAAAATTCAATAATGTAATGGAATAACACAAATTAACAAACAGCCATAAAAACAGAAGAAGGAATGAAATTTAAGAATGAGAAATTCAATGGGGAATGGTAGTATGAAAGGGTACAAACCATGCCGTCTTCAATCTCCTCAGCCGCAGCAGAGCTGGAGCCCAGCCTGGCTCTCTGCATAGCTTTGTAAGCTTGATTTTTGCCCATTTCAAGAGACACCCAGATGAGAAAACTCCACCAAAGAAGGAAACCCAGAAAGAAAAATGAGGGAAAATATGGGAAAGTATTTGATTAAAGCATTAACGGTCAGGAATCCGTGTGGAGGAAGAGAACATGTGGGGGGATTAGTAGGAGAGATAAAAAGAGTTTGGCTTTGGTTGAGACTTGAGAAGATTTTCTTTCCAAAGGGCAAAGGGCTACAAAGGTGAGGCTGTAACGCAGAGATTTTGGCGTCCGGTGAGATCACGAGCACGTGGGTTAAATCGGGTACACCAGCCGTCAGGGCTAGACTTGTTCGGTGCAGCAGATTACGAAAGTGAAGACGACAATATGAATATTAAATTAAATATGTAACCTACATAGTGTGGTATAAATTTTTTTAAATATAATTATTCTATATTTTAATAAATAATGCTATATAATAATTTAGAGTAGGCAAATTCTATCCATTCTTTTTTTTAAAAATGATAAATTTTTGATGCATTATTTTTAACAGAAAACTCTTTTTTTTTTAATAAATAAAATGCAATGAACTTCCACATCTTCTTAAAATTATAAATATCTTCTCTCTTTTGTAACTCATTCCAATTAATTTAGTCTGTTATTTCTTCCTTATCTTAAAAGCACGTATAAAGATGAACAGTAGTGAACAGTGGCACCGTTTTGTTTTTCCCGTTGGCTTTTCTCGTTCCCTTTTGAAATTCAGTTCAAATTTCAGTGTTTCCCTTCCTCTTCCTCTTCGTTCGGTTAGCACCATTTACAGACTAAAAATATCTAATCCTTATGTAAAATATCTAATATTCACATATAAGAGATGAAATATCTCATCTAATCTACACACAATTCACATTTACAGAACAATTCACAAACTCAACTCGAAGAAAAAATTTTCCCGTGCTCCTGAGATTTCTTCTCGCCGTTGGTACGCCGTTCACTTCTATTTCACCTCTAACTTTGTTTTTCTCTTTTCTGGTTCTCGAATATATTTTTCTGTTTGTCCGTGTGCCTTTGAGTGGGGGAGACGGAGGGAGACGAAGGGCTGCGCGTGGGGGACTCCGAAGGTGGGTGTGATGGTCGCCGCCTTGAGGGGAACTCCTCGGTGGTGGCCGTGAGCTTCGGTGGCGACGTACGGCGGCGCGAGATGAAACAAATGGGTGAAACCCATTTTCGTTCGGTTTCCGTGGGGGAGACGGAGGGCTGCGCGTGGCGGCCTTCGAAGGTGGGTGGGATGATCGCCACCTTGAGGGGGACTCCTCGGTGGTGGTCGTGCCCTTCGGTGGCCGCGTACGGCGGCAGAAAACCACATAAATGGGAGAAACCCATTTCGGTTCTCTTTCCACGGAGGAGAAGCATGGCTGCGCGTGGGGAACATTGGTGGTGCCGAGGATGCTCATCGGCGTGAGGGGAACACGCCGGTGTAGGCGGTGATGATGGCCGGCGCTCGCCGGCAACGGGCTTCGCTGGAGGAGAGGAGCCGAGCTCCGGAATCGCGTAGGAGAGAGAGAAACTGTTTTCAAAATAAAATGTTTTCGAAATCAAATGAATTATTAACTATTTATATGTTGTATTATTTACAATTTTCCATCTGAAAATATTAAATAATAGTAAATTTTTTTTTTTTTTTTTTACAACTCTACTTTTGTTCTTACTAGAATTTTATATTGTTGAATTTTTTATATAGGTTGAGCTCCATGAAATTGAAAGTGGAAACAAAATATCTCAACAACTAGCTGCTCATATAAAAATATCAAAAGTATGGATCTTTTAACTTTTTAGTTTCATACTGTGAACTGATAACTGAAATAGTTTATTTTGCTTCTCTGATTTTAGAATCTTTTAAATTAATTATTTAATATCATTTATTCAATATTTATTCTTTTTTGAACTTTGAGCTGTATTAAATTATAATTTCAAATTAAATGTTATTCCAACATATTTAAATGTTATATCTTATTAGTTACATATGCATGTTTATAGAAAAAAAAATTTAAAAATTGTTATAAAATTACTCATAAAATTCTACCGACAAATTTACTTCTATATGTAAATACTTACATCAATATTTACAGTTTTACCCATATAATTATACATAATCAATTAGTACAATATTAAAATTTTTAAAAATCGAAAATTTAATTAAATAATTTGATAAAATAGAGTATACATTCAATAAAATCAATATTGTGCATAAACTTATATTTTAAAATATGCTTCAAGAACAAAATGAAATAAAAATTTTATAATAAATATTATACATATAATAAATATTTGATAAAAAAATAATAAAAATTAAAAATAATATGGAGTGTAGAGTGTTAGAAGGTAATGAAGATTTTTTTATAATAAATACTACTAACCAGTATAAATAGTAATTAACAGTCCTATAGTATGTGATACAATAATAAACAGTACTGAACATTACTCGTGAATAATAATAAACAATTACAGTAATAAATAGTTCTAAACAGTAAAATAAATGATAGAATTTTATAACAGTACTGAACATTACTCGTGAATAATAATAAACAATTACATTAATAAATAGTTCTAAACAGTAAAATAAATGATAGAATTTTATTAAATATTTTAAAAAATTAAAATCATGTAAATAATTAGAGTTTTTAATATAATTTAAATCTTATAATATTTTTAATTAACTAAAATCTTTTTATCTAAATGATTTTCTATCATTATAATATCTTTAGAATTTTCAAAATAAAAGAGATTTACTTTAATAATGAAAAATGTGAGAATAATATAAAAATAAAATATTCTGAATTTTTTCAATGCTCCTTGGGTCATTGAATATTATGATTGAATTTTACAACTTGTATTTTAAACTCTAATTAATAACTGAAATAGTTTATTTTCTTTCTCTGATTTTAGAATCTTTTAAATCATTTATTTAATATCATTTATTCAATATTTATTCTGTTTGAACTTTGAGCTGTATTAAATTATAATTTCAAATTAAATGTTATTCCAACATATTTAAATGTTATATCTTATTTTAGTTACATATGCATGTTTATAGAAAAAAAAATATTTAAAAATTGTTATAAAATTACCCATAAAATTCTACCGACAAATTTACTTCTATATGTAAATACTTACATCAATATTTACAGTTTTACCCATATAATTATACATAATCAATTAGTACAATATTAAAATTTTTAAAAATCGAAAATTTAATTAAATAATTTGATAAAATAAAGTACACATTCAATAAAATTAATATTGTGCATAAACTTGTATTTTAAAATATGCTTCAAGAACATAATGAAATAAAAATTTTATGAATATTAATAATAAAGTTTGTTAAAATATTTTTAAATTATAATTATATAATTATACTTCTTTTACTATTATTTTACTACTAAGCAAATTTTATTTCCTTTTGCTATTTATATCTAAATTAAAAACCTCATAATTTATTCTGATTACAGTTTTACCCATATAATTATACATAATCTATTACTAAAATGTTGAAATTATTAAAAATCAAAAATTTAATTAAATAATTTGACAAAAACTTGAGACAAAAAATATATATAAAAACTTGCAAACAAAATATAACATTTTCATGAATTTCAAAATTTGTTGTTTCCTTTTATTTGTTTAAATATTTAATTTAACTGTAAGTTTTTTATTTCTACTTTCTTCATCAGCAATTCATGCTATAACAATTATATAATTTCTATATCTATTGGTGGTTTATTTCTAATTTTCATTATCTCTTTTTTACAGCTTCGTTAAATTTGCTGAGTTGACTGAGTTTTTTTAGTCTTTTATCAAGACTACCAAGGTAACCAACGATGTTATAAATATATCTTTTTCAATAGGTTGTTTTATTCTGTTGGAATACATACTTAGATTAAAAAAGTTTTTCAATTTGCATCATTATGAGTTTCTCTTTTATCCAGTTATCGAGAAGAATTATTTCATTCCATATATAAATGAAAAGTGGTAAGCTTATATTAATAAATTAGTACAAATTTATCATTATATGATTAATTAATTTTTCGATATTCTTATAACTTTGATTCTTGTTTAAAATGATTCACAAGGTACTACAAAACATTCTAAGATAAACAATTTATATGAGACTCTTTCTTTAAAAGAAATAGAACATATACGACAAAAAAAGAAAGAAAAACATCTACAACAAAGGAATTTTGCGAATGATACTACTCAACATGAAGAACAATTTTTCTCCCAACCAATCGTTGAGGACGAAACAAATGTGTTGGGAGATCATATAGAATCCGTACACAATAATGAAGAAGTCAGGCCATATTGTACAAAAAGACAACGCACTTTTCGTGCCGAAGCTGGAACCAGTGATATATCCTCCGTTGAACAATTCGATTATAGTTCTAATATTGGTAGTTCTAGAGCACTCTATCAGGAAATAAACACAGTTGAAATTACATCAACAAAATCTCTATTTCGGGGTAAGAAAGATATATAAAATTAAATCGTATTTCTTTTCCTTCTTTTCCTTTCTTTTCCTTCTTTACCTCATTTTTATGATTCATTTTTCCTCCATAGGAAATCAACATCAACAATCAGCTGGTCATAGAAAAATATTACAAACAGTGCCATTTGAGGCAACTCTCTTACCATCAATACCATTCTGTAGATTTTGTGAAGCAAAAAGATTTCAACATGAAACAAAAGGTTTTTGTTGTGCCGATGGAACAATCTCTTTAACTACAAATGATGTTCCAGAACAACTTTACCATTTGTTTACTTCCAACACAGTTGAATCAACCAACTTTCTTACGTATGTTCGCACATACAATAACAAATTTGCTTTCACATCATTTGGAGTTAAATTTGATAGAGATTTGTGTAGAAGGAACAAAGGTATTTACACATTTCGAGCTCAAGGTCAAATTTATCATTACATTAATGACTTAATTCCTTTGGATGGACATCCTTCATATCTACAATTATATTTTTATGATACCGAACATGAATTGGACAATCGTGTTTATGACATTGGAAGATTGGATTCATCAACTGTTGCTCAACTTATGGATATTCTTCATGTTAATCCATACTCAACATTCTTTCGAACTCTTGGAGATCTGCCCAATTTGGAAAATCACAAAATTCATATCAGATCAGATGTGGGTTTGGATCAGCGTGTTTTTAACACTCCGTCAGCTTCTCAAGTAGCAGTTATTTGGATTGAAGATGATGATTCAGAACATTTGAGAGGACGAAATATTGTGGTATTCAATCATGCAGGTGGAAGTCATATAGTCCAATACTATTTTGGCTGTTATGATCCACTGCAGTATCCATTGTTATTTCCTTTTGGTGATACTGGTTGGCACCAAGGAATATTAAGAATAAAGAAAGGTGATAGACTACCACAACAAGTAACAAGAGCATCAGTCGACCCTCAACAATCAGTATCAGCAGAACAACTGCTTATAAAGGAACAAGAAGGTTAAAATAATTATTCTTCTTTTAACTTTTAATTGTTCTAATATAACAATGTTATATTTCTAATTTATTAAATTTATTATCTTACAGTGCTGAAAAAAAATAGAAAACAACAGGTTGTCTCATGTCGCGAGTACTACTGCTACAAACTTCAAATTAGGAAAAATACAAAATCTATTTTACTATTCTCGGGCCGTTTACTGCAGCAGTTTGTTGTTGATATGTACGTAAAAATTGAGACGTCAAGATTGGATTATTTTCGTAATAAGCAACAAGAGATTCGATCTGAAGTATATCAAGGAATAGTTGACAGTCTATCAATTGGACAAAGCAATGCTTCTAAAGTTGGTAAACGCATCATTATGCCTTCCTCTTTTATTGGAGGTCCAAGAGATATGCGTAAAAGATATATGGAAGCAATGACTTTAGTCCAACGCTTTGGAAAACCGGACATCTTTTTAACCATGACATGCAACCCAAGTTGGAAAGAAATCTTAGATGAATTAGGTCCACAAGAAGAAGCACAAAATCGTCCTGATTTGATTGCACGTATCTTTAGAGCAAAATTAGAAGAACTAAAGGATGAATTATTCAAACGGGAGATATTTGGGAAAGTTTCAGCATATGTATACGTCATCGAACATCAAAAAAGAGGACTACCACATGCACATTTCTTGATCATACTACAAAGAGATTGGAAAATCTATGCTCCAGAATCTTTTGATGAAATCGTATTAGCAGAAATACCTGACAGAGAAAGAAATCTACATTTGCACAAGACAGTAAAAAGACATATGATGCATGGCCCCTGTGGAGTACTGAATCCGAACAATGTGTGTATGAAAGCAAATGGCAGTTGTAAAAACCACTTTCCAAAAGGTTTTGTACCTAACACAACCGTTGGAATCGATTGTTTCCCACAGTACAAACGTTGTGATAATGGAATGACTGTGAAAGTCAGAGGTAAAGATTTAGATAATCGTTGGGTTGTTCCACATAATCCATATCTCCTCGCAAAATTTGATTGTCACTTGAATGTAGAAATTTGCTCAACAATCAAAGCAGTCAAATACCTTTATAAGTACATTTATAAAAGTCATGATCGTGTTGCTTTCAACTTGATTCCTGGACAAAACATCCAAGATATAGATGAAATCCAACAATTTCAATCAGCCAGATGGATTGCTCCACCAGAAGCTATGTGGAGAATATACGGTTTTATTCTTAATGAAATGCATCCATCAGTTTACAGTTTACATCTACATCTTGAAGATCAACATTTGGTAGCTTTTCATGCACATGACAACCTTAACAATGTTCTGAGATCTGATTTTACGGCAAAATCAATGTTGACTGAATTCTTTTCAACAAATCAAACTAATGAAAATGCACGAAAACTACTGTACAAAGAATTTCTTGAAGCTTTTGTTTGGAACCAGCAACACAAAATATGGACTCCAAGAAAGAAGAAAACTGTTATAGGCCGCATTGTTACAGCAAGTCCATTCGAAGGTGAAATGTATTACTTACGGATATTGTTAAATCATATAAGAGGCCCTTTATCATTTGACCACATCAAAACAGTTGGCAACGTCACTGCACCAACCTTTCGTGAAGCAGCTACATTACATGGTTTGTTACAAAGAGATACCAGTTTGCAAGATTGTATGCAAGAGGCTTCCTTATACCAAATACCACACAGTTTAAGACGGCTATTTGCAACAATTTTAGTATACTGTAATCCAACAAATCCTAGAGAACTTTGGGAATATTTTGAACAAGATATGTCAAGTGATTTCCAAACAAGTGTTGCAACATCAGCAGATATTAGGACAAAAGTCTTACGAAGCATCTCTTCTACACTTGAATCGATGGGAAAAGACATAAACATGTTTCATTTAATAGAACATGATGTCTCTTTTGATCAGAACGAAACTGAAGCTAGAGAAATAAATGATGAATTTGCAGTTTCGATACCAGAAGAAGATCTTATGGCTTCGATGAGTCTTAATTCTGAACAACAACACGCATATGAATCAATTTTGCAGAAAGTCCTTCTAAATGAATCTGCTGCATTTTTCATTGATGGTCCGGGCGGAACAGGGAAAACATTCTTATATAAAGCACTTCTCGCTACAGTAAGATCAAGAAACTTAATTGCTCTTGCAACTGCATCGTCTGGTGTTGCTGCATCTATTTTACCTGGAGGTCGAACAGCCCATTCACGCTTCAAAATTCCATTAGATCTTGACAAAAATAGTACTTGTTGTGTAAGCAAACAAGGTGCTCTTGCCAAATTGTTACGTCTTGCAAAGCTAATCATATGGGATGAAGCACCTATGTCTAGAAAAGAATGTATGCAAGCATTGGATAAAATGTTACGAGACATAACTGATTCAAGATTACCATTTGGTGGAAAAATTATCGTATTCGGTGGAGATTTTCGTCAAGTCTTACCTGTGATTCGGAAAGGCACAAGACAAGAAGAAGTTAATGCCAGTTTAGCATCGTCATATTTGTGGTCTACTTTAACTAAGATTAGGTTGAGTGAGAATATGCGAGCAAGATTCGATCCAAACTTCTCAAATTATTTACTTCAGGTCGGAAATGGAACAACACCAATCACAATTGAGAATAAGATCAAAATTCCCAATGAAATGCTCATTCCTTACAGAAATGATGTGGAGTCTTTAGATGATCTGATCGATGCAGTCTTCCAAGATATTGGCAGCTATTCAGAAAATTTATCCGAAATGACAAATCGAGCTATCTTGACACCAAAGAACAACTCTGTCGATGAGATAAATACAATACTTATTCAAAGATTTCCTGGTACAGTTACACAATACTATAGCTTCGATGAAACGATTGATACATCAGAACAAGGAATCATGGAGGATTTTTTAAATACATTGACACCAAATGGACTTCCACCTCATGAGCTGTTATTAAAAAAAAATTGTCCCATCATGTTACTCAGAAATGTCAATCCTTCAGAAGGTTTATGCAATGGAACACGTCTTATTTGTCGCAACTTTGAACGAAATATCATTGATGCTGAAATTGCAGTTGGTCACCACACCGGAAAAAGAGTTTTCATACCAAGAATTCCTTTCTTGCCAAATGCAGATGACAATAGTGGTTTTCCATTCAAAAGAACACAATTTCCTATCAGATTAAGTTTTGCAATGACAATAAATAAAGCACAAGGACAGACATTAGATTTTGTTGATGTATACTTGCCTCAACCTGTATTTTGTCATGGCCAACTCTATGTAGCACTATCAAGAGCCAAGACTTCTGCTTCAGTAAAAGTTCTTATAAGACCAGTATCAACTCAAGATTGTGAAGAAGCTGAAACAAATAATATTGTTTATAAAGAATTACTAACACTAGCATATCCATCATAAACTTCTGTAAGTAATCAAATTTCAATATATACCTCTCAATTAAATACAATTTGTTTTTCCATTATGTAATTTTCAGAACTTCCTGTTTTTCTATTATTGAAATTGTCTTATTTAAATTCAATTGTTTAAACTAATATTTTTTTTCTCTTCATTTATAAGTAGGCTTCAACATGCGGACTATCTATACATCAATCAAAGACATTACTCAAAGTACAAGAAATTGGAGCATCAAGATGATTGTGTCAGACAAATCTCCCAAACGTACTACACAACATTCACCGACAAAATATCAAAATCTGACATTGATAGACCCTGAGGTAACACATTGATATCATTATCATTCTTGCAAAAATATACTTAATATTTATATTATATTCCTTCACATGATATATCCAAAATAAGAGTAATTCTACATACAACCGTGAAGCGCGTAACCGCCGCGTAATCGCTTTGAAAAAGAGTGGGGTCCACTATTAAAAAATTAATTTTTTTCATATGGATCCCATATTTTATTCATTTTTTTCAAAGCGATTACGCGGCGGTTACGCAATTCACGGTTGTAAGTATATTTTCTCCCAAAATAAATATGTTTTCCCCTTACAACATAGATTCATTCTAACTATATTCTCAGATTAAATCTTATATATATTTAATAAATACTATTTTACAATCAATAGAATAGAAATAACTATTCATTTATACAATATTATACAGGGCAACCGACTACAAGCAACAATTTTCGACAAAGATATAGACCTACGTAATGACATGTTGCACATCTTCCGGTCTTACTACATCAGTAATGCTTATGTTAAGCCTTTAGATCCCAGGCATAGAATTGAAGCGCATGAATACCAGTGGATCTTAAATTCAAGAACAATCATCGAAAACATTCAAGATAACGAAGTGGAATTACAACCACCAGAATATGATATTATCTCATTCACCAATCTGCATGAGTACAAAGACACTGGAACTGAAATAGGTAAATATCACATCGATATATTTAACGTACATCTTGATACTCTTATTCAGTTTTCACAATTTTTTTTTTTAACATAATTGGACAGCTATTCTGGCGATCGCAATATACATGAAACCTCCTAGAGAAATTACCTCAAAACATGGGCCAACAAAAATTCAAGAAATATATGTTATCGACCAGAGGTAAAAAAGATTTCTCAACTATATATGTGATATTAATAAATTCTTTAATTAACTTATTTTCAATACTATTTCATCATGCTACACTTTTAAATATTTTCTCCTAAAATTTACAGCCTAATGCCCATATGGTTGACTATGTGGAGTCGATTTGTGGATGGTGAATGCCGAACAATCTCTGATATTATTGAAGTTAAGCCAACTCTACTCGCAACACGTATAAAAGTTGGTTCATACAATGGTATATCACACAACTTATAATATCAACATTTATTAAAAATAGAATGTTATTATCTACTAACAAATATCTTTTCTTTATAATATAGGTCTCTCTCTTTCGTCTCAACCAACAAGTGTATTTACCTTAAATCCTGTCATCCCTGCTGCAACTCCATTATGTCAATGGTAATTCTTTCTTACTTTATTATATACATATACAATTTGTACCTACTATATCTTTTCCTCCATTATTTCTCTCATTCATTTTAAATTATTCTAAAAATATTTAGGACAATGCTAAACCATGCACTGCTTGAAGAAATCGTCGAAAAAAATCTACATCACACAACGGCATCAGCATCAGCATCGACATCAAATGTTGACATGAAAGACATAATTAAGCTTGATGATCTTGCTGGTTTTCTTAAATCATTACAGCCGATGACGGTACATTTCTAACCTTATCTTAAGACTACATATTATTTACAACCACTAAAAATATATATCTGTTGCAAAATTAATGCAGAAAGCAAAATTTTGGATTAAAGCAACTATTTGTGTGATTGATCTCCATCAAATATTCTTCTACATGTCCTGCATTGGATGTAAAAAGGGGACTGGATATGAACAAAATGAAAAATTTCAATGTTATCATTGCAAATACATGAGTAATGCACAACCACGGTATACATCTTATATTCATATTTTACGTCGTAAATGTTCCTTTAATCAATTTTATATTATATTTAAATTATTGCTTAATCATTCAGACTAAAAAATATAGTTTGTTTATATAGCTGTCGAGCTTACATCGACGTTGACGATGGTAATGGACGACTAGGAGCTGTCATGTCCGGTAAAATCGCAGAAGAAGCTCTAGGTTGCACAGCAATCGAACTAATGGAACATACAGGAGAGGTAACCAACTTATTCAAATTCCAATTTATATTTTAAAAACATTTAATTTTAGATATTCAAATAGGAAGTTATTAAAAATATATTTTACATTAAATTTATTCACCATACAGGAACATTTACCGTATATCCAAAATATTGCAAAATTATGTTCAACAAAAAAATGGATCATACAATTGGGTGCAGATTTAGATCAACTCCAAAAACAACGTCACAAAAACTTCAACGTTCTCTCCATAAATGCTGCGAATGAGGAGAACAATGCTGTGAATGAGGAGAACACACCACTTTGAATCCATTATGTAATATTCAGTTGTTTCAGACTTTACTTTTAGTACCAAAAGAAACAATTATGTAATATTTAGTCGTTTCAGACTTTACTTTATGTAATATTTAGTTGTTTCAGACTTTACTTTTAGTACCAAAAAAACAATTATGTAATATTCACTTTCCTGACTTGCTTAAACATATAGTCTATCTAAATCTATTATCAGAGACTTTAAACAATTATAATTTGCTTAAACAATTAATTATGTTATCTTCATAGACCTTATCATTAATTTCTCTTCTTCTACACTAGATGTTTATATTTTAGAATAATCTAACACAGGGCAAACGTGCATCGCACGTAGATCCACTGCTAGTAAATAAGAGAAATGTCTAACTTGCAAAAGGATTTCATAAATTAATATATTATATTAGATTATAAAAGTATTTTTTATAATGGTGAGAGAGAAGGTGAGAAAGTTTTACTAATAAGGAAAAGCTTCTATACGGATAAGTTTAAATCTCAATTTCACACCCAACGAATAGATGAAAGACATGTATGAACTCCAAGAAAACTCAATTTGAACCCGCGTACACCGAATGCATGCTCTCCCTACCTCCGAATGTCTCTCCCTCTCCATTATTGCACTTCATGATTTGTTCAGAAAGGAAAAAAAAAAACCAGAAAGGTAAACTCGTCTTCAGCTGAATGTCTCTCCCCATTACTGTACTTCTGAATGTCTCTCCCACCACCTGCACTCGTCTTCAGCAGACGGAAGGTAAACTCTGAGAGTTTTTGTTTTTGTTTCTTGTTTATTACTTCTCCTCTCTATGAATTCTGGTTTCTAACATTTTGGGAAAAAAATATATATTTTTACAACAATTTGGAAATAAATAGTCATAAATTTACCTATATTGGGCGTTGATAATCCCAACGAATGTGAAAACAAGTTGAAACCAACATTCACAAAATCAAATAAAAGGAATAAAAGTAAAAGTGAAAAATCGAAATTTACAGTGTTGAAATCGACATTCACAATACCAGATAAAAGGAATAAAAGTAAAAGTGCTTGTCCAAAATTTACAGTGTTGAAATCGACATTCACTCACCACTCGAGTGCGTTGCAGCATGAGTGGAACTCAGTAAAAGTTGAAACACAAACCGAATGAGAGGAAGTGGTGCAAAGATGGTTTTTTTTTTTTTTTTCCTTTTTTCCTTTTTGAACAAATCATAAAGTGCAGTAATGGGGAAGGAGAGACATTCGGAGGGAGGGAGAGCATGCATTCGGTGTACACAGGTTCAAATTGATTTTTTGTGGAGTGCCTATGTGTCGACCATCTATTGGCTGGTATAAAATTAGGTTTTAAACCCATCCAGCTACTAGCTTTTCCCTTACTAATAACGAATAAACAATACACCCACCACTCACACCTGCACCCGCAAACATGCACTCACACACGCACACCTATGCACTTCAAACACACGCAGACACACAGGCCCGCACACACACATACACGAGTGCACCCACACACCCACTCGCACACTCACGTGCGTTAGGGGTTCTATCTGCACCTCTTATATGGGGGCCACCTTGGTCTTGGGAGAGTTTGGGTCCCCCGAGCACGGCCCCACCCCAGTGGGTTGGCACAATGTGTATTTTGGGGGCGGATTGGACCAATGTTTTTAATTTCGTACCGTACTGGCCGGTACGGTCGAAATTTTTCGTTTCGGCCGTCTGGCCGGTACAGGTACTATATATGTTCCGTACCGGCCGTACCAGACTGTACCGGCCGATATTTCGGCCTGTGTTTTTTTTTTTTTTCATTTTTTCAAACTACAAATTTATTTTTTGACCTCCAATTTAGACTAGACTATTTATAATTTATATGTATGTATGTATTTATATATAATTTATTCATATATAAACTATTATTTTAGAATATAATTGTTATATATATTTATATATATAATTTATTCATATATCGACCATCCCGAAACGGTACACGAAACGGTACCGGTACCGAAATATTTCGTTCCAGTGTCTTGACCGGTACGACATCCAGTACGGTATTCAAAACATTGGGTTGGACCCCATGACCCTCCTTCCAACCCATTCAAACTTCGACAAGAACAACGTAGCCTCTACCATAGCCCAAACCACCAGCCAAAACCAACTCAAAAACAAAAAAAGAATCCAAAATCATCTAAAACCAAATTCTGGCAGAGGGTGAGAGACATATCTTGGGCTTGGAGGTGGGGGTCGATAGCGAGAGGAAAAGTGAGAGCGTTGACAGACGGCGGGGGGTTGACACATCGAGGCCACAAGAGAGAGAGAGAGAGAGAGAGAGAGAGAGAGAGAGAGAGAGAGAGAGAGAGAGAGGTTCAGGTTTTAAACAAACCCAAATAAGAAACTCCAAAACGAAGTTGTTTCATTTTAAAAAAACAAAACATAAGATAAATCAATGTTGTTTTGGGGAGGTATTCGTTTTGGGCCACCCAAAACGACGTCGTTTTATTAAAGAAATTTATTTTTCTAAATATATATATGTATATATAGGCTGGGCCAGGTGGGCTAAGGCCCAACTTGAGCTTGCTTCGCTAGTAGCTGAGTGCGGGCATTTGCTTGCACGCCCCCTGTTTGCAAACTTACACACACACACACACAGGAACTCACAGACACACTCACATGCACACACACATGCACGCACACACGCACACGCACACACACATACACATGTGCGTAGTCTCTTACACACAGACACACACACACCCATGGGCACACGCACACACATTAAGGGTTCTACCTACACCCCCAGCGTGGGGACAGCTTGGTCCCGATAGAGTTTGGCCCTCTAAGGCCCTGTCGGTATGTCAGGGGGCTAATTAGTCCCCACGATCATCTTCCTCACTCGCCTAACCTTCAACACCAATAGTTCAGCCTTTACCACAACCCAAACCATCACCAAAACCACTACCCAAAATATTGCCAAAACCACCACTTAAATCCCAGCCAATAAATAAAATAAGTATCCAAAATCATAATCATCCAAAATCAAACTATGGTAGAGGGAGAGAGAGGCATAACTGGACTAGAGAGATAGCGATGGACGGTGGGGTTGAGACACTAAGGCCTAGAGAGGAAGAGAGACTAAAACATCAATAAGAGAGAGGATGCAGCAAGCGAATGGGAATGAGTTCAGGTTTTAAATAAAATCAAATAAGAAATAACCTCATTTTGGGGAGACTAGGATTAGAAGTCTCTCCAAAACGACATTGTTTCATTTTAGAAAAACAAAAGCTAAGATAAAAATAATTTCGTTTTAGGGAGGAACTTGTTTTGAGCCCACAAAAAGATGTCGTCTTATTAATTTTTTAAAATATATATGTATATCTAGGCTAGGTCGGGAGGATTGGGTAAACCCCGGGCGTGGGTAAACCCCACACGCACATGCACTCACACACACACCCACATGCGCAATCACACACACTCAACCACACCCGCATGCGTACTCACAGCTACACCCACTCGCACGCGCGTGTACACCCACACACAAATACGCACCCACATGCGTACTTACACACACATGTGCACTCATGCATGCACATTCACACACAAGCACACACTCAAAACACCAACACCCACTCGCTCGCGCTCGCGCTCGCACTCGCACACACATACACACTCACACATGCTTACCCCCACACACACTCACTTCCACACACACGCACCCACTCGCACATGCCCGCGCGAGCATCGCACGCAATCTCACACACACACACTCACACCCACACGCGCATGCACTTACACAAACGTACATGCAAGCACTCACACACACCTACATGCATACTTACCCACGCAACCGTGCACACCCATACCCACATGTGCACACACACACACACACCTATACCCATTCGCGCACACACACACACATAGTCACTCACACACGTGTAGTCACTCTCTCACACACACAAATGCGCGTGCAAGAGCACGCACGCACACACATACCCACTCATGCACACGCACACACATGCATACTCTCACACAAACACAGTCACACACACACACACACACTCTCTCTCTCTCTCACACACACACGCACGCGCGCACACACCAACACTCACAAACCCACACACACCCATGCATGCACTCACAAATGCTAGGCGGAGTTTGGCCCCCATGGCCCTGTCTATATGCTGGGCGGTTGATTGACCCCCACGGTTGTCCTCCAAAGCCACTCAAGCTTTGACACCAATTGCTCAACATTTACCACAACCCAAACCAACACCAAACTCATACTTGGGATTTGGAAGCCGAGGCTGACGATGAGAGTAAGAGAAAAAGACAGCGATGGATGGTGGGGGTATGAGACACACATACCTACACACACACACACACACACACACACACACACACACACTCACGCTCACTCACACACCCAAGCGCACACGTACAAATACCCACACTCACTTGCACACGCACACATATACACGCACACATGCACGCACACATGCGCACTCACACATGCACTCACACACACACACCCACTCGCACCCACACATACATTGCGAGCACTCAAATACACACCTACACACGCACACACAAGCGCACATACACACACACCACATTCGCACTCACACACACACCGACATGTGTACTCATACACATACGCGGCCATTCCCCACGTTCACTCACACACACATGTCCTCACACAGACACATGCACACCCACACCCACTCTCAAAGACACTTACACACACACACACACACGCCCATGTGCGCACTTACACTCTTCCACACACTCATGCCCATGTGCGCACACACACATATACCCACACCCATTCGCACGTGCGCGCACACACATCCACTCACACGTACACACTTGTACTCTCACACGCATGCTGATACATGCACTCGCCCCCATATAGGCACACGAGCACTCACAAACACTCACCCTTGCACGCATGAAAAACACACACACACACCCACTCAAACATACAAACACGTGTTGCGCGCACTCACACACGCACACCCTTACCCACTCGCGCGCGCGCACACACTCACCCACACATGCGCACTCACTCACTCACACACACACGCACACATACCCACACATGCACTCACACTCTTTTCCCGCCCCTCGCACTCACATGGCAGGGGTGGGGATTTTTTCCAGGCAATCCGCCCCAGTCCATGCGAGGGCGGGGTACGGTGCAGGGGTGGACCTCCATCCATCTGCCCCTAGCTCCCTACTGGGCCTTTGGCCCAGTTCAATTATTTGGGCCCAAAATGGCTCAAAAACACATTCAAACCTATTTTTGAGTCATTTTTAGGTCCAAAATTTAACTACAAAAATAAATATATTTAAAAATTGAAAACAAAAAAAAAAAAAAATTATATGGATAGAAACTATTAACTATATATTAAGTTTCAACTAATACTATTAAGTATTAACTAATAATCATCACTAAGATACTGAGTTATTACAAGTATACAAATTAATAGAACTAATAAACTATTACAGTATTACAAACTCATCTAAAAATAGTAAATATTACAAATTGTCTATTAACTATTGTAGCAACATTACAATTAATTGTAAATTAACAAAATCATAACATTTAAAATTTGATCAATTTGGAAGCGGTGAGTTTATTGAGTTGTGTTAACTGCTATGAGACTGTGAGAATCGAGATCATAAAACCTGCAATATTAATAAATTAGAAATAAAACAAATTAGATTTATAAAGTTATAAACATGAAACAAAAGTTTAAATACAAAATATTAAAAGTACTAACCAATATGAAATTGGGTCATTGGGATGAAAGTGAGCATCGATCATTGGGTCCTTAGGATTAGGGTTAGACATATGTATATTGAAAATATAAAAGCTAAAAGACATACAAGCAAGATAATTAGATACTAAAATATTATATAAAATTATAAATGCAAAAAATAATTAAGGAACAAATTGTGCAAACCATGGCAATGGTGGATTCAATACACACAAAGTCATACTGCGGCGGAGGTAGCAGTAGACGCCGTCTCATGTATCACTACAATAATTAAATTTGAAATTAATACCGATTAAATGAAAATAAACAAATTAAAATAAGAAAATGAAATTCAAGTCCCATGATTACAAGATCCAGGTTGATCACTACTCTCCTCCTCGACTTCGGCCTCCTTATAGTCAAGACATTCCGAAACATGAATTGGAGTCCCCATAATCCAATTCTGCATGCAAATTAAAGCCTCCACAGTGGTAGGAGCTAATTAACTCTGGAATGAATCCAATACGGGCCCTTCGGTGCTAAAGGCCGACTCTGAGGCTACGACGCTAATAGGGATGACCAAAATACTGCGGGTTATCTCTCCAAGGATGAGATACTTCACTGCATTCACTTCCACCAACCTAATATATCAAAGTCTCTACTGCATGATGCCAGAATTTTTCTTTTTAATTAACATATATTATAAATATATAAAATATATATTATATATACATGGGCAGCGGGGCGGGACAAGGTATTTGCAGGAAGGGGATCACCCTCATCCCGCCCTCGCCCCCGCTAGGGGTGCCAGATGCAAGCAGGGCCACCCCTGCCCTGCATCTGGCGGACGAGGGATCCACCCCACCCAAACAGGGTGGGGTGGAAGGGGAGTAGGGCCTACACATGCACACACACCCACACGTGGACTAACACACACACACTCTCCCATGAGCATACTCACATGCGTTACTGGTGCTACTTGCGCTCTATGGACAGGGTCACCCTGGTCTTGGGAGAGTTTGGCCGCATAGGCCAAGGGGCTGATAGGCCCCTATAGTTGTCCTCCCCATCTACCCAAATTTTGACACCAGCAATTCAGCCTCTACCACCGCCCAAACCACTGCAAAACCACCATCGATACCACCGCCCAAAATACTGCCAAAACCACCACTTAAATCCAACTGTAAAACAAAAGAACTATCCATTATCATAGTCATCCAAGTCCAAACTTTAACAAAGAATGAGAGACATAACTAGGGCTAAGAGGCCGGGGTTGACGGCGAGAGGAAGAGAGAGAGAGAATGATGGACGGCAGGGGTTTGAGACGTTGAGGCCGAGGGAGGAAGCGAGACTAACACAAGAAAGAGAGATGGAAAAGAGAGAGAGATGTGATAGGGGGAGGGGGAGGGGTTCAGGTTTTAAACAAAGAAAAATGCTACTTATCATCCCCACACCAAACACCAATATGTGATTTGTCATTTCCGTCTTTCTATTTAAATACACATATTGTCACATGTTGGTATGTGGTGTAAGGAATGACAAGTAGAATTTTTCTTAAACAAAACCTAACAAGAAACGACCTTGTTTTGAGGAGACTGGGGACTGTGAGTCTCTTTGAAATAATATCATTTCATTTTAAAAAAATAAATGTTAAGATAAAACGATGACATTTTGGAGAAGAACTAGTTTTGGCCACTGGGGACCGTTCATATGCCAAGAGGCTGATTGGCCACCATGGTCGTCCTCCCCACTAGCCCAATCTTCGATACCAATAGCTCAGTCTTTACCATAACCCAAACCACCGCAAAGACCACCACTAAAACCATTGCCCAAAATACCGACAAAACCACCGCTTAAATATAAACAAAAAAAAATCCAAAATCATAATTATTCAAAACCAAACACTGGAAAAGAGAGAGAGAGCGAGAGAGTGTGTGTGTGTGTGTGTGTGTGTGTGTGAGTGAGTGAGTGAGTGAGTGTAACAGCCTACTAGAAATTCAATGTTGGAGTTTTTTTACGTTTTGGGAACCTCGTGAAAACTCCATAAGCTTTCACGAATTAACCAATCGCGTAAGTTTTAGTCTGTCAGCATAGTTAGTATTTCCACTCACTATGGTGCCAAAAGTGTGATTTTATTTTTTAGGTTTTAGGAACCTCGTAAAAATTTCATCACATGGTATGCGATATTAGACTTAGTTGATTATTTAGGTTTTTATGGCGCAATAATCACATTTTCAATTTTCAGACGAAACGCTTGTTCGAAAATGCATTTTAATTATTTCGAGGTACTTTGGGATGAATTTCGATAAACGAATTTCACGATTAGTCTAGTATGTATATTTAGGATTTTGTAGTGTAAAGTTTATTGTACACTTTCTCAGAGTTGCAACTAGTGCAATGTTTTCAGAATCACAGTATGGAATATCCAAATTAGGTTGGAAAAGTTTTATTTGGATACTTGGCAAGATCTTAGTTACACTTGGTGAATAGTATTGGACACTTGTCTCCAAGAGGAACCATGAGATGGATTATGAAAAAAATCAAAGTGTGAGATCAAGCCACCTAAGCCAAACCCTAATTGATCCGATTTCTAGCATTGTGTTTAATCACTTGTAAATCACTTACACATGCTATCAATTTCTCAAATTCATGTTATGACATTATTTTCCAACTCTTTAAACTTTCAAATTTGATTGGGCCAAGAAAAATTAGATTTGGGTTTGATAGTATCTCAAACCCTAGTCAAACTCTCTCTAATCCCCAAATGAAGATCATTCGTTTAAGGCCCACAAATTTTGGTCACTTGGCAAAACTTCTTGAGTAAGTTTTCCCTCACCCATGGCAGATCAACCTCTGCCCAAAGCATGCACACACAATCACACACATATACACTGCACACACAATCACACACATATACACGCACACCACACACCCACCCACCCATGTGCATGCACACACAAACACACCTACTTGTGCACTCACACACAACCAATGCATACTCACACACCACATACACACACAAACATGCATGCAATACACACAGACACGTATGCGCGCGTGCACGCGCACGCGCACACACACCGTATGTAGTAGGGTTGATTAGCCCTCGTAGTCGTCCTTCCCACCCACCCAAGCTTCGACCCCAATAGCTCAGCCTCTACGCAGAGTACCCCTACCCCTACCCCTACCTCTGTTCCTACTCCTGGCCCAACACCAACCCCTACGCCTACAGAACCTGGCCCTGCCCCCAAGCCCAGCAAGAAACCTACTTCCTTAGTTTGGTCTCATTTCACCAAACTAGAGAGTGGTGACCCCAATAACCCACAAGCCAAGTGTAACCACTGTGGTAAGATTTATAGATGCCACTATAGGAAACATGGTATCTCACAATTAAATGTGTACTTTGAATAGCAATACAAAAAAAGTCCAATATTATGATCATTACAAGAGAAGAGCCAATCTAGACTAGAGATTGGACTTAAAAAATGGCAGATGGGAGTAGTGGGGGTGCAACGTTGAAGAGGTATACTAAATATGATCCCGATGAGTGTAGGAGACACCTAGCTCGTATAGTCATCATGAACGAGCTACCTTTTCAAGTTGTAGATGGGAAAGGGTTCCAAGCGTATTCTCACTACTTGAAACCAATGTTTAATCTTCCTTCTCGCCACACAGTGTCAAATGATGTAAAAAAATATTATCGGTCTGGAAAATAGAAGTTAATGAGTCAATTGGCGGGTCAATTTGTTTGCCTCACCACCGATACTTGGACATTAGTCCAAAATTTTAATTATATGTCTTTGACTGTGCATTTTGTTAATTTTGATTAGACATTGCACGAGAAAATTATGAAATTTTATCAAATCACCGATCATAAAGGTGAGACGATTAGGAGGGCCTTAGAGGCCGCAATAAAAGAGTAGGGGTTGACACGAGTTGTTACAATCACAGTTAATAATGCATCATCTAACAATGTTGCATTGGGACATCTTAAGACCTATCTTAGAGAGACAAATAAGATAATCATGGGTGGTGAGTGTTTCCATGTGAGATGTGTTGCATATATTCTGAATCTTATTGTCATTGATAGTTTGAGAGATTTTCATGACTCGATTGCTCAAGTTAGGAATGTTGTGAGATGGGTGAGATCTTCTCATTCGAGATTTGAGATATTCAAGATTGCTGCGAGGTTTGAGAGCCTAACATCCAAGAAGGGTCTTTGTAATAATATGTCTACACGATGGAACTCAACATTTATGATGTTGGAGGCAGCCCAAGAATATAAGTTGGCATTAGCATTATTGGTTGATGAAGACATCCAATATGTAAAATATTTTGATGATCACGGGGGATTGGGGCAGCCTATGGATTATGATTGAGAAGTTGTATATATTTTCGTAGATTTTTTTAGTCTTTTCTATGAGGTCACCACGACGCTATCTGGAACTTTTTACCCTACATCCCATCATTTTTGTCAGCAAATATATAAAGTAAAAGAAAAATTAGATGACATGGTCACGGGTGGTCACATTAGGTTACGGGAGATAGCATTGATTATGAGGACGAAGTACAACAAGTATTGGGGAGATTTCACTAGGGCTGATATTTTGTTATATGTAGCTGTTGTTGTTGACCCTTGATTTAAGGTAGATGGCATGGTATATGGATTGGGAATTGAGTACATGAAAGCATGGGTGGAGCATATTGCAACAAGGGTTAGGGAAACCCTTGGTAGATTATTTGATGAGTTTACCGTCTTGTAGGATGAGAAGTTGGAGCAGAACCCCTTAGTCCGGAGTTCTACAGAGGCTCAATCAGAGATAGACAGATACTTGGGTCCAAATAACTAAATTGATGTAGCCAATCACAATAATAAAGTGTGCAAGAAGTATGCAAAAATGACTGCACATGAAATTTTTATTTTAAAAAAAATTGATAAATTTGTGATTAACTTTTTTTAATCGGAAACTCATTTTTTTTTTCAAATAAAATGCACTGGGCTTGCACATCTTCCTAAAATTAAAAATATTATTTCTTTTTTATAATTTATCTCAATTAATTTCGTCTGTTATTTAAATAAGAGAAATGCCTAACTTACAAAAAGATCTAATAAATTGATATATTGTAATGCATTATATTAGATTATAAAGGTTTTTTATAATAAAATAAATTTGATTTACCATGTCAATAAATGTTAGTTTATGAATTGAGAACAGTTATTATACTATCCCAATTATATCGCTTACTATGCCTCGTTAATATAACATCATTACTTGGTACTACATGGTTTATTAAATTATTTAAAATCAAATAGTATCCAAAAATATAAAAAGAGTAAAACTAAACTCTAAGTTCCCTCTACTTTTTTAAGTTTATTTATTTTCTTTTTATAACTGAAACGGTATAATAGCATTTATCTTATGAATTCCCTTTAATAAATATACTGCAATTTATGATTTGAAATCATTTAAATAAAAATGATAAATAAAAATTTCGACATTTATTTACTTGAAAAAATATGGAGGCCAGGCCTTAAGCCCACATAAACACAATTTACTCGTTTTAGGGCAACGAATATGGGCCTAATTTTAACTCCCCCATGAACGGGTTTGGGCAATGGGCATGAGATAATAGTCGTGGTTTTCTTTTTGCCTCCCCCAATTGATTAAAGATTCTCAACCGCATCAAGCATTAAAAGATATGAAATATGTTTTCTTAAAATATATTTTATTTCGAGACAAAAGAAGTTGCGGTGCTTGTAGAAGGAGTAGTCAAGAGTAATGTTAAATATAATTATAATTTATATAAGCATCGTGTATTATTTTTAAAAAAAAATGAAATTTAATATTAAAAAATTAATTTTTTATATCAATCTTATATTTACTCATATTTTTTATAAAAAATACACAATATTTACACATGACTGTAAATATTATTTCTCGTTAATCCTAAGAGCCTGATATTTAATCACATTAGTATTTATTAAGCTCTAGCTAGTCAAGGTTAGGCACATATTTAAGAGTGCCACATTTGTCTATATAATATATCTCCCGAGTATATATAGATACATAAAAGTTGGTGCGCCATTCCGCGGGCCACAATGGGCACGACAACTAAAACACTGACCACTTTTGATCCAAAATTCAAAAGAGTCAGACTATACTGTCCTCTAAAATAGTCTACTCAAATTACTATTCTTTATATTTTGATTTTTTTAAATATTTTTTTAACATATTTAAATATTTTAAAAAATATATCTCAATATAATTAAAATCAATTTTTTAATTATTAAATAAAAAAAAAACAAGCGATCAAATTTAACAGTACAAATAGGAGGAAAAGTAGTTTTTTCCTCCCCCAATTCAATTCAGACCCAAAAGGATAAAATTGCTCCCATCATTGGTCACCGTCGACGTTATTATTATTGTCGTTCTACGCAAATCCCCGGCCAGGATATGATCTTTGACATGCTATCTTTATTAATTTAAATTTCTTGGACCCCACATTAATGTTGCTTAGAAGAGATCTAACTTTTTTTATATGATTTAAATAGTAATAACGAGTATCAATTATTAAGTGATGTAATGTTGCTTTCATGTTATGTTTTAAAATCGCAGGCACTTTTTTCGACACGACACTAGTGCGTACATGATTTTACATCATCACATTAATTTGCAACGTCTTTAACCTAGCTAGTGCATACGTGGAAAAATACAGCCATTTTCATGGCTTAAAAAAATAATAATAAAATAATCGATCCGTACCGTACGTGTGGCATCATGATCAATCAGAACTGTTTTTATCATTACCATGTTATGATGAAGGGATTACGATAGATTCTGGATATTGCATTCGCATGTGATGATCAGGCTTAATTTCTTTCCTTCTTCTCAATGATCGCATCTACGTCCCTCCAAAATATAAGTAAAATTTTTTATAAAATAATGCGTATATATATATATATATATATAGATATATGTATGAGCAGTTCTACTCATCTGCCCACTTACTTCACATATATCACACACGATGATGTGGCATTTAATTTTTTTTTTTTTATAAAATGCATGCGTCACTTTCCTTTCTCCCCATGCTTCTTCTCTCTTCTTTTCAGAAACAATTTTCAGAAACCAACTTCATTTGTACGATGAAACCTACCTCCAAAATTTCTTCACCGAATCACTGCAAAATTCTTCAAATCTTCCAAACATAAATTTACTTTGAAAAAACTAAAAAAACAGAAAAAGAACATGGAGATGTTGTGACCCACCGATTTCTTTCACCAAGGTCAATCTTGAACCTCATCCAAGTGACTTTTTTCTTTCTTATGCATTTTCTTTCTTTTTCTTTTTCTTTTTTTTTTATTTTATTAGATTTTTTATTTGGTTTATTTTTTATCAACTTATGGATTATAATCTCTGTCTCCAATTTCTATTACCTATTCGTGTTTGAAAGGCTCTCAATTTATCTTCATTGTTCTTGTTTCGAATAGACCAAAACAAACGATAGGATATTTCTTTTTTTATATCATTGAGAATCTACAGACAAAAGAGAGAGAGATGTTGTGTTTTGTAAGGGGGTGGGGGGAGGGAGCACAAGGGGTGAGCGATTCGGCTATTGGACCGGATTTGCCACATTATTAAGTGTGTGGTGTGTGGTGTGGGATCCCTGAACCGGCTTAGGAATAGAATTTTTTATATGTATATATATAAATATAGAAAAAATTTACACAACCTCTTACTATTCACACAACCTCTACATACCACACTTTTTTTAATTTTTTTTCTTTTATAAAAAATTTAATATATGAATAATGAATAGAATAATTAAATTAGTTTAAAAAGAATAAACTCAAAAAAGAATTTTAAAAAATATGGTACTAGAGATTAGAGAAGTTGTGTAACTTTACTCATAAATATATGTATGTATGTATTCATTCCTCAGTTTACTAAATTATATAAGCAAGTAAATTTTGATGGTGCCACTGCCATCATCCCATGTGACGTGAATTGTGATAACAATAGAAAGGCATGATTTTTTTTTTTTTTTTTTTCGGTATGATTCATAGACGTTCTCGTAAGCAAGCCATAAAAAAAAAATAGTTGCGGTAATTTAAATACTGATACGAGATGATTTAAGATAAAAGTTAAAATTTAAATAAAATATTATTTTTTAATATTATAATTATTTAAAAATTTTAAAAATTAAATTATTTATTATATTTTGTATAAAAAATTAAAATAATTATAATAATGAAATGAAATTAAACCGGACATAATTTCTAGTAAAATCAAGACGACCAAACAGCACGAAAATATATTGTTGCCTGACTGACAGAATATGTACTGCATGCTCGCTCCAAAATTAAAACTATGATGTTTTTGTTTGAGGAATAATAATTCCCATGGGTGACAATTTATACGCTGAGAAATGATAAAATAACAACTCATTTACAATTTTTCTACAATCTTTTAATAAAATAATATTTTTAAAATATTTATTTTAATTTTGATATTGATTTGATATGTTTAAAATTTTTTAAAAAAATGATTTTAAAATTTTAAAATAATATTTAAAAAATAATTATTTTATCAATAAGTTGTAAATAAAATGTAGTTTAATTTTAACGTACAGGACAAGAAAAGAGACAATTTTTTAACTTTGGAAAAGAAATATCTGTAAGTAATATAATACGTTTAATGATGTATGAGATTCGTACGTACCCTACGCAAAATACTTGTATATGTGAAATGAAAAATACTATAAATACAAATAGATTTTATAAAAATAAATCGATAAATTGACATAATTTAATATGATATATTGATTATAAATCTATTTTTATTGTAAAATAAATTTAAAATATCATATAAAATCATATCAGATGTGGATTTAATTTTATAGAATTTTTTGTAACTTTAACATTTCTAGTATGGAATTGATTGAAAACTATATATTAAATTGCATGATCATGAACTTTCATCCCAACATGAGCTTATATATTATCTATATACAATAGTTATCGCATCTTTCGGCACATCATTTTGTTCCATTACATCAATTAGGCCATGAGATGATGTAACTTTTACTTTGGTAGCAGTCTCGTTTAGATGTTGAGCTAAGTTGAATTTTTTATAAATAATAGTAATCGAGTTGAGATGGTGATATGAGTTTTGTTGGGCCCATCAAAGATGAGTTTAGATGTGTTTGGATATTAAGAAGAGTTTAGATATATTTATGAAAAGTTGAAAAAAGTTGTGGGTCCCACGTGTAAAAAGGTATTGAGTTGAAAAAGGTTGTGAGTCCCACATATAAAGAGATTTTGAGTTGAAATGAGTTTAGTAATTTGAAAGTTAGATATTTATATATTAAACTCAACTTAAAATTAAATTGAACTCAAGTTCATTATGTGAGAATGAAAGCTAATTCTATATATTGTTAGCTAGCAGCTGATCACAAGGTTGCAATTCGACCAGTTGGGTTGTGCTAGGTCAAATATTTCCTTAAGGTTAGGTTTGGATATAAAAAACATTTCAAATTATCTAATTATTAGAATTTTTTTAAATTTTCATACAATATATAATAAATAATTCAATTTTTTCAAATCTCAAAATAATAATATTAAAAAATTATAACAATTAGGGCTGCAACCCGACCAACCCGTTTCGTGTTTGGGTTCGACCCAACCCGACTTCAAAAGAAACCAACCCAATCTAACCCGACCCGACCTGAGATTGGGAGCGCAAGAGGTAAAACTGCAAATCAGCTGCATAACAAAACAAACCCAAATCAGAACAAAACGCCCTTGCCTTTGATGACAACAAATCGGGTTGAAACCATCAAGGAGATACTCTCTAAAACCCCGAAGCCCAAGCCGCCTTGCCGATATTTCATATTTCATATCTCCTTGAAACCATCAAGGAGATACTCTAGGTTTTCAATCTATTGCTACTAAGCTTGTGTTCAACAAAATCAAAGATAATGACAGAGACAGAGACAACGAAGATAACAAGAACAAGATCGACAAGTTTCCCTTGCCGATAAATACCGCTACCCAACGAGATCTCTAAAGATTAAATTTCGACCACTTGTGACGGCATATATTTAGCCGCATGCAATCCAGAGGCAAAAGATCACTTGAATTCGACTTTGTAATTGTGTAGTGGGTCTTGCACTAATCAAAGGGTGTTTTTAGTTTTTTTAAATATATATATATGATTTTCTGGGGGCTTACGTTGTTGACAGGGAGTTCTTCTTTTCTTTTGCTTTGTTTTTAATGGGACATGTAGACTTACAAAGGAGTGAAAAGTTAGAACGGTGTAGTCGGTTTCAATGGGTTCGATCCGCAAGTTACTTCAACATGTTTTTTCAGGTCAAGTGGAATCGAGTCTTACGGATGGACGGGTCTAAACCTTTTTTGTACAGGCCTACTAACAATATTTTATTCAACTTTTATTTCAACTTACTATCTAAACCCCCCATAATATAATCGGGTTGAAGGGCCAAACTTCACTTTATTAAGGCCCATGAGCTCGAAGGCCATACGCCTAGTTAAAAAAACAAATACAACACATATTTTGACTATCACTAAGTTAAGTATCGGAAATATCTCTCACCACACGGAGTCATGCATGCACTTTTCATTCTTTTATTGCAGGTTGCGAATGACTCTTTTACGAGAAATATGAAACACATGATCCGCAACAAGTTGGATCCGGCATTAGCTCATAAACCGACCCGATCCAGCCGATCATGCTAAAGTTTTTTCTGGACTCACCAACTTTCTAGGTGGTAAAAAAGAGGAACAACTTAACACAACAGTACACTGAAAAATGTAAAGGAAATCAAGAAGCAGATAGCCATAAGGTGTACATGATATATGATATGTGAAAATGCTGGTTTCGAGTCAACCTTGGTGGCCGGCGCCATGCCTGACATGTTAGGCCAATACCCACGAGAAGTCAAGCATTGGATAATGAAGCCATCGTTTAGAGATTAACGCATATATATGTTTCATGCGCGCGCGCACACATATATATAATATCTCCTGTATGCAATGCAGTACATGATGCACGATATATTGCGGTGTTGGCTTGAATGAATCAAGGAGCTACTAGGGATATTGGGGAAAGAATAATCTGTTGAAGTGACAGTAGCTCCTGGATCTTGATACGAAATAACATTATCTATCGATAATAATAATAAGGCATCTTATTGGATTGTTTAATTTATACACTCTAGTTGTAGTACGAGTGCCTCTTTACACGTACATGTTTGGCCTAGATCTTTACAATTACTGCCTTTAAAAAAATTGATATATATAGACACATACATGCATGCATACATTCATAACTACGTACATTGATGACTGCATGGGAAAAAGATGCAGTACCGACTAATTACTCGTGAGCAGCTGCAACGTAACCACCAAAGTAGAGTGAGACTGAATTAAACCTTTGATAACCTAATGCTCTCATTTTCAAATGTCATAGCATTTTTGGTCGAAAGCGGCCTTTCCCACAACAACTAAATGCACTTACCGATCGATCAACCCAATAATATTTATTAATCTATAATATATTTATTTAATTTAAATAGGTGTTGTTAATGATTTTCATTTACGAAAGTGATGGATAGAAATTAAACAAATATATATCTCAAAAGAAATAAAGAGAGAGTTCAAGTAATATATATATATATATATATATATATATATAATAAATACTTTAACTACAAAAAGATGATATAAAAATAAATTTATAAATTGACGTGATTTGATGTAATATGTCATATTGTAAAATTATTTTTACTGTAAGTAGATCTAACGCTTCATATAAAGTCACGTCAGTTTGTAAATTTATTTTTATATAATTTATTTGTATTTATAATAGTATTATATATATTATATATATATACTGAGATAATATATGCTTTTTTTAAATAAAATTAGATAAAAATATAAATTGAAGACAAAAAAAAAAAATTATGGCGGAGACACGTCTCCCTATAAAGATAACCCTAGCATTTCAATTTTCAAATTCAAAGGTTAAAGTAGTATAAGATCCTAGTGGAGTACCAAAGAATTAAAAAAGGTGTTTTTTAAAGTCAAAAAAGAAAAAAAGAAAGTTTTTTTTGCTCATATATGTTTATACTCTTTTCGAGAATTCGGACCCACTTGTCAAATCTAAGAGCATTGGCAATGGCCTAGCCATTGCCAAAGCCAAGTGCAAATTTTACCTTTTTTTATCACAAAATTTCTACATTGAACTAGCTATAGCCATATATTTTAGTTTTGAGTTACAGTAATTTTTCCCATCTAGCTATATTTGGCTATACACTATTGAAGGACCAAATGAGTTTTTTATTATTTTTTCTCAATTTCCCTCCCTTTCCCTCCCTTTTTGGTAATTTTTCTTGCCAAATTACTTTTCTTTTATGATAAAGTTTCTAATTGAGGGTACATTTATTTTCTATCATTATTAGCTTAATACACAATATAAAAATATAAATAGCAAAAAAAAAGTTAGCAAAAATTAATTTGTTGGTTTCAAGAATTGTTGTATAATTTTTTTTTATCAAATATTATTAAAATATATGAAGTATATTTACAAAATATGAAAAAAAAAATTTGTCAAATATTATTAAAATATATAATATAATAATATTATTTTGACTTTAAAATAGCTAGTCTAATGTGGACTTAGATAGTCAAAAGTTAATACAATAGCCAAAATGTAAGATTTTAGCCAAATTTTAGACTTGGCAATGGCTAGTCCATTGCCAATGCTCTAATCATGCATAAAGACATAAATCTGGCACTCCAGTCCCCAATATATTCATTGAAAAAAAGATTTACCTTTCTTGATTTCTTTTTCAGCAAAAAAGTAGGAATAAAATCTCTCCCTTTTATTTTTTATTTTTAAATATATTATTTTTGGTTTAATATGGTGTTCCTTTTGTACGGTCTATATATTGCACTTCGCGTGTACAGATCAGCCCAGTACTGAGCGAGTCGGGAGATCGAGTACTTATCCGAGTGTAAAACGGTAAAATTTGTATGGGGTAAGAATCAAGTGGATTGGGTTTTACTGTAGCAGACGCTTTTTATATTTACAGTCTATTTCAATTTATCTCAACTCATCTTATTATTATTTACTATTATTCAATAATTTTAACTCATAAATTTTATTATTATTCATAATTTATTTTATTATTATTCATAATTTATCATAACTCATTTTAATTCATCTTTAAATTCAAACGACACTTTCTCAATTCTGCGAATGACAGAATACGACTGGTTGTGAAGCAACGGGCACGAGCCTCTAGAAAGAGACGGATGTCGTTTTCTCAGGTATTCGTCAATCACGGGCTCACTGGCTGCCGGCCCATATTCCGTCCTTTTCTTCTCAAATTACTTTGTCCGGTCATTCATCACCGACGCTGCCACGACGTCGTATGCGGTATGGGCTCCCCTGTATTTGTCTTCGACCTAAAATTTAGACAAAAAGTTGGCAAAAACTACACATCAGATTTCACACCTCTACCTATATTGGTAAATAATTGCGGGCCCTATTTTTTTTTCACTCAATTTGGCATGACTGTAAGGAGATCACACTCTCACACATTTGAGTAATCTTTGATTTAGTCGTTGTTTTAATGAGATAAACGTTAAAAATTAAATAAAATATATTATAAAATATTTTTTAATATTATTTTTATTTTAAAATTTTAAAAAATTAAATTATTTATTATATTTTATATAAAATTTTAAAATATTATATTAATTATACGAGAAAAAATGGTTTGATTTGTATAACTTAGTCAGGCCAATAATATGTTGCACAGAAGTATTGCACGTTATTTTTAAAAAAGTGAGATTTATTATTAAAAATTTAATTTTTTTATATAAATTTTATATTTATTATTTTTTAAAAAAATGAGTGTGTAATAATTATACACTCTATAATTACAAATATTATTTTTTTTAAAAAAAACTACATGTTATATTTGATAAATGATGTTTGTAATTCTAAGGTGGGTAAGCATCACTCACTTTCTTTAAAACAAAATTGATAAACTTGACACGAAAAAATTATTTTTTAATAATAGATAAACTTATATTTCGAAAAAAATAGAACTAACTTACAGATTATATCCAACACAACTTAATTATTGGAAGAGTAATTTTATATATAATTGTAAAATGCGTAAATACCGCGTAATCATTTTGAAAAAGAGTTAAATTTATTATTAAAAAATTATTATTTTTTTTCATATAAATCATATATTATATTCATTTTTTTAAAGTGATTACATAATAATTATACAATTCACGAATATAAATATATTTTCTCTTGTTCAAATTATATATATATATATAAAGATAGTACGTGTTAGAGTTTTTTTTTTTTTAAGTAAATTAATTTCATTAAACTTAAAAAAGTAATACAGGGTGGAGGTGGGTTTTTTACCCCCCAAAAGCAATAGAAATCGGTTCCTCCGCACGTTTTTTCTCGTTCTTAGCTTTTATGTTTTTGGTGAAGAACGTGTTTTTCTGGTGGATGTCACGACTCACGACAAGTAGGAACGACCCCATCCTCCTTAAAAAAGAGCTTCAGACACGGAAAATATTGGACCACGACCATTATTTATTTCATCGCATTGAACCTAGACAATGTGATGATCAAAGTAAGCCTGATTTAGATCGTTAACTCATCTCAACTATCTCATCTTATTACTATAATTTTTTAAAATTTTTTTATAAAATATAATAATTAATTTAATTTTTTTAAATTTTAAAATAATAATAATATTAAAAAAATAATATTATAATAATATCTTTTACAATTCATTTAAAATTATATCAATCCATATAAAATCATATCAGCTGATATTATCGGATTAATATTCAGCATCTCATGATCAGAATGGAAGTAATCGTGCACCTATATATTTGAGGTACTCATTAGGAGATATTTGGACCAAATTGTTACGATCGAGCGTACTCACGTACCGTACGAAGTGAGAATGCGAGAAGTTCGATCGTATGTATAAAGTTGGCTGTACATCAATGCATATTATATGTTAGTTGCACAACAACTTAGACATGTACAGTCGATTATGGCAATCATTTATCCCATCATTTTGGTACAAATTAAAAGAAGAAATCATCAACCAATTAAGTGTTTTTCTTTGATGGGACCTCTTTCATATAATTCAAATTATATATAGAGAAATCATACTTGCAGTCGTAAATATGCAAACGTCGTGCAGTCACTTTAAAAAAAATGAATAAATACGAGATTCATATGAAAATAAATTAATTTTTTAATAATAAATTATATTCTTTTTTAAAATAACTGCATGACATTTATACATTCTAAGACTGTATGTAACATTACTCTTATATATATTATATATTCAAACAAGTGAACTTTCGGACCGGTTGAAACCAACCGCCATTCAAAACTACAAAAATCCTCCAACTACTTTTTAGATCATATAAAGTGTCGTGAAACTTCTTCATCTGTGAATTGTTGTTTTCAAAAGCTCATTGCTTAATATCATCCAATTACTTACATGTGAGGATTTGTGGATGCGATCGAGCCAAATTGATACCATCTTTGTCCGTGTTTGGTTGGTGAGAAAATTAATAGATGGTCAGAAAATGGATTTAGTCTTTCTCAAAACTAGTATTGCAAGGCTAATTATAGAAAAAACTGGGAATTTATCGCAATCATCATCCTGAATTAATTGTCTTTTATAGCACGTGAGCTGGGTAGACAAAACTTCTGTCCATATCAAGTGAATGGGTAATATCCGCTAGTGTAAAATAAACGGTAATTTAGATATTTCATTTGTCGTATATCATGATATGAAATAATGATTAAGTACTATTCATTGTTTTAGATTAACTGCAGGCTATTCATTTCACTTGAAATTATGAAGATGATTTGTATTGCAATAAATATTTACTGTTGTATATGCATATTTTTTGAGCGGCTTTTTATAAGAATAATATATTGTTATTTTAAGATCTTTACACGACACATCGTTTATATGATATAATTTGATTTTAAAAATAAAAAAAGTATACTTATTACCCCTTACGTCACATATAACTAATATGTGATTTGTCATTTTTATTATTTTATTTGAGCATCTGCATATTAATATGTAAATACTTGTGTTTAAATAAAATGATAAATCAAATATTAGTATGTGGTGTAAAAATAATGAATATCATTTTTTTTGAAAATAAATTTTAAAATTTGTTATAGACTGGTTTGAGAATTTAATAACTATTTTTCTAAATAAGGTTGTCAAATTTGAGATGAATATTCGAGAAGATTCTTATCCATGGGTGACAACATTTCGATAATTTTGCTTTTATTAATAAATTGACAAGATTTAATGAGTACAAAAACAAATTAGCCATTGAATTATGGAGTTTTAAATTTATAAAAACCACCTCTCAAAGCTTTTAAACTCAACATTCTCGGTCTTAAATAAGAAATTTGGACCGAATTCACATTTCATAACCAATAAACGGGACCCTTTGTATACCTCAAAAGATCCTTATTAATCGATCGTGTACGTGGTGATACCAACAAGATTACAAAGTTATAAACTCAAAACACACGAATATTGTTGCATTCACAGCACATGAAGAATGTTCTTCGCTTCGTTTGAATTCAAAATCTAATTCAATTCATCTCATCTCATCATTATAATTTTTTCAAATTTTTACATAAAATATAATAAACAATTTAACTTTTTTAAATTTTAAAATAATTTTTTTAAATTTTTTATATAAAATATAATAAATAATTTTATTTTTTATAAATATCTCAACTCATTTCTAAATACAAATTTCTCCGTAAGGAATGCAAGACTTTGCTTTCAAAGTAATCAATAATGAGGTTTTTTCTTGTTTATTTGAAAAAATAATTAGAAACTAAATTATCGGCCAAAGCACACGTGACTTGCTAAGGTGAAAAAAAAGTCAATATATGTGACTTAAAATAATTTGAAGTAAATTGGATAAGTTATAAATTAATTATTTCTCTAATTTTTAAATGACAACGGGATAAGAAAGAAGTGCTACACCATGTAACTTTATTTTTAAATTTTTTTTTATATAATTTTTTAGCAAATGCTGCACTATGGAACTTAACACCAAGCGAAGAATAAAAACTAAAAGTGAAGAATATATACAATGCTCCAAAACCGGAAAGCGAAGAATATTAAATTTAAGGACAAGAAAGTTGTTAATTTCTAGAGTTATAATTTAGTTAAGAAAAATTATTCTTATCAATCATTATTTATTATTTTATTTTTTATATTTTATAAAAAATATTCTCATATATTATAAAAAGTATTTTTATATTTTATAAAAAAATTATAAATATATAATATGAAAATAAATAATGACTAATATATAATATTTTTTTTACTTAAAAAAAAAAGGAGTGCCAAGAAAAAATAAAAGTAAAAACATGTACTTTCACTGTGCTTTGAGCCAAAGCAGGTACTCTTTCCTCTAAGCGCGTGTTAGTAAAGTAAGGTTGTGTTTGGATATTGAAGTGAGTTGAGTTGAAATGATAAAATATTATTAGAATATTATTTTTTAATATTATTATTATTTTGAGATTTGAAAAAATTGAATTGTTTATTATATTTTGTATTAGAATTTGAAAAAGTTATAATGATGAGTTGAGATGAATTTGGTAACCAAACTCACCCTAAGAGAAAAATTTTATTTATTAGTTTTATATATGAGTAATGTTACTTATTATTTTAATTTTTATTATATTTTATTATTTTATAACTTAATATTAGGTAATTAAAAATTATTTATTATATTTTATTTATAAACGATAAATCTATCATTTAATAATATATCATAAAATGATAAAAACATGATAAAAATTAATATGATGAATAAATTTTTTTTTTATATATATATAATTTTTTTTTTATGATATATAGATAAAAAGTAGAATAAATCAGAAAGAATAAAACAGAAAGAATTAAAAAAAATATAATATATAGTATATGGGAATGATAAGTAAGAGCAAAACAAACCAAAATACCCGCCAGCTCTCACTCACTAAATAAAGCCCTATTCCCATGCCTATGACCAGTAGAACCGGGACAAACCAAAAGTGACCACTTTTCAAACACGTAAGGGTACGAGAGAAAGTTTCTCTGTGATTCCTTTCACTTTCACCTTCCACAGTGTAAACAGCTCATCTACACTAGGGTGACATAATTTGTAGTAAGAAAGAGAGAATCTTGCACTGGGAGGAGAAAGAAATACAAATCCCAATAATGAATATCTGTCTGTCTGTCTCACAGTTCAGAGATTTTAACCTCCTTCGAGATTTCCCTTTCTCTTTCTTTTCTGCAAGGTTTCATGCTTCCCGTTGTTGTCGTGCCTTGTGAGTTTACAGTTGATCTCTTCTCAGGGGGTGAAAAAGGGAAGTACTGTAGTGTGGTTATGGGTTTGCTGAGAAGTCTGAAGTACTCTGAACTACCATTCTCTTTGCTCCTACTGTTCATTGCTTTCTAACACATTCATACCCACCATGTATAGCCTCTTTCTCTCTCTACGAAACACAACATTCTCTTCCTCGCCCCTGCACTCTTATTGGGGTTTCGGTCTGCGCTTTCTTCAACCACCCATTTGAGCCTGAGCTCCATATCTCAACCCCATTCTGGTCACATACACCCGTGTCTGCCTCTGTTTCTCTGCAATACCACCCGTCAAAGAATTAAAGTTTGTCTCTCTAACTTGGTAACTTAGAGCTAAGTTTATCTGTCTGTGTGTGTGGGAAGTACCCATCAAGAATCAAGCTTGGCTATCTGCACTGGCTTCGAGAACAGTCTCTCTGTCTGTCTCTGTTTGGAACATAATCCATCAAAGCATAGTTGGTTTTCTCCGTCTCGCACGCATAGTCAAAGCAGTCCCCACCAGTAACACTACATTCTTTTACTTCTTTAAGCTCTTCAAAAGACCACAATGCCAACCCCCACCGCCACCGCCGCTGCGCTTCTCCTCCTCCTGCTCCTCTCTACCACCGTCATTACAACCTCTTCCACCTTATCTCACAGGAAGCACCGCCGCCACCTCCTCCACCAGCCTTTCTTCCCTCCTATAGACTCCTCCCCTCCAACCCAATCCCCTTCCCCATCTCCCCAACCGCAACCACGACCACAACTTCAACCAAAACTCCCTTCCTCTTCCTCTTCATCCTCCACCCCGCCAAAACCATTCTTCCCATCCTATCCCTCCCCACCACCCCCTCCCTCCCCAATTGCCCTCGCCACCTTCCCAGCAAACATCTCCGAACTTCTCCTTCCCCATCCCACCTCCTCTTCCATCTCCCACCGCCACCTCGTCGCTATCGTTGCATCCGTCACCCTTCTCATCGCCGCTCTCTTATCCGCCTTCGCCGCTTTCTTCTACTGTCGCAAAGGCACATACGTAACAACCACCGCCACCGCCACAGACAAGGCCTCTCACTCGGACAACCTTCGGTTGTACCCTTCTAACATCGCCACCTCCGATGGGAGCCACAAGCATCCTCGCTCCGGCCCATCAAACCCCAGCTCCGAGTTTCTTTACCTTGGTACCTTAGCGGATTCCAGTGGAATCAATGACGAGGACGAACCGATTTCAAGCAATGCCGGCGTCTCGACCTCGACCCAGTATCAGAAACTTGGTTCGCCGGAGCTCAAGCCGCTTCCGCCGCTTCCAAAGCACAGTTTCAAGCAGAGTCATGAAAATGCTGAATTGGGTCCTTGTGAGAACGAGGAAAACGATGAAGAAGAAGAGTTCTTTTCTCCGAGAGGTTCTTCAGGCCGAAAAGATAGTCCGGTTCGTACCGGATCGAGCTCTCGAAGATTGTTTAACGGTGAGAATTTCGGAAGTAGAAGCTTCAATTCGAGAACTGCATCGTACCCATGTTCGTATTCAGCTTCCCCAGCGAATTCTGTATCTAATTCTCCGTCCCCAGCATTAAATTTGAGTCCCACAAGCTTGAAATCGAAATCCCCGGATTCCGTGATCGCTTTCCCGGCTCTTGCCCCAGTTCCTGCTCGGCCGACTATGAGATCGCTGCAGTTGTTTTCTTCTTCTAGGTCTTTATCATCATCATCGGAGAGAGGTTCAGGGAATACCCAGAATTCACCTACAAAAAATTCAGATATCTCGGAGCAGAGTAAGCGGTCTCCGTCGAGAACTGATAGTGTTCCGATAAAACTGCCTCCGCCTCCGCCACCACTGCCTCCTCCACCCAGGTTTTGGGAAACTACGGCCACTCAGATGCCGAACCGGGAGCTGGAGACAGGGCCTCCGATTCTTGTACCACCAACTAGGCCTGTTCTATTACAAAATGTCGCAGTTGAACAATTGCAGAGCAACGGAACTGGGGAGAGAAATGAGGAGACACCGAGGCCAAAATTGAAACCTTTACATTGGGATAAGGTTAGAGCTAGCTCGGATCGAGCTATGGTGTGGGATCAGCTGAAATCTAGCTCTTTCCAGTAAGACAATGACTTTCTAAATTTTTCATTTTTGCGTGTGTTCAAAAAAGCTCTTTCGTTGATTAGGTTCCTTTTTTTTTTGTGTGTATCGTTTAGTCAATCAGAGTCCTCTAGATTTTTTATGATAACTTTGTGGCTTTCTTAAAATCGTAGTTACCATGAACAAAATGATTCGGATTTCCCCCTCGACGTCCAAATTAGGATATTTTAGAATTGGAAAATGCTGAGAGGGCAGAATCTTGAATTATTTAATGAAAAATATTTAAGAGACTACATGGCTGAGTTAACAAGAAAATCTAGAAGTGCTGAGACAAATAACGTAGAAGAGCCGCTTTTGCTTCTTTGAGGAAAGTCATTTTGTCGTCTCTTAAGTTTGTAGGATCTTGTTTGTGTTGCAGACTGAACGAGGAAATGATCGAGACACTTTTTATGATTAATAACAATAGTTCGAATATGTCCCTGAAAGACAGTGGTCGGCGTGTGGTTCTCCCTATGCCAAACCAGGAGAGTCGGGTGCTTGATCCAAAGAAGTCTCAGAATATTGCGATTCTGTTGAGGGCACTAAATGTGACCATCGAGGAAGTCTGTGAAGCCCTTTTGGAAGGTAATCGATCGAATTATGTAGGCTTGCGTGAATTTCTTTTAGTAACTATGATGTTTTTACAGGCAAGTTATTCCTGATTTCACACTTTTGTTGGCAATACCGAATGTAATTTTTGTCTACCTACTGCATGAGCTTATATATACGAGGCATTCAAAACCATCTCAAGCTTGAGGACAGCAGATCTTCTGAATGTGACTCTGTTTTGATAGTTTAAAGTCAAGGCTTTTGGTTCGAGTTTGTTTCGCTTCCGTACTGCCCTGCCAATCTAAAAACAGTTTTGGTCTTGTTCTTACTGCACTGCCTGGATGCACACATTTTTCCTGGACTTTTCAAGTAAAAACCAAAATCTTGCTTTGGATGTACCAATCACAGTGGAACGTGTAGAAAAATTGCATTGGAGTGTTAATCTTTTTAACTCTGTAGTTCATGCTGGTAGCATAGTTCGTCTGAGGAGGTAAAACCAGATTATTATGGTGTAAATGGTTGTTGGTTAAAAGCCTCAAGTTCTTCTGAGAAGGCTGCAAAAGAGGCCCCCTGTTCGTGGTGCTAGGTTTGATGGTTCCAACACCCCTCATTTTCATTTTACAGAAATTGCAGGTTTTTGGTTGCAAGGAGTTGAATATGTTTTCCCCTTTCTGTCATGTCTCACTGCATTTCATTCATATCTTATCAGGCATTGTATTTATTTATTTATTTATTATTTTTTTTTTATGAATAATCCTATCAGGCATTGTTAGTGTTACCATGCCCCGTCTCCTGTCTCAATGTTGTTAGCATGACTACTCCTATTGATCTGTTTATTCCCTCCTCCCTCCCTCTCCTCCCACCCCCTCTCTGTCATTTGTTTGTAATTTATAACCGTTAATCACCTAACCAACTGGAATTCTGAATATTTGAAACCTGTCTACCTGAAAGCAGGCAACTGTGATACATTGGGTTCAGAACTTCTTGAAAGTTTATTAAAGATGGCTCCTACGAAAGAAGAAGAACGTAAACTAAAGGAGTTTAAAGATGAATCACCTTTTAAGCTAGGCCCAGCTGAGAAATTTCTCAAGGCTGTGCTTGATATACCATTTGCATTCAAAAGGGTGGATGCGATGCTCTACATTGCCAATTTTGATTCAGAAGTCGAATACCTTCTAAGGTCCTTTGAAACACTGGAGGTAAATCTAAAGTTCTCATATGCTATTTTGTGTGTGTGGGTCTCTCTCTCTCTCTCAAACAATGAAGATTTTGACGTCGTGTTTTTCAGCCAATCCATTTTGACAAAAGATTATGATATGGTCTGGTTGCTCTTCCATTATTTCCTTGTCTCTTTTCCCCTATATTTACAGTAGTCGTAGATGATATCTTGAACCACATTATGGTTCAACCAATCTAGTTATTGATATTAAGCCCGGTACTCAAGCAAATGCTCCAAAACATCGTGTCATATGCTGTCTTAAAGAACCCCTCAAATGGTATACATAATCGTTTTAATCCAAGCCCCTTATCCCCATCTCCTGCCATTGCCACTGGCTTTCTGAATGAGATATTTTTTCATGATGTTGTACTGATCATAAAATATATATTTTTTTCTAGATGTTCCGTTATGATTACTCCAATCTCTAGCTATGAGGACCAAAACAAGAAAAAAAAATCATTAGTCCTAACTTGCGTATCATTTAGAATGACTTGGATTACTTTGTACTAGATGAGGCTCATTAATTTTGTGCGCAATGGAAGAGATATGAGGTGTATAACTTGTTTGTGAGCATGTGATTTTCGAGAATAGGACATATGTATACCTTCATCAGAAATTCAGCAAAGACAGCTGGCCATGGCTCCAAGTAATTAATTTGGCTTCCCAAATCTTGAATTGCAAAGTGATATAGATGCTGACCTGCCTTTTTTTGTTCTCTGCGTGATAACTTATTGCAATTCATTATCTCATTTACTCGAGAATGTAGATTTAACTTTTTGGATGTATACAACTTACCAGCTGCTGTTTCATTTCCCACAGGCAGGTTCTGAAGAATTGAGAAACAGCAGAATGTTCCAGAAGCTTCTTGAGGCCGTGCTCAAAACTGGGAACCGCATGAATGTCGGAACCAACCGTGGTGATGCCCATGCGTTCAAGCTGGACACACTCCTCAAGCTTGTTGATGTCAAGGGCACTGATGGAAAAACCACTCTCTTGCATTTTGTTGTACAGGAAATCATTAGAGCTGAAGGTTCTCGTCTTTCCGCTACTGATCAGAGTGAACTGGCTGAGAAAAGTCAGCAGTCTGCTTTCCGGGATGATGTTGAATTTAGGAAGCTTGGCTTGCAAGTTGTTTCAGGTTTGAGTGGGGAGCTCACCAATGTAAAGAAAGCCGCGGCAATGGATTCAGATGTGCTCAGCACTGAAGTTGCAAAGCTTGCTGGAGGAATCACCAAAATATCTGAAGTAGTGAAATTGAATGAAGAAATCCCATTGAAGCAGACTAGCAGAAAATTTTCAGAGTCGATGAATGGGTTCTTGAAGAAGGCTGGGGAAGAGATTAAAAGGATCCAAGCCCAAGAGAGAGTTGCTCTCTCTCTGGTGAAGGAAATAACTGAATATTTCCATGGGAACTCAGCTAAAGAAGAAGCTCACCCATTCCGGATTTTCATGGTAGTGAGGGATTTCCTTTCTATTCTCGACCGGGTATGCAAGGAAGTTGGTAGAGTGAACGAGAGAACTATAGTCGGTTCATCCCGTCAATTTCCTATGCCTGTGAATACAGCTCTTCCACAGGCATTTCCTGGATTTAATGGAAGACAGCATTATGATTCGTCGGACGATGAGACTTCATCCTCATCGCATCATAGCACTTGATTGCATTGTCGATCTCTGTTCTTTTTCTGATGAATCTCACTGGATGCCCATTAAATACTGGTGGCATTTGCGGAGGGGCTGCTGGGTTAGAGGCCGCCGAATATCAAGTATATTATCTGCTTTTTGTTTCGCCCTCAACTTTGTACTTATATATATATACACCACTCAATAGGATTTTGGAGCTGTTTATCCTACATGTAATATATAGAAGGGATTGCCTGAAGATAAGTACAAGGAACTGTTGCCATACTAGCTAGCTAGATTTTATTATTTTTGTAAATCTGTTGGATGTTTAAGTTGCTCTTGCTGAGTTATTTATTACCTCGACTCTCTCGTCTCTTTCTTTTCCTTCGCGTCATTGTTCTTTGTTTTTGGAAAATTAAGGACATTCGTCTGGTTAATCACGAGTACTTGGAAAAGGTCCTGAGCAATGTAAAACACAAAGTCTACTGCACCACGAACACAATTCCAATGAGCAAGAGTGGAGCAATCATCTAGAGAGAGAGAGAGAGAGTACATGGGCTTGTGCAAATGAGTAATCAGGTACATAAATATTGACATTCGTTGTGCTACCCCATCGGATGGATTTTGACCTTCAACGTTGAAGCGGTCTTATTATTCTTGTAAACTACATATTCCCTACGGTTTACTTTTCACATCAATAAAACTCTGTAACATCCACCCCATCAGAAGTCTTGATTCCGAGCATATACTTTGCCTATATTCATCGAGAAGAAATAAATCTTCAGGGTTTACCAAACTGGGAGCTCTCTGCATCCATGCGTTCAAGCACTCGTCGTGCTTCCTCTTCTGTACCAGGAACAACATTCCGAATCTTCAAGCCACTTTTCATGGCCTCGGGATGGACAGAGAATGTGAAGTAAAATTTGTTGGACACCAGTTCAAATTGCAAAACATGTAGCAGAATAAGGTTTGGTTTTGATATTATCTCAAAAACTGTCCTATAAAATTCTTGGATTCTTGTTTGGTTTACCTTAAGCCTAATCTATTTAGTTCTCTTTTAACTGGGTGGGAGGGATGGTGCCCACTCTGAAGCGTAGAAAAGGTTTTGTTTTGTTTTGTTTTCATGTTATGTGCAGTAGTCTGCTCAAATAAAAGAAAAGAAAATCACAGTGGTTTACATTATTTTGCAGTGAGGTTTTATATTTTATCTCAGGTGCTCACCTCAGTGGACCTGAGCTCAGGTCTTGTAACATGAGCAACAACTTCCACATTTATCAGAGGTACATCTGGGTTCTCAAGTTCAGTGTAGAGCACACAGGACTTGAATCGAAGGAAATCTCCAACATCCACCTGCAGCAGCAAAATAGATGTTAGTCATTGACTTGCTCTGATTCATACTGCTGGATGCAAGTCGTGAAACCAATAAATATATTTTTCTGCTATTGCAGGGTGATTATCATTGGAGAAACTTTAGTTAAATGGTTTTATTGCCAATGTTACTATCTCCTTCGTTGGACTTCCATAGGTTAATGTGACTTTCACAAGAGATGTTAAGAGTTCATATTTCTTCAAACGGAAATGATCTGGAACAATTAGTTAGTGGAGTTCACTTAAGTTCCAACATTTGCAGAAGTAGCTGCCTATAATTTATCAATCAGTAACGATTTATTTCAATATATAAACATCCATTCCCAATATTATAATCAATGTCAGTAAGAGAGAATTCACAAATGGTCCAATAATAATTTCAAAGGTGAAAATGAATAGTCAAGGGTGGAGGGGAAGGAAAAAAAGAATTAGTTTGTGCATTTGAACAGAAAGAAATTGGGTGGTTGGAAAATATGCTACATGGACACATCTACACCAAACTACACATGCAGATGGCTGTATATTGTTATAGCCTTATAGGTATGACATTTATCCGACATAGCACACTGCCTAACATGTACCCTTCAGGTGTATTTGACTGTCATAATCTTTTCCAGAGTACCTAAAACAGGGAAGTACTTCATAATTTCAGTGTCCCCCGGTGTCCAAGATATAGGGATAAGATGATTTGACACATGGACAACACATCTGAGTCCATATTATTATTTGGGACTTTCAAAATGACTAGTTCGTAATGATATTCAATAAGTCAGCAAACAGAACAAAATGACAAAGACATCTGCTATTGGATAATTTGCATACACAAAAGAAAAACAAGCACTCAATAAAACAGAGCACAAACCACTGGTAGCGCCAAACGCAATATGTAAGAAGCATTTACTATGATTTCCTCTTTTTTCTTTTTTAGCTTGTGAAAGCACTTTCCCTAATTTGTTTTTCAGTGAAAGCACTTTCCCTACATGGTTACCAAATAGGCATAACAGCTCTAAAGCACATCAAAATTTAGTTACCAATCTATACAGCCTTTCAGACGTTTGATTAATGTATTATTCCTCTAGCCACCCCAAGAGAGTATTATTTGAGATGCACACCTAGAGGGATCCCTGAACAGTAAATTCTAAAATCCAGTAAAATAAGTACTATGCACGGTTGCTACTGAAATTGGTATCTTAGCATTTAATAGATGGTGGGGTGGCTACTTACAGGTTTAAAGAAATCAACATGATCAACTTCTAGGAAATGTGGTGCTACACCTGCGAAGGCATAAGTTGTTGAGAAGGCAAGTTCAAACGCTCTGCGCATCAAAAATCCTCCAAAAATCCGGCCATGAATGTTCCTTTGTTGTGGCTGGCAAATAAAAGAGTTCTGAAGGCAGGTATCCCTTATAAGGATGCTATCTCTGTCTGCCAAAGCTGGCAAGTCACAGAAGATTCGTCCTTCGGCCAACAATGCATCAAGCCTATCTGCATCTCCATTCTCAAAATTCTTTTTACGGTTGGCTCTCTTCTCTTTCCTAAGTTTGTTCCTTTCTTCTGCTTCCGTCCAAAGTAGCTTTTCTTGTTCAGTTTCAGGTGAGAGTTGGTTAATTGGTGCTGATTTTCCGGTCTTCGAGTCCCGAGCCACAAAAGTGAAGTTTGCCATAAGAGCAATTGAGTCTGATGCATTTTTGGTCTCTGAAAACCAAATTTACATGACAAAGCAAACTGAGCAGCAATAGATACCAGCTGGGAAATTGTTGTAAAAACATAAATATGTCAAGGGAACATGTGAAATAACTCTTTTATGATTTATGCTCCTACAAGACAGATATTTAAAGCCACATGCTGATAATGATAGACTAGGTCTGATCCCTGCAGGCATCAGATAGATTATAAAAGATCACAAAGTACCAAGAAAAAGAGAAAGAAATGGCAATTGGGAGAAAAACTCTTCCTAAAATGCAGGTGAGTTTTACCCAGCTTTCCATCTAATGTTTGCTCTCAAATGGTTGCTAGGGTGTTCTTTTCCAGAATCCAAGGAAGAGGCAATTAAAAAAAACAACAGAAAGAAAGTTCAGCAAAAAATTGCTGAGCCTATTTGCAGCCTGGATGGGTATTCTCTTGGAAGCGTACAGTGACAAATCTAATAGAGTATAAATTCTTCAGAAGCAAGGTGTAGGGAACTGCCAATCGCAGAACTGCGGACCAGAGTTTAAACATAAATTAGATGGGCATTGATTATTCAAATTTGAAATTTCTGCAGTCAATTTTACTTTTTTTATTTTTCCTTAAGATTCAGATATTAATTACCTTCAGGATTTTTTAGAGTCCAGCGAGTTCAACCTTAACTGCCTAATAATCTCAGACTAGAATCTAAACCATTCCACCACTGGGTTAATCTGTCTGTGTCCAATTGATGAAGCCTTTATAAGAATCTCAAGCTAATTCTTTTCTGTACAATTATGGTACAGAGTGGCAGGATATGCAGATCACTTCAAAAAATCAAAGATATACCATAAGAAACTGTAAGCCTATCCCACTACCAAGGTGATAAAAAAAATCAAACAATCGGTATCTTATAATTTATCTTTCCGCTATACCTCTAGTGGACTGAGACACTTCCAATTGTATCTCCAATGATGACCGCCCAACCCAAGTAACAGCACCACTTATGTTTAAATCAGAGTCAACCTGGATGGGTTTCTTCAGAACCATCTTGTCGACAGAAGCAGTGACTAGTATCAGAGGTCTTGTCATGCCATTGTCATTGCAGCAATGCTGGTCAAACAAGCAAACCATAGGTGCTAGAATAAGATTCAATTACATCAGCAACTATGAAACCGTTAGAACTATACAACAGGGCAGGAATGCCATGTTAAATACACTAACTGATGAAACATACAAGTGAGTGGGTCCAGAAAATTTATTACTGAGTGATGAGCAGATTTAGAAAAAACGATAAATTCCATTGAAAGAGTGCAAAAGGCGCAACCCAGATACACAAGATTTATACAAGAGAAACACCCATCTAAAAGTAGAAAAAAATACAAAAAAATCATGAAAGTTAAGCCTATTAAAGTCTATGGTAGCTTCCCAAAGGAAGAGAGTAATGAAAACAAAGGTTTGGAATTTTTGGTCCTCAAAACAGTTTTTTTTTTATTGGCACCGGGTGTCTGAGAACAAAGTCCTGATTAATCCCAAGGGTGCATAAGCCCTCAGCAAGGAGTTTCCTACAAGTGCATCTCGGATAATTTAGGGGGAAGTTCCCTAGTTCGATAACCCCTAGAAATTGTTTGCACCAAAAAGGATTCAAACCTTAGACCTGGAGGTAGCATACCACCAAGATTAGTTTACCACTTGCTCCTCAAAATTATTGTCATTACTTTCCCTCCAAACACACCATATGAGGCAAATAGAGATCATCTTCCACACCGCTGCAATTTTTGGTCTGCAAGTTAACCTCCAAGCACCACAGAGGTCCACAATTCTTATGGGTACTACCCAAGTCAAACCTATCCAACTGAATAAGTCATTCCACAAAACACTACCAATCTCAAACTAGAGTAAAAGATGATCAACAGACTCTCCAATCCTATTGTACACGCAACACTAATCAATCACAACAACATTTCTTTTCCTTATATTACCTATTGTGATAATCTTCCCTAGAGAGTCTATCCAAGGAAAAAACACAGCTTTCTAAAGGACCTTTGTCTGTCATATGCTCTTTCAAGGAAAGGGATTATCATGAGGAATAATGACCTTATAGAAAGACCAAATATGCATGTATACATATTTACAACTTAAAACTGAACTACAATTCTTTAAAGCGGAAATCCAACCATGAAAGACAGATCCAGCTCCTAGCAATACGTGCAAGTTTAGCAGCACCAATTTTTCTATACCAATGAATATCCAAAATACAATTAATAGGAATTGTGAGTGACTGCTAATTATTCTGGTTTAGCAGTGTGTTTTCTCTCCGTACACTTCTAACTGTTTCGTAAACCCACGTCACCAATGGTGGTTGTGGGCTCTTGACAGTGGGATATCTGGTACTTTTGAAAGGAAATGCCTTCATTTAGTTGTTTAGCTATCGAGTTGAAGGTGTTTTAGGTGAGAAGAGATGGGTGTAATGTGTTCACTAAAGAGAAAGGGTGGAAAGGTGTGAAAAATTTGAGATTGGGGTTAGACACTACCCGATGGGTGGTAAGAATGTTGGAGGAATGTTTGAAGACTGGGAGCAAAGGGTATTACTCTGCTCATTGGGAAGGTGACAGAGGCTTCATTGCCCAGCGTTGTTCAAACTCTCGTGGCTCCTACATGGCTTTGGTGGAGTACGGTGGGGGAGGTTGCCAAAATTTCATTTTCATTCCTGGGGATAGGGCTAGAATGGGGTGGAGGAAGCTCGCGGCGGTGTTGAAGGATATGGGCAGAGAAGGTGGTTAGGGGAGAAATTCACCATCAATGACAGTGGCAGTAACCTTGTCGTCGCGGTGGTACAGGGAGGTCTTGTAGATACCTCGAGCCGCATAACAACCTGCTATGGCAGACCTGCAAAAGGCAGGAGGTGCACCCTTTTTGGTAGCTGTTTAAAGCTGAAGGGGAGATGGCAAGGGGGTTGATGGGCAGAAAGAGGTAAGGCTTCTGAAGGAGTTGCGTGCTATGCAGAGCTCGCTGGATGAGTTACCTCATAAAGTGTTAAGTCTAATACGGTGTGTTGAGGGTAATGGTGAGGTGGGCTTGGGCTTGGGTTGTGATTTGGTATCAGGCCAAATGAAGAAAATGTTGGTTTTAGATGAAATGAAGAAAAGGCTGGAGACGTTGGGCGTGGGTAATGGGCCTAAAGGGAAGGGCCAGGTTAGCCTTGGAAATGGGCTTTAGCCCAAGGAGAGGCTTCAACAGACTGGGAAGTATGACCCATTCTAGAGGAAGAAGCACCAGCACGTTGGTGGCCCATTGGCGAGTGGGCCAGCGCTAGAGCCGCCGACGAAGCCTCAGACGACCTCGCCGAAGGTCGCAGAAGCACCAATGGAGGTTCTGTCGCAGGAGGCAATACCATCGGAGCTTGGAGGTGCATTATTTCTTTTTTTTTTGATAAGTAAAACAAGAATTTATTAATATACCAACTGTCGAATACAGAGAAAATGCCCTAATTATGTAGGCATATTAGAAACTAGGAAAACATGAAGGTCCATGCCATTAAAGTCTATTGCAATGGCCCAAGTACAAAGAGTCCTAAAGAAAAACATTTTAAGCTCCTCTAAAGTTCTCTCTTTGTCCTCAAATGTCCTCTCATTGCGCTCTTGCCATAGACACCACATAATACAAATGGGGATCATCTTCCAAACTGCTTTGATTTGTCTCACCCCATGAATCGAAGCCCAGCAAGCCAATACCTCCAAAACTGTTTGCGGCATAACCCACATTAACTCCATCTTTTTAAACACCTCGTCCCAAAGAGTCCTGGCTATCTCACAGTGTAAAAGTAAATGATTTACCGACTCACCCCCACTTTTACACATACAACACCAGTCTGCAATAATAATCCTCCTCTTTCTTAGATTATCCGTGGTGAGAATCTTACCCAACGATGCTGTCCACACAAAGAAAGAGGCTTTGGGAGGAGCCTTATGACGCCAAAGCTTTTTCCAGGGAAACTGTATCTCTGAAACTTGTGTGAGAACCTTATAAAAAGAGCGAACAGAAAACACCCCATTCCTTGCAGGACACCACCACAACCCATCTTCCTGCTGGATGTTTGGACGAATAGAATAAAGGAGGCTATAAAAATCAACAAAACTCTCCATCTCCCAATCCTGTGCCGCTCGGTTGAAATTGATATTCCAATGGATGTTTCCACCTGAAACTTCCATAACCTCCGCCACTGTGGCATCTTTAGTACTTGCAATTAAGAAAAGAGACGGAAACAGATCTTGAAGAACACTGTTATTACACCACGCATCCTTCCAAAATCTGATCTTAGAACCTGTCCCTAATTGCAATCTAGTGTGACGATGGAAGACTATCCATCCTCTTCTAATATGTTTCCATAGCCCCATACCAGGAGCTCCTCCAACTTCTCTAGTACACCACCCCTTCCCTAAAACACCATATTTGCTCTCGATCACAGTCTTCCATAAGGCTTCTGGTTCCTTAGTATATCGCCACAACCATTTGCCAAGTAATGCCCGGTTAAACAACCTCAAATTTCTGACACCCAAACCTCCATTGGAGATAGGACGACATACCATCTCCCATTTAACTAGGTGGAATTTAAACTCCTCACCTAAGCCCCCCCACAGAAACTCTCTCTATAATTTCTCAAGTCGACCCGCCACACTCGCCGGTAAAGGGAATAATGATAGGTAGTAGGTGGGTAGATTTGAAAGTGTACTTTTGATTAAAATGATCCTGCCCCCTTTAGACAAATACATTCTCTTCCACCCTGATAGTCTCCTCTCTACTTTTTCAATCACTATATCCCAAATTGTGCGTGTCCTCGACGCTATACCAAGCGGCAATCCCAGATAAGTCATAGGAAGAGACGCTATCTTACACCCCAGTATATCAGCCAGCACCCCTATATCCTGAATTTCCCCAATTGGTACCAACTCTGATTTATCATAATTCACTTTTAAACCAGACACTGCTTCAAAACACAGCAGCAGTGCCTTCACAGTCCTCAACTGGCCTTGATCAGCCTCGCACATAATGAGCGTATCATCTGCAAACAGCAAATGAGAGATAATTGTACTACTTCTACTGGACGATCCAATCTGGAAACCACTGATGGAACCATTAGACACTGTGGCTGAAATCATCCTACTTAGTGCCTCCATAATTATGACAAAAAGTAAAGGGGATAACGGATCCCCTTGTCTCAAACCACGAGAGCTTGGGAAGAAACCCTCTGGACTGCAATTAATCAACACCGAGAAACGTACCGTAGATATACACCATCTTATCCAAGACCTCCACCTCTCTCCAAACCCACACCTACCCAGTAAATAGAGAAGAAAATCTCAATTCACATGATCATATGCCTTTTCCATATCTAATTTGCACATAATCCCTGGTTTGCCAGCCTTCACTCTACTGTCAAAACATTCATTGGCTATTAAAACCGCATCAAGGATCTGTCTACCTTTGACAAAAGCATTCTGTGGTTGAGTAACAATCTTCCCCAATACTCCACTTAATCTATTGGCAAGAACTTTAGCAATGATCTTATAAATACCATTTACTAAGCTTATAGGCCGAAAGTCTGTGATCTCAATGGCCCCAACCTTTTTCGGGATCAATGCAAGAAAAGTAGTGTTGAGACTTTTCTCAAATTTACCTATTGTGAAGAATTCTTGAAAAACCTTCAAAAGATCCTCCTTAATCACGTCCCAACACTCTTGGAAAAAACCCATAGAGAACCCATCCGGTCCGGGAGCCTTATCTTTTGCCATCTTCCTTATCACTTCAGAAACCTCTTCCTCTTCAAAAGCCCTCTCTAAACTGGTAACGTCCCCAGGATCAATAGTATCAAAAGCCAATCCATCTAAAGTAGGCCTCCAATCCACCTGCTCAGTAAGAAGCTTTTCAAAGAAAACGACCACATGCTCTTGAATGACTACCTCTTCTCTACTCTCGACACCCTCGATTCTCAGAACTTCGATGTTGTTATTTCTTCTATGTGAGTTTGCCATTCGATGGAAGAACTTCGTACTCCGGTCTCCTTCCTTCAACCAAAGAGCTCTTGATTTTTGACGCCATGAGATTTCTTCCTGTAGGATTATCCTCTCAAGATCTGCCTCCAATACAGTTTTCTGAGCTTGTTCCTCCTCATTAAGTGGCCTCCCTTCTTGCAGTCTTTCTAGCTCCTGAATTTCCAACCACTTTGTATTTTTGTTCTCCTCCACATTACCAAAAGATAGTTTATTCCACTCCTTTAAGTCCTTTTTTAAGGCTTTCAGTTTGTTAGCCAAAATGAAACTGGCTGTACCTTCAAAATGATACGAAGTCCACCATTGTTTAACCCTTTCCACAAAGCCTTCTGAACTCAACCACATGTTTTCGAACTTAAAATACCTTCTACCATTCTGAATACCTCCACAATCCAGCATAATAGGCCAATGGTCCGAGGTTATACGTGCCAAACGCTTTTGCCATACATCTGGGAAATGACATTCAAACTCAGGTGAAATTAAAAAGCGATCCAAGCGGGACCACGTCTGATTATTTGACCATGTGGCTGGACCACCTGCTAGCGGAAGATCTAACAAATTCAAATCAAAAATACATTCTGAGAACTCCAGACTTGCTGGCCTCAATCTCCTACTACTAAGACATTCACTCTGGAACCTAACCACATTGAAATCCCCCCCAATACACCAAGGAAGCTCCCACCAACTCTGTACCCCTGCAAGCTCATCCCACAAAACACTTCTTTCAACGTCTAAGTTAGGCCAAATCATCTGACACACACTTAACGGAACACGCAACCATATATCTCCCTATGTACTCCTCCACTTTCACCACTACCCTTTTATCCCACATTACCACAACTCCTCCCGAAGCCCCTAAAGAAGCCAAATATACCCAGTCTACATAAATATTGCTCCATAAACTCCGAATAATCCTCCTATTAATCATCTTCAACTTCGTTTCCTGTAAACATACTATGTCCGCCTTCCACTCACGGAGTAAACGTCTAACCCGAAGACGCTTCTCAACCTCGTTTAGACCTCGGACATTCCAAGATACTATCTTGGGCTTCATTGGGAAACATTCAGCCCCTTCCCCTTTGCCTTATTCCTGCTGGAACTAGCTTCCGAGTTCATTGACCACATTAATCTTTTTAATTCCTGACTTTTCTTTGTGTTCCCCCTCTTTTTTTGGTGATGTCCAGCTTCCATAGCAGTTAACAAGGCTATGAACTGCTCCTCATACCCATCGCACTCAATTCCCACAACATGTTGAATTTCCTTTGCTTTATGAATGACCCAATCTGATGCTTGATCTGGAAAATAGTAACTTAATGGGATAGGATTTCCCATTTTATTATTCTGAAAATTCTGAAACTCAGTCCCCACTGAAAACTCCTCCAAATTACAAGCCTCTGGGATGAACAATTCGTCTTCCACTGAGTGCATAAAATCATCTGAGTCATCCTCAACCTCAGCCAACTCGAAACCCTCCTCTGGTATCCCATAATCTGTCGCTTGGGCCAAAGAAACCCCAGAAACAGTCTGCGTCAATCTCTGTTTCTCCATAGAAGAAAAATCATTTTCGGCTAACAGAGCCTGTTGCGCACAGACCTCCGGCGAAATCTCACCGGCGGCCCCCACTGCGTCCATCGGCGTCGTCTGTGACCCCGCGGCCTGACCCCTCGCCGTCGGAAGGCTTTCCGGCACAAATCCGAGATTCAGCAGCTCGGTTGAAGACGGGCTAGGGTTCGCGATCACCCTTGGTTCGGGTTCAGACCCGTTATTACGGGTCCTGGGCTTCGACCCGCAACTCTGGGTCATGGGCTGAGACCCACAGTTGGGCTCTGATCCACCAGATGTCCTGGGCTGAGGCCCACAGCTATGGGCCCTGGGCTTAGACCCGCCACTATGGGCCCTGGGCTGAGCCCCACTAATCTGGGCCCTTGGTTGAGACGGCCCAGCCCCATCAGCCTGCTTGTGCCGACGCCATACCCATCTTTTTGCCTTAGTATTTTTCTGCTGCTCGAATCCTTTGCTCGGCCAGCTGCTCTTTACAAAGCCCTTACCCTTAGTTTTATCAGCCACCTCATTATCCTTAAAAGAGCCAACAAAATCAACAATAACGGCCACATCTCTCTGCAGGGCACGCAACTGTCCCTGCATTTCCAGTATTTTGCGCTGCACCTCCCATAAATCCTGACATGCCACAGAGTCCCTACCTAGAGCATGGCTCAACATACCACCACGCCAAGTACCCTTGCCTCTGTCAGAGATCTTTACACCAGCCATCTTCTCCTTCTCAGCTATCGGGAATGATGAAGAAAGAGCCTCCTTATACGACCGCGCATGAAGCTTCATTCCCCCTCTACCATCACTCAGATGACCTCCTCCCTGCATTCCACCGAATTTAAACTCTTTTTTCCTTTGCTCTAACAGTGTCTCCATCATTTTCCTCCAACCCCATCCATTCCCCCCTTCTGGAATACATAAAATATTCCTTCTCCCCCCCTGATTATACTCTGAGATTTCAACATATCTCCCTCTCCTATTGGAACAGCGTTGAGCAATAATGCTACTAAAACCATCACGAGTTGCAGAATATACCTCCTTTTTCCCCCTACTTAGGCTCTTCTCTAGCACCTTCGCAAGCCATTGAATCGAAGAATACCCCAGCATCACTGAGTTCTCTTTTTTCCAGCTACGCTCAGTAACTCTCAAACCACCCCCTCCACATTTTGATAAGATAAAACACTTTGATTCAATAACTACTTCTATAAACTGACCCATCATAACCAATACCACCTCAGAATAACTCAGTAAAAACAGCCATGGTGATACAAAGATGATACAGAAAGCAAACTAAGAAGAAAAAGTGTGCCTGTGTACGGAGAGAAAAATTCTAGAGAGAGAACATTAGAACATTGGGGTGCATTATTTCTATCGTCTCTTTCACCCATGACTTCTCGGTAACTGCACAGAACATTTTGACGGAGGTCGCCGACGCACAGACAACTGAGCTGAGGTCAGAGGAGATGTATGCGAGAAGAGGCAAGGTTGTCGTCCCCGATATCTCGGTTGTCTCGGCCAGTTCTCACGAGGCTGTTTCGGCATTGATCCTCGAGCCAACCATCCAAGGCATAGAAAGTCCCGACAGTTTCTGAGGAAGCTTCGGGAGGGTTAGAGGCGGTGCCCTATGCACCGGCAATCGAGGAAGGGGAAATCGTGGAAATTTCCGTGGGAAAAAAAAGTCTCGTTGGCTTCTATGGGAATGAAGATAAATCTAATGGAGGTGTATGCAGATATTCATATGGAACCTGAGAAAGAGGAGGTAGATTCTGACCTACAGATGGAGTTAGTTGCAACAGATAGTGATGAGGAGGAGATGGGTAGTCCGTCACCCTTACAGATACTTCCCCCTCAGATTTCACCTAAAGTATCAGATTGAGTGTTAAAAAAAGTAGAGGAGATTCAAGGTTGGGTGGGACTATCTTGTGATGTGTATGAAGAACAATTCACGGCTCTCCTAGTAGCCATTGAAGCTGGTCATTCCACGGCCATGAAGTTAGCTGTTAGAAAGGAGAGAGAGTTGAAATGACTGCAATGCTCTATTAACTATGACAATAAGGAGGGAACTTTGGGGAGAGACAGAGTAAAAGGGAGGGACTTTACTTTTGTTAATGAAGCCTAAAATATTGTCTTGGAATGTAAGAGGGATCAATGACGTGAATAAACGTCCTCGCATTAGATCCCTTCTCCGCAGTTGGAAAATTGACATTATTTGCTTACAAGAGACTAAGTTGAGTGGTATTGATAGAAACATAATCCGTAGTTTATGGGGTTGCTCCTTTGTGGGGTGGTGTTATTTAGTTTCGTCGGGGCTTCGGAAGGTGTGTTGGTGATGTGGGATAAGAGAGTGGTGGTAGAGGATTGTATCGGGACTTTTTCAATGGCTATAACTTTTAGGAATATTGAGGATGGGTGGAGGTGGGCATTTGCGGCGTGTATGGGCCCAATGTGGATAGTGATAGAAACTCTTTGTGGGAGGAATTGGTGGGTCTATATTCTTTATGGGATTTACCTTGGGTTTCTTGTGGTGACTTCAACATTGTTCAGTTCCCTAGTGAGGGGGCGGGGGCATCTACGTCGACAAGAACAATGGAATACTTCTCAAAGCTGATTTTTTATTTGAATCTTGTGGATCTTCCTTTTGAGTTGCAAGCATTGGAGGAAGTAGATGTTAATGAGGATTCTTTGTTAAGGAAGAATGTGGTGGTGACCGAAATTGAGAAAGTTTTGTTGATGGAAGAAATATCTTGGAGGCAAAAATCAAAAGCGCTTTGGTTGAAGGAGGGGGATAAATGCACTAAGTTCTTTCACAAGGTGGCCAATTCTCATAGGCCCAACAACGCTATTGAAGTCCTCCATTCAGGTTCAAATGTGTTACATTCTCCCGAAGACATCCAAGATCATATAGTGTAGTATTACGAGGATCTCCTAGCTGAAAAAGTAGAATGACGTCCCAAACTTGACGGTTTAATTTTTGACCAGCTGGATTCGAATGTAGCAAGTTGGTTGGAGAGCCCGTTTGTTGAAGAGGAGGTGCATCTAGTGGTGAGAGGTATGTGCAAAGATAAAGTCCCGGGCCCGGATGGTTTTTCTATGATTTTCTTTCAAGAGTGTTGGGATATAGTGAAGGAGGAAGTGATGCAGATTTTCCAAGCTTTTCATACTAATCTTAAGTTTGAGAAGTCATTAAACGCTACCTTCATTGCTCTTATCTCAAAGATGGTTGGTGCCCATGAATTAAAAGACTTCCGGCCTATTAGTTTGGTAGGTGAGATCTACAAAATCATATCAAAAGTGTGAGCTAATCGTATGAGTTTGGTGATGGACAAACTCATTTCCAAACCTCAAAATGCTTTCGTTCGGGGTCGGCAAATTTTGGATTCAGTTTTAATAGCAAATGAGTATTTGGACAGCCGGTTAAGAGAAGGCATTTCGGGGGTCCTTTGCAAGCTAGACATGGAAAATGCTTATGACCATGTGTGTTGGGACTCCCTCTTGTATATGCTTAGAAGATGTGCTTTCGAACATAGGTGGTGCGAATGGGTTAAACATTGTGTTTCGACTGCTCGGTTTTCGGTTTTAGTCAACGGAAAATCTTGTGGTTTTTTTCAGACTTCGAGGGATTTGCAACAAGGGGATCCGCTATCACCTTTCCTTTTTGTTATAGTAATGGAGGCATTGAGTCGCATGGTGGAAGCTGCGGTAAGGAGGGGGATTTCGTGCTGGTTTTTCAGTGGGCAACAATAGTAATGGTGTCAGTTCTATTTCTCACTTACTATTCACGGATGATACGCTAATCTTTTGTGATGCTGTTAATGACCAGATTCAAGCTCTAAGGGTGGTTTTGTTGTGCTTTGAAGTTGTTTCGAGACTCAAGGTGAACCTGGGGAAGTCGGAGTTGGTATCAGTGGGGGATGCAAGTAATATTGCTTCTCTAGCAGAGTTGTTGGGCTGTAAAATAGCCTCTCTTCCTATGAAATATCTTAGACTTCCCTTGAGGGCATCATTCAAAACAAAGAGTATTTAGGATGGAGTGGTAGAGAAGATTGAAAAAATATTATCGGGGTGAAAGCGGCTATATCTATCAAGGGGGGAGAATAACACTTATCAAAAGCACCCTCTCCAACCTTCTCACTTACTATCTTTCTCTCTTTCCATTATCGGTGGATGTGGCAAATTGGATCGAAAAGTTGTTTAGATTTTTCTTGTGGGGTGACATGGGGGGAAGAAATTAAATTTCACCTTGTGAGTTGGTAAAGGGTGAGTTGTCCGATTGCGAATGGTGGATTAGGGGTATGAAATTTGAGTGTTTTTAACAATGCACTTTTAGGAAAGTGGTTGTGGAGGTATCAAATGGAAGGAAACTCGTTGTGGAGAGAGGTTATTGATCACAAGTATGGTAGTGAGTGGGGGGATGGTGTTCTAAGGAGGGTAGAGGGTCTTATGGAGTAAGCCTATGAAAATTTATTAGAAATGGGTGGAACACTTTTGAAAAACATATTAAGTTTAGGTGGGTGATGGAGTAAGAACTCACTTTTGGTTCAATGTTTGGAGTGGGGAGAGCCCTCTTTCCACTGTTTTTCCAGTTGAATTTAACTTGGCTGGCAATCAGCAAGCTGCAGTTTCAGAATTGCTGAGTTGTGCAAATGGGACGGTAACTTGGAATGTCACTCTTACTAGAAATGCTCAGGATTGGGAACTTGAAGAGCTGGCAGATTTTTATAGTTACTTGTATTCAGCAAAATTAGGAGGCGATGGGGGTGACCATATGTTGTGGATTCCCATGGGGAGAAAAAAATTTTATGCTAAATCTTTTTACAAGGTCTTGACAGTTCAACAATCCACATTTTTTCCGTGGAAGAGCATTTGGAAGGTTTTAGTGCCGTCTAAAATTGCGTTTTTTACTTGGACAGCTGCACTTGGGAAGATTTTGAAGGTTGATAATCTAAGGAAGCGCGGTATGGTGGTCACGGAGTGGTGCTACATGTGTAAAAGGAATGTGGAATTGATAGATCATTTGCTCTTACATTGTAAGGTGACTGGAGAGTTATGGGCTGATATTCTTAGTAGAGCCAGGCTGAGTTGAGTAATGCCTAAAAGTGTGGTGGAACTACGAGCATGCTGGAATAGGAGGCATAATAGCGCTCAACCGGCAGTAGTGTGGTGAATGATACTGTTATGCTATGTGCGGTAGTTATGAACAGTACGTTTAAAAAAAAAAAACTAGGATTTAACATGGTTCGACAGTATGCCTACATCCACAGGAGCAAGGGTTGAATTTTCACTAACTGTCAAAAGTAGGGTTACATCATATGTATTTCGCTCCGTTCCGCTCGGTACGCTACGCTCCCCTCACTCCACTCTGCTTCACTCGCGGTATCAGCCTGCTTTCTCTGTATACGTGTTCCACTCGATATGAGCCACATACTACAACAATTACCTTTGTGCTTAGTGTGGTGTTTATGGTTGGAAATGAATGATATGTGCTTTAACAACAAGGAGCGTGCAGTGGGGGAAATCTGGAATTTATTTGTTTTCTCTCTTTTACAGTGGTTTTCTGCTATTGTATTGAAGGGTGAGAATGTTTATGAGTTTCTTTTCCTTTCCAGCTTACTAGACTGTAACTAGGTGTCTCACTTTGTATACTTTCTATGTACTTAGGCATTGCCTAGTCTCAATATTCTTACTTATATAAAAAAAACAATTAATAGGAAACACTATATTAATGAACTTAAAATGACAATAATGAAGAAAATTGCAACGATTGCATCTTCCAATTCAAATCACAATGCTGGGCCACAAGTCTGAGACTCTGATTAAAGACCAGAAATTTTTGGGAACTACAGCTGGCCAAACTCAGCTTCACTACAAATGACTACCATGAACATGTTGGCCACTGACGAAGGTATACCAACACTTTAGGTGAGTTTTCAAGCGAAACTCCAAAAGGGTCAGAATGACGACGTCCTGTAAAAAGCGAAATACACCAACCCCGCAATGACACAGATCACAACGAGTGCACCTTCCAATTCAAAACCCACAAACACCACATTGTAGGCCATAAATTAAACGACTGGCAACATTGGGTATATCCAGCTAGGCAAACTTGGCTTCATTAGAAATGAATGCCAATTCAAGCATAACACACCACATCTAATCGACATCATTTAGAACCCGTTTCACAAACCCCACTCGCAGCATTTCCCCACGCATCAAACCCAACAAATATTCAACTAGACACGGTATAAATTACATCACAACAACTCATATTGCAGAATTCGGAGGATTTTTCAGAAGTACCTTGAATGCGATGGTTCCAGCCAGAGCATCAAGATCCTCGAGCAACTTCCCCATCCGGATCCCATTCCAGGGGTTCCTATACTGCTCTCTGAGTATATAATCGGACGAGAACTTGTAAACAATAGTGGTCCGGCTTTTTACCGGAGTTTTCATAACCAATTCACCTCGAGAAGGCTCATCGGTTGGGGTATCCACGACCTTCTCGAATATGCTCGACCTCGCTTCCCATAGAGCATTTGTAACAGGTGAATGGTACATTCCGGGCCACAGACTGATCGGTTTTCGAATCGAAGAGCCCGCATCAATAGGCTGCGAAGCCTCTAATGGTGAAATTATGGTGGAAAAAACCGGTATTGCATTTGATGAAGAGAGTCCGGGTTCTGTAGAGTCCAACGACTTGGAATATGGTTCGGATTTTTTGGTAGAAAATGGCCTGGCTCGAGTGAAACTATATGAATTTGGAGAATAAATTTTGCTTCTGAAAACAGGTCGTGCTTGTTCTGATGATCTGGACAAGAAAGCATCATTAGCTTCCCAATTAAATTGGTAATTAGGACGTGGGTCCGGACTTGTATAAGAAAAGTACCTGGTTTGGGAGAGTGTAGGTGAAATCGGACCAGGAAGAGTGGTTTCGGAGGTCGGACTTGGTCCTTGTGCTGAGGCGGGAATGTGGGCGTTGATGAAAAATGCATTTTGGAATCCTGGTGGTGCTTGTATTGGTGATGAAACGAATGCTTGGAGTGGCAGTGGCGAGGACTTGAAGAGGTGGTGGGAAAGTGGTTTTCTCATTGATCGCATTGTTTTGTTTCAGACTGCGAAAAGAAGATGAATCAAAGGAATGGTCCAGTTCAGGGGCAGCCTTTTTGGTTAGCTTTTAACGTTTATGGATCCTCCGCAGGATATGTCGAATATGGCCAGATCATTGAAGAAGGATTCTGATCTGGGTGAATCCTCAGATTCTTTACTTCCAAGGTTATTATTGTATTAAAAAAATAAGATTAAGGATTTATTTATTTTCACAATTCCTCTAAACTCATCTCATCTAATTATTACAATTTTTTTAAAATTTTATACAAAATAAAATAAAAAATTAAACTTTTTTAAATACAAAATAAAATAATATTAAAAATATATTCTAACAATATTTTATTTAACTTTTAAGTTTAATCTCAACTCAACTCATCTCATTTCATCTGTAAAAACCAATGAATTTAAATTATTTAATTAGAATGTGGACGTAATATTTATAGTATAGTTGTACTAACGATTTGTATGCATGCTTATTATTATTATTATTTTGAATCATCAATAAGTATTTCTCATTCATTCATAATCATTAGGTGCAAAATTGCATCTGTTTACAATCTGTCACCAATATGCTGTTACTCTAAATTATTACATAACATTTCTATGATAATTATACTAGCAATCTCGATAGGTCCCTCTTCAATCCAGCAACATTTGCCTTCCATTCTCATAACCCTCTTAGCAAGTTCATGAGCTACACCATTATCTTCTCTATAAATGAACTCCACATACCAATCTCTATGAACCAATCTGCTTCTCATGTCATCAAAAAACTGCCCCATCGATGCATGCTTATTATTTTAGAACTCAGTTTTATGTGTTTTAACTAAATAATTTAAGTTTTATCATTTTAAAAATATCTAAATATTAGTTTATTAATATAAATAACTTTATTAAATTTTATAAAATTTGTGCAGTCGAATTAGACTAGAAGGACCAACCAAGGCCCAAGAAGGAGTATGACTATGGACTCACTGAAACCCAATAAGAAGGCCTAAGAAACAAATGTGGCCCAAACAATAATAGAAAGCCCAACCGGGGGTGGGGGGGGGGGACACGACGTCGTTGTCGCTCTATCGCTTTTTTCACTATATAATCGCTCCGGTAGGGCGTACTGTAGCACAGAGAAAGAAGCCTCGCTATTGCTCAGTTAATCAAACGGGTACGTCCCGGTGATCCTTTGTATCGTTCGATGTTCTTTTGCTTCTTACAATGTGCGTTCAAACTTGAACTCTTCTTTTTCTCTTTTTGGTTCACGGTTAATTATGAATTAGAGTATTGGTTTCAGGACTGCCGTTAGGTTTGAAAGTTTTAATGAGCTGTTTGTTGATGGGCATTTGAATTAGCTTAAACCCATCTAGCAAAATTGTCTTGTGAGTGTGCTTTCTATTGTGGGGGATGCTATAATGGGGTTTTTTTTTTGGGAAAAAAAAGGTACTTGTATGCTTTGGTGATGCATTAATCTGCTTTGCAGCTGTTTCATGTGCCATTATTTTCTTATTTTCTCCAAGCTTCTTCCGAATTTTGGGTTTTTCGTGCTTTGTTGACTTGCGATGATGCTTGGATGCAACTTAAACTTATTGTGTCTAATCAATTGGGTGATTTTTGAGGACCCTTTGTTTATCTTGTGACCTTAGGGGTTCTATATCTTTCCTTGTTCCAAAGTGTGGGGATTTATTGACAACAGGCGAGTGGGTAATGTCATGTTGAAAGAGAGTATAGTTAGTAGCATGTGGCATGCCGAGTAGAGGAGAAGGCTGTCCTGTGTTTTTCATGCCTCTCTGAGAGATGTTGTTTACTTTGACTTCTAAAAGTAAAATAGGGCCACATTCTTTATGTATTATTGTTTGGTGATTTATCCGTTTCGTTAGTACCATACTTTTGTCGACCTATTATGATGTCATGTTGCCTATATCTACTGGAGTTCCCTCGTATGCTTATTAACAACTATAAATAAATTCTAGTTATGATATTGTTCAGATGACCATGTTCTTTACTATTGGCATTCTTTCTTCAGGTAGAAAAGTTCTAGATAAGCAAAATGAGCGGAGGTGGAGAGAAGGGTTCAGCAACTACTAAAACTCCTGGAGATTTTCTCAAATCAATCCGTGGTCGTCCTGTCGTCGTTAAACTGAATTCAGGAGTTGATTATCGAGGTCATTCTATATTTCTCCTTTCCTTTCTTTTAATTCTCCTAAATTTACTATCATTATCATTGGTTTCAATAAGAAATGTGATGCATCCCATGCATGAGAAATTTGCCTTGGGGTATTATGACACGATTTTCTATGGGAGGGGAAAATGCGCATGCAAAGAAAAGAAAAAGGGAACTACTTGGCAAATATAGGTGGCATGCCATGGATGGGACATTTGCCTCTCCCTTTTTCTCCTTTAAATTTGGGAAAGGGGTGAAACACCTAATACCAGTAATGGGTAGAATCAGACCACCTATTGAAGGCAGAGGAATACGACCTGGCCATAAATGCCAATGGTGAATTTTGGGTTGACTGATGGTCGGTGCACCCTGAATTGTTTAATTTTGGTATGGACCATTGAAACAGACATTAATAGATCATCTTCATGTGCAGGCATTCTTGCATGTCTTGATGGGTATATGAATATAGCAATGGAGCAGACAGAAGAATATGTCAATGGGCAGTTGAAAAATAAGTATGGCGATGCTTTCATTCGTGGAAACAATGGTACTTGAAGGATTGACGCGTTAATTTATTTTTATTATACAACATATTTTTACCCCATGCAATTATTATCTGACCAGTATGTTGATGGTTGGGTTTTGGGTTTTCTTTTCGTTGATGCAGTTCTCTACATTAGTACATCAAAGAGGACACTAGCAGATGGGGCTTAAGTACCGAATTTTTATCAAGCCATGTGGAGCCTCTGCAGTCATTTTTTTTTTTTCCTTTAAATGTTTGTATTTGTAATGTAAGATGATGTGGATTTTGGAAATTCGAATTAGAGAAGGCTGCTCGAACTCGGACATGAAACGTTGTTACTATCATATGTAATGGAATAGGCTACCAAATGTCTTCATCTCTCTCTCTCTCTCAACACCTTATTCAACACCTTATTTATATTATGATTTTTGGTTATCATTGTCCCAAGCATGCAAGGAATGTCAATGATGCCGATGTCAATTCTGTTGCCTTCTACTTGGCAATGAACTGTAGATTTTAGTCAACCGGGAGAAGCACATTGGTTTGGTGACAGGTCTTCAGCTTGTTGCACATTGACATTCCTTGCATGCTTGAGGCAATGATATTTTTGGAGGATTTTCTTAATATCTACAATGCAAAGGAAGGAGAATAGATCTCAAGTAGTCAAAAGAGTATTCCTTTTGGGGTGAATTGGATTCGCTTGTAGACCTAATCTTCCTCTTACAATCATTTCGACATAATATATATTTTCTGTTTAGAGGAAAATTAAACAAGAATAAAGGAGCTATGTGATAAGAAATGAGTTCTTTAACCATGGTGAACGTCGGTCATATTCTATTCAGCTTATAATGTACAGCTTGCCAAATCAGACATTACATAAAATTTAACATCATCAAACAGGTACAAAACCGAATCGGACATTTGCGATGCCATCACAAGAATTCATGTCCGTTCATCAATGGTTCAGATTCTCATAAATTGCTACAAAAGGCAGGAGCCTGGGCTCACGTTAATTATTTTCCTCCAATAAAACCGAGGTACTTTATTAACACCCTTACATTCCTACCAATATACCTGTGCGCTGACTTGAGAATGGCCCTAGCGAATTCTTTGCTGCTATCACTTTCCTGACCAACAGTTTCCACCTACCCTCGTCTTTCTTGGTCTGCTGCTGCATCTTTTCCTTGAAATGCCTAGTAGCAGAGAGAACAAAGTATATGTTATTAGCAACACCGATCCAACATCAATAAACTTAAATACGATATATGGTAATTTCTGGGATTTTCACCTTATCAATTTCTTTCCAAATAAGATATCTACTTTTCCCCCCCAAACAATGAAGGAAATGGAGGCCGAAATGGCAGTTTCACACTTACCTACAAAGAGGGACCTTGCAAGAATCAGGCTCACTGCATATCCGAGAATGCAATTCAAGCAGCTGCCACATGCGTTTGCAGTGAACGCAGCCACCAGGAACCCGGGTCTTACAACTAGAGAAATGACGGACTAAAGTCTCAAGCCCTTTGCAAGCTGGGAAACCACAAACAACCTGGCTTCCTTTAAGTACTTTGTCACGAGGTCCTATTGTTCTACACCCATCCCTGCATATGTGAACGAGGGCTTCCATTGCCTCCTGCAATTGCAGGTACACCTTTTTCTCTTCAATTTTCTTCCACCACTCTTCTTTTCTCTGAAATAAACAATTGAAACTAAGATCTTAATTTTCAAATAAATTGAAAAATGATATAAGAGGAACAATCTGATAACTATATCACCTGCTTGACATTCTTATCAATTCTAGGAAGTCTGTGCATCAAATGCTTGTTGATTAGTGCCTTATATGACACTCATATTAACTCATGTCATTCTTTGTCATATTAAAATGAGTATAGAACATGAGAAAATCTTAATTGTAGTAAAAATCTATACCAGTTATTAGACTGACTAGCCAAAGAAAAAATTTAAATGAAGCAAAAGTAAAGTCGATGATTGTCCAGAACATAAAAACGTAATTGTCAACAAGCAGAAAGGTAGAGGGTCTCCAAGGATAGAGAAAAGTCGCAAATAACCTTTTATACTAAAGCATGATGAAACACAGCTCTGGAATAAGATTTATCAATAACTGTTTTCAGGAAAAATAAATAAAGAAAGTGACAGCAACAGAACTTACCAAATTCAATTAAAAAAGTAGAACTAAAAAGCATCAAGATGTATTTATAATGGGAGTGCATTCGAATGTTTTTATTTAGGACTTACCTAACACAAAACCCTAATAAAAGAGGAAAATCTGCTAAATTATATATCCTCAAAAACTACGTCCAAAAGCATAATTAGAAGGTAGATTTAGTTTAGGACTAAATAAATGAATGAATGATTTCTCACACAATGACCAAGTAGATATTCCGCTGCGGGAACATGTTCAGCAGATTCTGACAACTAATAAACAAAAAAAGAGAATCATTTTTTTCTTCCATCATGATAAGCTATATAGATGATAAACCAAGAAGTTATTATACTGCAACCCATTAAATGGTTGTTGAGCAGGCATCTACCACATAACCAATACAAAAATTTTCTATGTTGCCTTGTTTCCAAATTGAATAGATAATTAATTGAGATAAAATTAAGGAAAACAAGGAGAGCACATAAAATTCCATCAATTTTCCATGCTTTCTTAATGACAGGAATATGATGCAACTTTTATTTTCTTTTAATAAGTACAAAAAAAATGAATTGGTTTGAAGAAGGAACAGGAACTGACTTACAGCATCCGCCTCAACAACACACTCCAGAAGCTCTTGTTCAAGTGCAGGATTAACACGTTTCATTACTCTCCAACCTTCAGTTAAAGGTATAGTTTTGAAGTTTCTGATAATTATACGGACACAAATGAAAGTGAGCCGTGGTGCATCACAGTTTCTTGCTAATTGAAGTACATCTATTACGTTTTCTTTGGTCAGCCAGCCCCGCTCCAGAATATATATGCAAACTCTTTTCAGCGATGGAACTGAGTAGCAGTGAGACAAAACCATCAAGTGGAGAACATATCGCTTCATTTCTTCCTCTTCGTAGCTGCATTAGAACATTTAAGAAGAAATATAATTAGGAACTTTAGCCATAATAGCTAACAGAGAGAATGAAGATGCAAACTGATAGAAAGAGACGCCTCCAACATACCAGGATGAGTAAAGAAAACGAATGAAGGTGTAGGCAGCTTGATAAGGCACCCCGGGAATCTTGATGTATCTCATACCATTCTTAACTTTTGCTTGCTGCAGAATATTCCCCAGCACTGGAGATGCAACACTCTGCACAACGAAAAATACAGCTGATAAGCCTTTGGCCCCATCCCTGATGGAATTAATTTCAATGGTCCCATAGCTTCTTTTATACTGCCCCATTGCCCTTTTTAGAATTTGAACGGGCAGCAATTTCTTCAATATAATATTTTCAAGTGAAAACTTCACATTCACACTACTGAGGTTTTGGCCGACAGTCAAATATAAGTAGGAAAAGGGAGGCATGGTTAACTCACCAGAACACTGGAATGAGCCAAAATATATGATTTGTCTGCAGTGATAACGTATACATCTGAACCATATCCTTCCTTGAAAAGCTTTTCCCATGTATCTCTTGTTTCTTTCGGGACAAAGCTACAATCTGAAAGCCTACTGGCATTTTTTACGGTACACAAGGATTTACCAGGGAAAGGTGGTGGTTTAGGAAGATTACATTTAGATATTACAGAAGAGGAGGGAACTTCCTGCACGGTAAAAATATCGGCAGGATTATCATCCTCTAGGTTTATATTAAAAGATCCACAGAACGATTCACCAGTTGAGGACAGCGATGGAGAGTCAATATCCACTGAAGCCATTTACCACTTAAGATTTATGTAGTACTATCAACTTCCAATAAAAGATCTGCGGTAAAGATAAAAAGAGTAATATTAAATAAGTGCTGCTAATTAAACTACAGTCCTAAACGATATTAAAAGAGCCTCAACCAAATAATGAAAACGAGCCCCATGGTATTTATATGATGATATTGTGAATATGTTCGAAGCAACTCTAGATATTCAATACAGTTCGCCTAAATGGTATCGCACCATAATGTGAAACTTTTTCACATTATGGTGCGATACCATTTATGATGCGATACCATTTAGGTGTTCTTAATGGGAACAATGCCCATGACTTCTTGTCCTTAATCCATCATTCCTAGAATATATTTATGTGTTCTTTTGTATACTCCATGTATACACAGGCCATGCCTATTTCATTAGTATCAATAAAATTTACCTTTTACTAAGTAATCCCAAACAGCAAAAGCATCAACTAAGTCCTTTATGACTAGCGAAACGATCACAAAGTCGCTTTGCTCCGAGGTTACAGACCGCTATTATTCCCCAAAATAAACCCCAACACCAAGAAACCTTAAACCCGTCAGTCAGGACAGTTCCCAAGCTACCCAAACCAAGCCGGATACATCACTGAAAACTAAAACAAATGGGTTGAATGCATGAATCTATCGTAAATCTTCCACGTGCCATTCACACGGGCGTCAGTTACAAACAATATCCATAGTCAACGCGTTCAAGGAACTATTCATGAAAGGATCCACCGAAAAAAGACTTAGAAGGATCAAAGCAATTTTTTTGGCTAAGTAAAGCAATTGTTATTTTCATCAACGATTAAACTCGTAAATGATCCGTAATGATTAATAATAGATGAAGAACATCTCGGTCTCTTATACAAGTTATTTCCTTTTGCTTTCATAAGGTTTCTCGGCAATCAGAGAGAGAGAGAGAGAGAGAGAGAGACCTTTAGAAAAGGCCGCAAATCTTTTCAGAAAAAGATCAAGATTTGCGCTATTTTCCGCGAAGTTTGAGTATATGGAGCTAAGGAACCTTTAAAAAAAAAACAATCAAAGAATTAGAATCACAAATAAATCATTTCTATTTTTTTTTTCCAGATGAATCCCACAAAGTATTTCCATTTCTAAACGAAAAAAATAACAATTTTAGGGAAAAGTTGCAAAAGAAAAAGAAAAATCAAAGAGAGAAAATTTGAGTCCAGATTATTTACTTGTTCTTCATCTTGAGTATACTATATCCTTTGCAACAATAATTAAAAATTTAGGAAACAGTGAGAGACAGAGAGAGGGAGATAATCAGAGCTGGAAAACATCGATTAAAACTGCTTCGAAATGAATATATTTAAAATAAAAAACAACAAAAAACAAATCGAACAAATAGTATTTATTTTGACGGAGGAGAATGGGAGGTACCTTTTCTTAACGATATGGAAGAAACGTAGAAACAGCAAGTGAAAAGCGGAAGCTTTTGGATTTTTAAAAAGAAAAATATCTCTTGGTAAGTGCATGAAAAAAGGTTAGGTTGTGAGTATCTGAACTACTTCTTTCAGAGCAAGCAGACCATTTCTAGAGAGAGAAGAGGGTACAGACGAGAGGCAGAGGAGGAGCAGGAGAAGGGAGGGAGAAGTACGAGCGCTTCGAACAGGAGGGAAAACGAGGTACGTTGTTTGTTTTTTATAGTGGGTTGGCAAAGAAAAATAATTAAAAAAACAAAAAAAAAACCCCATCCATCCATCCCTTGGCCCCAATTCCAAAGTCTTGCACGCTGCTTTCTTTAAAAAATATTTTGACGGCAACTTTATTTCATTTTCATTCCCCCATTTAATAATAAATAAATATATCTATCATTTTAACATCACTTAATATACTATTAAATAATAAATTTGTAAATAAAATATAATAAATAATCTATAATTATTTAAAAATACATCATAAAATAATAAAAAGATAATAATAAACAGATGATAAGTGATATTACTTTTTAATAATAAACACTAGTTGATATATTATATTTTTTTAAAAGAGAAATATTTTAATTACAATAATTTTTTTATAAAAATAAATTCATAAATTGACATGATTTAATATAATACGTTAAATTAATAATTTTATTTTTATAATAAAATAGATCTAACTTAAATATAATTTTAATATATCATTTTATTTTTATAGACAATCACTTCTCTTTTTTAAATATAAAATTAACATGGAAATATTGGTTTGACTTCTCTTTTTTAAATATAAAATTAACAAGGAAATATTGGTTTGGCTGTTATAATATTATAATTTATTCATAACCACTCAATAAAATTAACATGGAAATATTGGTTGCATGTAATGATTTTCTTTCTTTTTGTATTAAAAGGCTAGATTGCGTCAAGTGTGATGTAAACTCGGCTATAGATTTTTTTTTTAATATAGAATAATAATTTCAATTTTTCTAAAAAAAAATCATGACCCATCATACTCGTTTGGAAGAAAAAAGCACAGATTTTGTTTTTTTGTGGAATGAGAATTCCTTAAAAGCCAAAGGGTCAGCAAATTGGGATTTGACATGAATTGCTTTTGAAGTTTTGATTTAGTGCATAATGCCATAAACTGAGGTTTTGCTTTGAAGCTTGACCCATGATTAATTTCCTCTGTTTGTTTAATCTGATCGAAAATCGGCAAGAAAATTCCAGGACGGAAAACACGATGTGACCCAATCTTCATAACAAGATATAAAGTGGAGATATGACCTTGATTACACTGAAATTAACTCATCAATGGTAACAACACCACTCAAAGTGAAAACAAAACAACTTGGGTGGGTGGAGACCAGATGGACCTTCACCCAAATTGTACCACACGAGATTAAAGTTAAATAGAGATAAGCAATTTGATTTTATTGAATGGTAGCTTGGAAATTTATATTCACAAGCCGGTGGGTTAACACATACATTCTACGTTATTGATATGTCATAATTTGATTAGTAATTTTAGTCGAAAAACTTGATAAGGATCATAAATCTAAAAATAGAAGGCCAATGAAGTTTAGGCCTTGTTTGGATAATAAAAATGTTTCATCTCATCTCATCTCATTTCATTATTACAATTTTATCAAATTCTCATATAAAATATTAAAAAATAATATTTTATTTAATTTTTAACTTTAATTTCAACTCATCTCATATCAACTTACTATCTAAACGACACCTTAAAGGATCTTCTTCACCATCCAATAGATTCTTTTCAAACATTCAAGATAAATAAAGTTTTTAAATACTATGCTCTCCTAGCTTGAATTAAAGATGGGGTATGTTGATCAAATTATGTCTTAAAAAGGGTGAAGAGAAGAAACGTGCAATACAAAAGGAATTAATTAAGGGACAATCAATGCAGTAACTACTACTCAAACTCCTACACAACTGACCTCCCCAGTCCCTAGTCCATCCAATAGTATCTCTCCATCGTTTGGCAAATCTAGGTATGATTTATATAACCGACACTTTTCCTTTTTTTTTTTTTTCCCCACCAAGCATAAGATTTGTAGGGTACTCTTCACCCTTCACCCCAAAAGTGTGTGATCATTTCAATAAAAAATACACTTTCAAAAATTTTTCTTCTAAATTTTATTATCTTTCAAAAGTCTCCTACCTCTCACTCTATATTATTTCTCTATTATATTAAAATGATATTTTTTTATTCTTTTTTTTAATTTTTTCTACTTATTTATTTGTACATCTTTAAGTACTCATTTTTATGTAATGATTGGAAGAAAACTTTTTTTTTCACATTTTGGTAATTATTTCATTATTTTTTGTATCCATATTTTCGATTTTTCATATGTAACAATTTTTTTAAAGCTACTCATCTCTCTAAATGATAATATTTTTAAAATCAGTGCTTTTGTAATAATAATATTTTAAAAAAATCATATTTTCACAAATGGTCAATTTTTTTAAAAAAAAAAAAAATGGATCATCTCAATAGTGACATTTTTTTCAAATTTCAACTAGATAATTGTAAGAAGAACTTATTTTATTTGTTAGAATAAAAATAAAAAGTGATTTAGGGATGAATAGTAGCTCTCCAAATATAGGGAGCCACTATTCACATCCTAAAAATTTTTTTTATTAAAAAAAAAAAAAAATAGGGAACCGGATAGAGATTTACTTTTGTCAAAAAGTTAAAATTTATTTCCTAAAACTTAGAGATTTGTAGTGTTTAGAAAAGCGGATGAAAATGCTTAGAAGGGAATGAAGCCTATGAATATACATGCTTGTATAAACTGCCAAGACATTGCTGAAAATTGTGTGCATTTTTCAGCACCCTGGCTTTGTTGGTTCTTTGATTCAGATATGTTTCCTACCCAGTACTCGTATTTTGAACTGTAATCGAGTCAAGTCGAGTCGATCTTTGTTCGATCTTGAGTTCGAGTTGAGAGTTTCAAGCTCGACTTTGTAAGCTAAACTCTCAACTCGAACTCAAGTTCGAGCTTATCTCACAAACGAGCTCGAATTGTTTATTTTATTTTTTAATAAGATTTAATAATTAATAAGTTAGATAAATAAAAAATTAATATTAAATTCATACAACTAACAAGTAGAACCTCTATTAAATTATAAGATTTTAAAAATTTATAAATAATTAATATCTAACAAGTTGATATTTATCTATATTAACAATATGTTATATGCATACATATATTATTAATACATACACATAATATGATAGCATATATTTATCGACTAATTATTGTACAAATTATAAAATATAGGTACAAAGTATATTCAATATATAGATATAAATAATTAGGTTATATATTGTATATTTAATTATTAAAGTGATATGCTTATATTATTAACTAATACATATATATATATGTATATATAGGTATATGTATATATTTATCAATATATGAATGAGTTTTAATCGAGTCGACTCAAGTATAAACGAATGGACTTTAACGAACTTTAGCCGAGTTGAGTTTTATTGGGTATGTATCATTTACTAATTGAGCAGGTATTTGTTTTCAAGAGCGAGTATTTTTTTTTTCATGAGTCGAATTCGATTCAAGTTTCGGGCGAGTACCGAGTAAGTTATCGAACAGATTAATTCATTTACATCCCTACTCGTACTTTGATTAATTTAAAGATACGTCCAGTTTTGAAATTTGGCTATATTTTCAAAGGTTTCAAAGCATGCCTTAGTTTTTTTTTTCTTCCCCTGACCCATGCAGGGCAGCAGGTTGAATAATATTGTAATGAAAGGGACGTGAGTCCAATTGCCAAACAGTGTTGGACGTATGGATAATTAATCAACTTTAGTTCTTGGTTACATAATATTGAAAAAGCAGTCGCCAACAAAGTCCGTGGCTTGAAATTATATGTTGTCGAGCAAAAGATTCTTTTGAAAAGTTCAAAACCCTAATATCGTTGACAGATTTATGTACTACTATCAGGTTCGTTCGACGTCATACATAATTCTTGGCCCCAAGCCTTCTCTTTCTTTGTATTTCTTTCCTAAATTCGAGCCATTTGAGCAGGTTGAGTTGTCCCATGTTTTGACTCATGCATGGCAAGGTATTCATGTTTTTGTTCATTAATCTTTGTACATAAACCCACGTTGTCAACCTTGTCCTCCAAAGACTCCCATAATATATATATATATTGCATGTAATTATCTTGCTCAGCAAAAAAAAAAATTCATTGTAATAATTCATGCCTCGAAATAAATTAAAAAATATTATTATTAGATGTTTGTCTCTGATCTCGCAAACCATAGCCATAGGAAGGGTTGAATTAGAACAAACAAAGTCTCGATAAGCATGCACCTTTCATAACCTAGGCCGAAAGTCACGTAATCGTGCGAGTCATAGTAACATTTTTAAGAGACGAGAGGGATGATTGGATAACGAGTTAAGTCAAGATGTCATGAAATAAAAATTAAATAATTAAATAAAATATTATTATACTATAATTTTTATTTTAAAATTTTTAAAAATTGAGTTAATTATTATATTTTATTTGAAATTTTAAAAAAATTATAATAATTAAATAAAATGAGAGTGATTTTTAATCCTAACATCTCCTTACGTATTTCAGGAACATCCTAGTTAAAAAGAGTAATACTGGTTAATTTGTTATATTACCTAAGAATAGTGGCATTATTCAGGCATATTGTTAATTCACGGGACTATTGGGACCAAAAAAAAAAAAGAGAGAGCAAAGAGAGAAAACCAAAAGAGATGACGGTAGAACGGGAGGAGTCGGTGGTCGTGGCGGTGTCGGCCATTACCGTGGGACCACCTTGTACGGCCAAACGGGATCCACGGATGAGAGTAAAGCAAAATCTGAAAACCAACAGTTGATCGACACGTGGAGTAGTTGATAAAACGAGGGGGTGATAGTAAAGTAGGGTAGACTGTAGAGGCGGTTGTGGGAAAAGAGGAAAAAGACAAAGAAAGGGACGGTGGTCTATGACCTTTTCTTTCTATTTATTTTACCAATGGGAAGGGATCTGATGTGTAGGTGGACCCACGTGAGTCTTGTGGGGGCCCAAAATATTTATTTTACCAGCAACAACCGCTGGCCCTGGTGCCGCTAGCACAAATTTTTTTTCTTATTTTTAAATATTTTTAAAAAATATATTAATATATTAAAAATAATTTCTTTAATTATTAAATTAAAAAAATTTAAATAATAAAGAGACAAGCGATATACTAATATTTTCCTAACTCTTTATGGTTGGAAAAACATACATAATGTTTCTAACCACGACCATTGGCAGTTTAGTGTCATGGAAGAAGTTTTGTACATTTCAAGCATGCGGTCTGACAACACTTTAATAATACATACATCTTGTTACATCTATGGGATGATACAATTTTGAACAGGAAATATGATACACGCATCACCGACTTGCATGAAAGGGAGAGGCTGCACTGGAGATAAGAGTAAGATGTTCACTTGCCCTCAAATTACTCAATTTTGTGCAACCGCTCAAGTGATTTTCCAGATAATGAAAGCTCGGAACTCTGTTCTTGGATTGGTGCAGCATGCATGCATGCATGCAAGCAAGAGTCAACCTTCGTCAGATTAATTGTCAGCCCAAAATTATTAATTGTCAACCCGTCTCTTCCATCTTCTTAAGAGCATATGCAAGTTTCATGCCACTCTAATGAACTCCATCTTTCCTTGCGGATAAATTAGTCGTTGTCCGTTCCTTCATGGCTTCCTTTTCCAATTTTTTCTTTTCAGCATCAGCCTGCCTTTCATTCTCTTCTCGTGACTTGTTGAACGTCTTGACAAAGATGGCCAAGATTTGTGTCACTGATGCAAAAGCCAGCAGCACAGTTCCATCATTTAATATCAGTCCAATATGATCAGACTATTACATAGATTTTCTTTTTTCTTTTTTCTTTTTTTATACAAAAACATAATCTCTGTAGATTTAAAGGTGGAGATATCACACTATACACCAAATAGTAACTGCAAATCTCTATTTGCAACTATACACCGAGCAATAACTGCAAAATATCTATTTGCCAACTTCTTACGAATTTTTGAAGTTTTTTTTGGTTGACACCGGGTGTTTGTGAATTAAGTCCTGAATAATCTTGGAAGTGCATAGACCCTCGATAAAGAGTTTTCCGCAAGTGCACCTCGGGTAATTCAAGAGAATTATCTCAAGTTCAATGACCCCTAGAAATCGTTTGCATCCAAAAACCATAAACTTAGAGGGAGCATACCACCAAGACCAAGGCTCTTACCACTTGAGCCAACACCTAAGGGTTTTTTTTTTAAGTTCTTATAAGTTCAATGAGAATCAAACAAGATCCAAGCAATTGTAAAGTTCACTTAGAGAATAACCAAGAATCAGTCTCATCAATTTCCCCACGTACACAAACGTGGACACACAAACATAAGAAAAATCCATTAATCAAAAGATAGGCAGAGAACACCAGAATTCATATCTGAACGTAGCATCAACACAACTCAATTTTTTTTTTTTTATAAGTAAAAGAGGAGGGTAAAAACTCAATTTTATTAGAAGACAAGCACAGTCAGGAAACTGAAACTCAATGAAAGGTTAACCATCTCTATTGACTAACAACTAATGTCTTCTCCAGTTCCTACCAGTTAAATTTAAAGCCTCCCTAGTTTGCAGTGATCTTGATATTGACCTAGAATGAGGAAGCCGTGGGAATTGAGGAGACAGCATGGTGTTTAAAGCATTAGCACTGCTATTCTAGGATTGTATTGATTTCATTTTCGATTTTTAGGGTCTGTTTTATTGTTGAGAATAAAAAGGAGTACAAAGATTAAGGTGGAGGTAGAGGCAGGGGTGGCAATGGGAGGCCATTGAGGGGTGGATTGGGGTGAGGGATGTATGCAGTGGGGAAGAAGGCAGAGGAAGAGAGACATTCTTTTTGATGATTTAATAAAAAACAACAAACAATGTTACAAAAACTCATTCACGCCATTTGGATAACACCATGCCAGCCAATATCGCTTTCCAATTCAATTGGATGGACTGGACCTAATTGCTACATTTTTCTTAATTATTTGGAGACTTCATTGACAATTTTTAGACTTCAGAGATTTGAAATGGAACTTTGTGTATTTTTTAGGAACGAAAACAGGTGTTTGTCCCAAAAAGAGTAACAAAACTATGCATACAAATAACAGATTTAAATTGAATTATCTCAAAGAGGAGTATAAATAAGTGAACCATCTAGAGAAAAACAGAACAGACCTTGCTCAAAAGGGCACCGAGCTGGATCCTCTCCAAAGTACTGGGACAATGAATCAGCACTTCTTCCCTGCAAGAGGATATTTGGGATTACAGTAATAATTTGCACTATAACTATCAATGATTATTATTATTATTTTTTTTCCAGCACTTACCACTTCAGAATACAGGGAGATAAGTGACCTAACTTCAGCTTCTGCAGTATCGAGAAAATTCTTCAGCACCTGAAAATGGGAATTTCTGGTGATCATACCCGCTAAAGGTCTATTTTGAAAGATTCATGATAAACAAAACTTTTCTGTAATATGACGGAAAGACCTATTCACATCCAATGCTCATTATTAACAAGAATATCCCAAGCATCAGTCAAGACGTAGTATCCTTCCAATATATAGAAGCAAATAATGAGAAATCTTATCAAAATTAAGTATCAAGTCATTCCAACAGTTGAAAACACATGCTTATTCAGAAGCATCCCGTTTATTGAGTACTTCGTTGGTATTTTCCAGTACAAGTATGGAGTACTTTAAGCATATTTATGCATTTTGAAGCAAAGCCAGGATGTAGAACTAAAAATTGAGGCCCTAGTCCTACTAGGCAAGTGTGAATGGTATATTTCTTTCTTTGATAAGGCAAATTTTATTCAAAGTGCATAGGGGAGCTGACTTTGCAGCAAAAAAGCCAAATGAATCTTGGATCAAAGTAATATTTCCTCCGCCATAAACAAGAGGTGTAGGTTGAAGTCACAGACATGATCCATAACGTTGGCAATGTTTACCAACAAGAATGAAAGAAAAGAAAAGAAAAGAAAAAACATAAACCACATCTCCTTAGTAATCCTCACCTTTTGGAAGCCTGCAGAGATAGCCCCATCATTTTCTGAAGCAGCGAGTTCTTGTTCAACTTTTTCAAGCCCTTTACTGACAGCTTGCATTTCTTCAGCCAAAGCTTTCAATTGAATCTAGTTGTTTGTGAAGGCCAAGCAGATAATTTCAAGCAAAAAGAACTGCAGTTAAGCTATAGGCTATAGAAGGCACATTGACAAATTACGAAAAAACAAACGACTCAATACTACTAAGACAACAAACAAACCTTTGAGGCGGCTTCTAAATGAACAAGATCCTTATCAAAATCCAGCAACTCTGGCATCTTCTCGGAGAGTAGCTAATGAGGAAGATAGAACAATTCAATACAGCATAAAAGATTATGAAGAAATCCCGACTTTGAAATTTTGAAATTCAAATATTAAAAAAATAAGAAGACAAACACGACAAATATTGGAAAAGCCAGTAAATCTATTCCACCCACAAGGTTGTTGATATATAAAGATACTGCAAAGTTTGAATGTTTTGATCATATGCTGATGGTGTTCAGAACTAAGTTTGCAAACTTGGCACCTCTTCTTGACAATCAGAAGATTCTCTTTGCCAACTCTTAGTATAACAGTTTTTTTTTTTATAAGTAATATTTTATTACTAAAGAATAAGAAACATAGGCATTATTAAGGTACACAGGGATTATACTTTTTTAGTTCACCTAATGAGAGTGGAAAAAGAGGTAAAAAACTCCTGGAAACTAAAAGTAGGGAGTCAAAGGTGGGTTGCATTCTAGTGCCGAAGTAAAAAAAAAAAAAAGCCTCAAGAGTTCTTCCACTAAAGTTGTTTTAATAAAATGGAAAGTTGTCATTTGCAAAAGGCAACATCTAACGAATCTTATAATTTTTTGTCCATTTAATACCAGATGGGATACTTAACACGTTAGCTATAGCAGTGCATGGGTTAATACATACAACACCTAGGACTAATGGGGTACCTAATCCCATTAGCTCCTATAGCTTTCGTCTCTCAGTGTTGGTTTCGGCCCAATAAAGTGCTTTCACTGTTGGTGTTCTATAATTCAAAATGTAAAATGCACATCTGGATCTAAATCACATTTAAGGGGAACAGTGCAGTAAAGGATTCGTCCATGGTAGACTGTAACAAGAAGGAGAAGGCCTCTAAACTCATTCGATGAGAGGGTAGCACAAATATGTTTGGAATCCTTTCCTGATGTTTAGTGGACGGAACTGATGAGGATGACATTTGGAAGGCTCTGATTTCACTTCCTTTCAGACAAGGGATAATTATGGTCAAGCATCTGCCAGCTTTACTACCTGCCAAGTTTGAATCTTCAAAAGAAGAGAACAAGCAGAAACCCCTCCTTTGAAATGAACCTAACCACTTAAGAGAAAGCCTTCGCCAGCATTTATGCAGTTCTGAAGAATAACACGATGAGTTGGGGATTCAAAGAAAGAACCAAGGTAGGCTTCGGAGAGACCTTATTTTGGTGCTGCTTTCATACACTTTTAGGGACTGTGAAGTGTGTAGTTTGCTAGTTTTCTGTTTTTATTGTCCTCTTATTATAAGATAACCCATGCTCTCATGTTGTGAGAACTTGCGTGTAGGATTGTGTATTCTGTGCATAGGAAGTTTAGTTTGTTACTCAAGAATTGGCAAATAGCTTGACCTCTTGGGTACAAGAGGTTTAGCTACTTTTTTTGTGTCCGTGGGCTGGTCAAGGATAAGTCGGATAAGTAGAACATAAGGGTTTGCTTAAAATCATAGCAAAAACCAGTCAAGATAAATATAATGAAAGGCAGCCTAAAAATGAGCCTAACAATAAACTGCCAAAAGTCATTTTGGCAAATATGATCCCATATAGCATCGCAAAATGGTTTGATTTGCTATATCCCTGAATTCTCAATGTAGTAGAACCAAATATAAAAATAGAGAGAGAGAAAAATAGAGGATAGATGAAACCAAGGAAGAGTTGAAAGAAAATTCATGAGAAGGAAAGGATCAAGTAGACATTATGCGAGATTGAAAGTTCCTGAATTCAGAGATTGATAGTACGAAAGAAAAAGACAAATATATGAAGATTAATGAGTAGACTTTTGCCACAATCCTCCTCAACCCTTGAACAGGATACAAAGATAAAATCTGATGGTTAAAAAGAGCCAAAGATCAACTAAGAGAGAGAGAGAGAGAGAGGGGATAGATGAAGCCAAGGATGAGTGGAAAGACCAATAATGAGAAGGGAAAGAAAGAATCAAGAGGAGCTTTATAAGAGTTCTCAAATCCAAAGATTGACGATATGAAAGAAACAAAAGATATATAAAGGTTAATGAGAGGAGAGTTTTGCTACCATCCTACTCAACCTTGAACAGGGTACACTGCAAGAATAAAGGTGCGTCAAAGCCAAAAGTTGCATAAACAGGACCAATTTGCTTGAAAGTGGATATACTTTCCTTTCATGACGAACTCAATATTATTAAATATAAAAAACAAAGCCTTGGAAGTTTCACTATTTCTACCTTGCACAAATAATGCATTAAAGTCATTTTGTTGTTTCTTGCACGGGTATCAGCTAACTTAAGAAGGCTGTCCAATTTGAATCCTATAGCAGATCCTGCAATATAGAAAAATGAAACATCAAGCAAGCAGTATAGCAACAAATCAAATGAATGCTACAGTTAAAAAATACTAATCTGGTGGTACCTCGTGCAGTGCCCTGATTCAAGGCATTTCCCAAAGTAAGAATTGTCTGCATTATTTGGCGCAATTTAACAGATTCTTTCACCTGTAATAGGTGTATTACATTTAAGATGGAGGGAAAACCTTTGTTTGTACATATCAGTTTTAAAACCATTAGTTTTAGTGGTACCTCTCTAGCAGCATTATTAATTGTATTCAAATTCTTCCTTAAATCATTGACCTGAATGAAAACAACCATAAGTGCCAACAGTCAATAAAAGGTATTAGCATGCAAAAGATGATGTTAGAACAAGCATATCCAAGAACAACATACCTGACTAGAAAATGTGATTTTAAAAGCAAATACTCGTAACTTGGATTCTACTCGTGGAACCTTCATCAGCTCCAGGAAAAACTACAATGGTAATCCAATTTAAAGCCCTTAGAAATCAAATTATAACATTTAAATCCATTCACGAACAAGGTATTGGATAGAACCTGTTCACACTTTCCAAGCATTTCCTTGTCACCTGTATAATTCTGAAACCAAAACATTATCAACAAAAAACCTTTTTTAGTAATCAGTGTTGTATACTTCCTGTCAACTTGGGCTACACCTATTTGCTTGCTTTAATAAAATCTCTTATTACTTATTAAAAAAAAAAAGTTATCAGTGCCGTATTATTGACTTATTAACCAGACACAACACCTTACAAACATTATAAAATCCTTACTTTGACCAGATATTTACGATTCAGATTGCAAATGAAGCATATTTATAGACTCTTCACTTAAACCTTCCTTACTAAGAAGAGAAAAATTAGCAAGTGCCCAATAAACACCTAATAGACTAAAACCCCCAAAACATCAAAGGACATGTTAAACATCCAGCTATTACTAGACAACAAAATTTAAGAAAACTATGAAATTCATCAAAGGGTTATTTTAGTTTATTGACCCAAATTTAAGTTGTTTCAGACCCTAAGACACTTGTAATATGGCCTTCAGAATCATATTAGTCTTGCCTTATGAAGACATTGCATGTGGGCCACACATTGAAAATCACTCTTGAGAGAAAAATAGAAAACCACAGCTTTCTAATGTAAAGATACAAGAATTTCAAACTCTGAACTTGCATTGACTTTTATTTGGAATGATGAAATCAAAGGTTTGGATAGTCTCGGAAACATTTCATCCTTGATCTTGAATTGTTCATAAAAAAAAAAAAGAGAGAGAATTGAGGTGTTGTTCCTACTTTGCAATCATAGGTGTTTTTTTCATTCATTGTCAAGTCTATTGGCCTTGTTTGTTTTCAAAGATGAGATGAGATGAGTTAAGATGAAAGTTAAATAAAATATTGTTAGAATATATTTTTTTAATATTATTTTTATTTTGAAATTTGAAAAAGTTGAATTGTTTATTTTATTTTGTGTGAGAATTTGGGAAAGTTGTAATGATTAGATGAGATGAGATAAATGCCCAGTTTGGATTCGAAACTCACCTCAACTCATCATTACCACTTTCCCAAAATTTCACACAAAATATAATAAACAATTCAACTTTTTCAAATCTCAAAACAAAAATAATATTAAAAATAATATTCTAACAATATTTTATTCAATTCATCTAAAATCATATCAACTCATCTCAACTCATCTAGGAATCGAAACGGGGCCTTGAATGAGTTAAGATGAGTTGTAAAAACAAACGAGGCTTGAATCTCTTTCACAACATATTCTTGCAATTTTTCCAACTCAGCTTTGCATCCACAAATTCAGACTTATACCAATCTTCTTTGTTGTTTGCTTCAATGGCTACAGCCTTGGCCGCCATTCCCTCAACAATTGTAAATGGTGATAGACCTATTTAGTCCTACGATGGATGAATATTATGGGTCATTGTGTTCTCTTGTGAGTCCCATGGGAGACGCTGAGGTCAGTATTAATTTGTTTAGAGGGCGGGGGATTAAAGTAGATAGAAGAAGTAGCAACCAAATTTGGAGAAAAGAATCGATTTTTTGTTTTTATTAGTAAAACTTTAATGAAAGTAAAAAGGCATAACCCAAGTACATAGGAAGTATATACAGAATACACCAAATAACCACTAAGCACTAGTGATGGATACAAGCAAATTATGAAAGCTATCCTCATTACAAACAATGGCCGAAGCCCAAGAAAATTGTGTGTTAAAAAAGAATCTCTTCAACTCGTCCAAGGAACGCTCCCAATCTTCAAAGCACCTATCATTTCTCTTTATCCACAAACACCTCAAAATACAATGAGGGATCAATTTCCACACAGTGGCGATGTGAACATTACCCCTAGGACTTGTCCAACACTTGAAAACATCCACTACTCTTCCAAGCATAACCCATGCCACACCAATCTGGTTAAAGATCTCATCCCACAAAAACCTTAGCCACCTCACAATGTAACATTCCATATCTAGAGGTTAGTGCCCGATTGCCTAGTATGATACATGTTTGCAGGTAACTGTATAGAAAATTCTTCATGAAAGAAAAGTTCCAACCTTTAAACTAAAGGAGGAAACTATGTTCTATTCTTTTTTTCTTTTCTTTTTTTGGGGGGGACATCCCTTGCCCTTCTTTCTATTAGCTTAGGTTTTGTATACCTCAAGTCAGCCTCTTTTTTTATTGGCATCGGGGGTCCGGGAAAAAGTCTGAACTCATCTCGGGGGTGCACAGGCCCTCAGTAAGGAACTTCCTACAAGTGCACCTCAGGTAATTCAAACCTCAAGTCAACCTTTATCTTTTAAGATTTATTTCCCCCCCCTAAATTCATCTAACAAACCAAGCATAGGCACTATGTTTCCTAGCTGCAAAAGTATTATGGGCACAACATAAGTTCAGTTACAAGTTAAAATGCAAGCAAAAAAAAAAAAAAGATGAGGAACAGAGATACTGTGCTGAAGACTAACATACTGCTAACAATCAAGATACTAAAGAGAATCACAAAAACGACGACTGTAGCACACATGCACTTGCGAGAGAGAGAGAGAGAGAGAGAGAGAGAAGCCACCTTAAGTGTTTCCATTTCTTCTTTCGTGGGACAGAATTTAATTAGATTTTCAACCTGATCAATGTCTAGAACGGCAGAATCCAAAGCCAGAACTGCTTTCTGGATGCATAGACGACAATAATAGGATCATCAACTAACAAGTAAAAGTATCAAAAACAAGGAGAGCAAAAATGTCCAACATCATTAAATAGGCGCAAAAATGAACATAAAATAACAAGATCAACAGGATGATTGTCAGCTAATACTTATCCAATAAGGAAAACAATAAGACAATGATAGTAGCTTTATTAGAAAATAAAGGATTACCAGTGAGATAATTGTGAAAATGACTAAAATATATCTTCTTACTCCTGATAATTTTTTAGATAAGTATTCTCCCAATAATTCTGTCACTAAGCATTCTCCCCATAAATTTTATAATTTACTAAAAGCTGAAAACAATAAAAATAAAAAAGATGACGCACTCTTTAAGTTTCAACTCGCCATTATACAACTGTAATGGACAACAAGCCTATGCAAAAGCAATAAAGACAAGTCCATTTTATCTGAGAAAATGTTCTTACCTATTATTACATTGTGCTAGTTCCTTATTGACATCTAAACACTCAAACAATCAGGGTCAACTGTATCATGAGGAATAAGACCATGCAATGTTTTCATTTATTGCACCTTTTCTAAGGTTTCCAAATTAGGGCTGACGATATATTTGTTTAGGGCTTGTATTTGTCCCAAATAAGATTCAATTATCAAACCGAACCATATTTGATATCCAAAATGAAATCCCAGTATCATTTTTTTCCGACAAGTTAGAATTTATTAATGAGCAAAAAGGTGCTACCCAAGTACACATCAGGTTGTGTGATACCTCATATGATGTGTAAGTGTAGATGGTGTATGGGATCTCACATTGCTTGAGAATGAGAAGTTACTCTTTATAATGTTCCAATAGAGCTCCAATGGTATTATTGACTAGTTCTTTGGGAGTATAGGTCAAGCGGCTTGAGCCTTTCATTGGAGCGTTACAAATGGTACCATAGCCTATCCCAACCAAAAATGAGGAACTTGAGCCGTGCCACCTACGATGGATTGGCCTGACAAGGATGTCGGGAACTTGAGGGGGGAAAATTTTGATATCTCATATAATGTGTAAGGGTAGGTGGTATATGAGATCCCACATTACTTGGGAATGGGAAGTTCTTGCTCTTTATAATGTTCCAATGAGACTCTAATTGTATCATTGACTAGTCCTTATGGAATATAAGCTATGAGGTTTAGGCCTTCCATTAGGGCGTTACATGTTGACAAGACATACACCTAACCAAAAAAAGTAAAAGGATCAAGCAAATCCAGAAAACTAAAATCAGTAAGACACAAATGTGCCACCATCCATTGGTAAATATATTTGGAAAAACAAAAAAAAAAAAAACCTAAAAGTGCTCCACCATCTTCCCATAATTTTCAAAGCTTTTGTTATTTCCCACTATCAAAACTTGACTAGGAAATAGGGCAGACTTTTCACGGTATGGATCTGTCTTAGTAAACCAACCACCACCAATACCAACCTAACAATTTTGTGTAAGTGAATGTATTCATTTATGTATTCTCTCAGTGTGTGTGTATGCATATATAATTACCTTTGTAATTTTCATATACCTTTCTTTCCTCTCATGGGAATTTTCATGATAGATTTACCCTATGAAAGTCGTGCACATTGTAATATGAATTCCAAAATTACCCTTCTTTTGAAGAGTGAAAATATTAATTATCATCTCATTTGAAAAGTGATAAGAGTAATGCTAGATACAATCATGGATTGTATAAGCGCTGCGCACTCCTTTTGAAAAAGAGTAGTCCACTATTAAAAATTAATTTTTTTTATGTAGATTTCGTATTCTTTCACTTTTTTCAAAATGAGTATGCAGCGCTTGCACACTCTAGGAGTGTAAGTATCTTTAGTGACGTGATAAATAACATGTCCTTGCCCTTTGAAAGCATAGTTTACAGAAGATGGACAAACAAGATAAAGGTCAAGGAGAATACAATCTTTGGTGCAAAAGAATAAAAGAAAAAACTAACTCAATATAACTCCAGTAACCATATGGGTATTAGCCTATGATCTTACCTCCACCTCATATTTATGGGGGAAACTTGTAATTTGGTTCAAAGACAATTTGTTTTTGCCTCATCTGTCTTTCTGCTTATTGTTCATGCATACTGTTCACGGCCTTTCAGCTTTCTTCTGACCTCTTAGCAACCCCAAATTAAACCCTTTGCTTCACCATACCTAAGACCCATTAAATCTACAAGTCTTTACAATCAGGAGTTTTCTTCCATAGAAGGGAACTAAAACCCATTGATATCAAGGCTGTCTACTTTATGTAGCATAGCTCATATCTAGCTTCCTCACAGCTGCAATAAGTTTGGGTTTCGTTCAGACATAGATATACTAGATTTAGATGGAACTGATTGATAGCTTAATGCCAAGGTTCATCAATGAATAATGGGAGGACAAACTCAGGGGCAGGTTGTTTATAGCAACAGTAAACTGATGCAGCCAGCAAGTCTCGCTTCCAAGAGAAGCCATCTATGTTTATGGGTGCCTACATTATTTTATAAAGTTTGTAAGACATTGGGGGCAAATTGAGTATTCTAACATTTCCCTCTAGTACTATAATGATAAGGCATTCTATGAATGGGTAGCCATTAATTCATCATCTGGGAACTTAGCGTATAATCATTATGGTTAGTAAGTTCTAGTACACAATTGACAAGATGTATGGATACTTATAGTTATAATATAACCCATAATCTGACTAGAAAATGTAATCACTATCAGCTGTGTACAATATGGGAGGGGAGACTACTTTCAATAGAAAAGTAATCTTCTGGTATTGTTCCTTTCTCTGCATATTCAAGTTTATCAACTGTTTTGCAAAAAACCACATTAGCAATCTAGTGTTTGCTAGGTGTATTCCATGTATACTCCTTGTGTACTTGGGCTGCCTATTGTTTTTTCGATTATTAAGATTTTACTATTACCTATAAAAAAAAAATACATTACCAAGCACTATTTCCTCGCTGCATCATACAGGAACAAATATCACAGAAAGAAGACATCAATGGTGAAGACAATATTAACACAAATTAGGAGGTCAGTTTTAAAAGTAAATAAATAAATAAATCTTGTTCATCGATAGAGGTAAGAAATTGCTTTCAAACACTAAACCTTCAAGAGCTGGCACAAAAAAATATTGCCCAAAAAAATATTCAGGGGCAACCTAATTCCACATTTCTGGAGTGATCATGCATAAAGAAACCAATGGGAGCTAAAAATCAAAACCCTTTCCCCAAGCAGTCAAATTGTATTGGAGCTAATCGAACATGTAGCATGAGTAGAAGAAAGAGACTTACAATCATATCTGGCAAAGGAATTTTTATTTTTGAGAGCATTATTTCACAATTATATGCTCTGCGCAAGTCAACCTGACAGAGAGACAGTAAAAATAAAACGAGTTTCAATAATATCATCTGACATAACTGATTGTAATAGCATCAGATTCAACACAAACAATTACATGACAAAAGTAGGAAGGAAAAAAATCTTCAGTACACACTCCAGCAATCAACAAAATTAAATCTCTAATGATAAAAGCTGCAGTGCATATGTATAGTATAGTCTGTAGAGATCAAATTCAACTTGTCATGGGGTGCCTAAAAGCAGGCTAACCAAATAGGACCTCCCAAGATTCCAAACAATAATAATACCAACAATAATAGGAATAATAACAATGTCAATGTTCCAAAAATTTTGACGATCATGAGGAGAGTATAAGCCTAAAGTTTTCTTCTTCAACACTTTGTTCCTCTGGGCAGTTGCAATAAACTTTAATGGACTAAATCTCCAAGAGTTCTTGTTTCAACTATAAATCCTTGTTAGGTGTTTCTCTTGTATACATCCTATGTACTTGGGCCATACTTCGTGTTTAATTTATAAAATTCATGATTACTTAAATAAATGTTGCACATAAAATTAGCATAAGAGTAAAATCATATAAGACATTCCAGAAGGTCCTCGCTACCTTGTAGTGTAGTAGTAAATGATCGACGGCTTTCCTGGTAAGTTGTGTACCACCAGTCCTACCATGTTTTTTATTCAGGAAGAAAGAAACTTCAGGTTGCACTAGAATGAGTTATATACTGATTCTTTGAAATAATGGCATGACACTAGTTTAGCTAAAATATGGTTCCTAATGAGGCGGTTTCAGCAAAGGTTCATCAAAATCTAGTGGAGTTAGGTAGTTTAGTTGCTCAAAAGTTCTTCCTCCACCAGAAAAAAATCATAGATTATAAGACGAATCTTTGTTTTTTTTAACAAGTAATTGAAAATCTAATTGAAAACTCAAACGGAAGGTGCTTGGCACTATATGCTGGCTCACCCAGTTAAGCTATTGGCTAACAGATTCTCAAATGAATCTCAATTTACCGTATTTCAAGTTCTGGAATCATGACTAACACATGGTGGATGTAAAGGTTTTCATACATAATCCTTAGCTTATCTCAATTAGACTGTTATTAAATCCTTTCCTAAGGTTTTTGTCAAAATTTTATTTAGACTAATATATAAAAAAGGGTATCACATATTGTCATACATTTCCATAAAATTTAAAAGTGTTTGAGTACCAAACTATTTAAACAATAACTGAACATAAAGATAGAAACAGAGAGAGAGGGAGGGAGGGAGGGAGGGGGAGAGAGAGAGAGGGGGGGGGGGGGGGGGGGGTTCACCAGTTGCACTTTCTCAGGTTTGTTCATGTTAGAACCACGTCGACCTCCACCTTTAGTGCCACTCCCATCTGTCGCAGAGGCCGCCGAAAACAGACTCTCCAGCTCTGATATATCTATCTCTGGGGCCCTAACAAAACCTTTCAAAATTATATCAGGCACAAGAAGAACAGACCCTACCTTCTCAAATCCCCACACCTCCACAGAGAGAGAGAGAGAGAGAGAGAGAGAGAGAGAGAGAGAGAGAGAGAGAGAGAGAGAGAGAGAGAGAGAGAGCAGAGAAGGAAAGATAAGCAAGAGAAAACAAAACAAAAAACAACAAAATGGAAAAATCCGTAAGCAATCAACTTCATATACTGGTGAGCATGGTATCACATTAATAGTAATGTAACTACACTAATATTAATTTTCAATAACATTTATTTATAAGTAACATAAATTACTATCCCGGTACACAAGAACTGTGCATGGATCAAGTCAACAAAGCTGATTTTCAATAACTGGCTTAGCCTTTGGTTAAAATGAATGAACTAAAATTCATATTAATCAGTGCCATTATTGTTCAGTATCGGGAATATGAGATCTGAACATTCTATCAATGCTTATAAAATAGTTCCTTGAAAACACAACTTATTTTTTTTATAAGAGGTAAATTTTATTGATACAAATGAAATAGGCATAGCCCATGTACACAAAAGGTATACAAAAGAACACCTAAATACATTCTAGGATCGATAGATTAAGGACAGGAAGTCATGAGCATTGTTTCCATTAAACACAATGGCTGAAAACCAAAGCAATAATGTGTGTACAAAAAAATTCTAAAGCTCCACCATTCTGAAGCACAGCCATTGTGAAAACACACAACTTATTGTAGCATCTAAAACAAGCTATCAAATGAAAAGATAACATGCGGATACAAGTTCTATACATACACACCTTGACTGGTTTTCCTGCTTTTGGGAATCAGCCCATAAACTCCCTTGTATCGCACGAGTAACTTTTACCCAATGTAGTGGCTTTAGTGAAGTTTTCTTAGGGGCAAGAGTAACCCCACCAGCACCTCGACCTTTTCCAAGATTGGATGTCCCTGAAGAAGTCTTCCCCCTACCAATGGATGGAGGTGGCGGCAATGGTGCATTAGAGCCCTTTGCTCCAGGTGGTGGAGGCGGAGCAGGTGTTGAGCCATGACTTGGCAGTGGAGTACGAGCACCAAGAGGCTTTGGTAATGGTGGTGGAGGTGGCAGGATTGAACCTGGTTGTGCAGGCCTTGAAGGTGGTGGTGGAGGTGGCCGAGGGACATTACTAGGATTCCCACCTGTTGGATGTGGAGGTGGAGGTGGTGGTGGCCGAGATACACTACCAAGGCTACCACCTATTGGAGGTGGAGGTGGAGGTGGTGGTGGCCGAGATACATTGCCAAGGCTACCACCTATTGGAGGTGGAGGTGGAGGTGGAGGTGGTGGTGGCCGAGAAACATTACTAGGGCTACCTCCTATTGGAGGCGGAGGTGGAGGTGGAGGTGGTGGAGGCGGTGACTTGTGAATAGATGCAGCAGTAGGTGCTGAAGTCGATAGGGGCAGTTTTGCCGGCGGTGGTGGCGGCGGTGGAGGTGGTTGAAACTTGTTATTTTTACTTCCCAATGACAAGGGTGGTGGAGGCGGTGGTGGCGGAGGTGGCTGAGCTAAATCTAAAGATTGTTGACTAGATATATAGGGGGCTGGTGGGGCAGCTTTAGAAAAATTGATAGGGGGTGGCGGTGGGGTTGGAGGAGGAGGTGCCATAGAAGGATATTTACCTGAGATATTAGGAGGTGGAGGCAGTGGTGGCGGGGATGGTGGGTAGGCCTTGATGGAGGTGGGAGGGGTACATATTTGAGAATCTCTATCGACACTATAGGAACGAGGTGGTGGGGGTGGTGGGGGTGGAGGGGAAGGCGCAATACTAGAGTTAAGAGAGGGAGGTGGAGGTGGAGGTGGAGGTGGTGGTGGTAGATGGGACATGGATAAAACATTAATGCTAGAAGTTCTGAGTGGAGGTGGAGGATTTGGTAGATTACTTGCAGGAGGAGGTGGAGGTTGAGCCATTGCAGAAGGGGATGAACAAGGTGGAGATCCTTGACTTGGAATAGGTAGTTGTTCATGAAGAGGTGACGGATCATTTTCTACTGCTGCTAGATCAGAAGATTCTGAACCAATATTTACATCATGTGGACCATAACTTTCAAAAGGAAAGGGTGGATCAACGGTATCTTGTATTGGAAATTTGGTTGGAATTGTTGATGACTTGGGAATGGTATCAAATGCTTCATCTGAACTATCAGCAGTGCTAGATGCATTATTGTCTTCTTCAGAATCAGCAGGTGATGAAAATAAACTTGCTTTACTTTGCAACATTGAAAGTTCTTTCACATCACCTAAAACAGAAAGTTGTTTAAGAAACCACAAGGCAGCATCATCACTGCTGTCAACCCACTCCACACCACTGAAAAGTTCTTGAACCCTAGAAAAAGCTTCAATGGGCAATCCACCCTTCTCCTCGCCATTTAAAATAGTGGTCGGGGCTTTCGGAGGAGAGATGCTTTCAACCTCCCCAAACAAAACCTGAATTTACAATTTCATTTGATCAGATAGAAATTTGCATTGCATGGAGTGGAAAGAAAAGAATAGAATCTGATCAAAGTTTTATGCTTGTGTATCTAAAAAATAAATGAACGAAAACCAGAGGCCTAAAATCACTAGATGAGCATAATTTTTTCGGCAGATTTCATCTGTTCTCTCTCTTGTTCTACCCAATATATTCTTTTTATAAGTAAATTTTGGACCATTTCTACCCAATATTCAAAAGGAGGCATAGTGACACACTTACCTCTGCTCTGAAACCTTTTGGATACCGCTCCTTCGAATCCCAAAGAATGTCTAAGTTCTCAGAATTAAGAATCAGTATGTTTGATCGAATAAATGCTGTGTTAAACATTATACGAAACATCATAACTTCCTTTTCAGGATCCAAGTCAAAATGGACACACTCCAAAACAACATCTCCTTGCACCAAGCACTGAATGTCAATCTTAATCACATCACAGTCTGCCTGCAGTAAAGGAGCTATCAAATTGATACTAGTAAAGATTTTATGAGTAATACAAAATCCTAAACGAAAACCCTCTTACCTGGCAGTAATGCCGAAGGGTCTTCTTCTTCTTCTTATTAGTCATGGAGAACAGCATCTCAGTCGAAAGCCCACCCTTACTAAGGAGATTCCTACCAAAGATACGGATAATTGGCCTGCACCCATTCTGAGAATCAAAACTGGGAATGGCTCGAAGAATAATACAATCTAAAGAAAGTGAACGCTCAGGAGGTGGCCACTCGGGAGCTATGTTTCTTCTTGCTACATATTGAAGGTAACGAAGCTGAGATGGGAATGGATTTAAAGGCGACAAGAGCTGCAAGAAACCTTTAGGAGCCTCTCGATGCACTATTTCTAGGGTCCTGCGTTCTCCACTGTGCAGTTTTTGGAAGATCAAAAAACTAGCTAAAAGGAATGCCAAGAGTGGCCAACCCCCCCTCTCACAATGGAGAAGAATAATATTCTGTTGATTCCCAAGTGAAAGCCAACTCTCACAAACACGAAGAAAATGTTGGATCAAAGATAATGGAAGGAGAGGGCAGCCCTCATACTGTCGTGGATAGTCCATGATGGTAACATCATACTCGCATAAAATTTCAGCAAACTGGCTCTGTTTCTCACCCTCGCGGAAATTGAAAGCAAGAAAGGAGGAATCTGGAAATTCCTCGTGTAACTCAGTTATGATTTCATGTATATATATTTGGTACATCCCATCAGGCAAGACTTCGGTGGAAAAGCACGAATCAAAGACTGCACAATTCATCAAACCAAACAATCGCTATGCAATTATAAACATATGGGTTTGAACCCATGACCAACAAAAATGGGTGCAATTATAACAATTCAAGATTAAAGAATGAAGGTCCTTACCATATACTCTTTCAACAAATTCAAGTAGGCCATCTGGGGGTCTTCTGTAAAAGAACCTACTTAGAAGGGACATTTTTGCCAACCGGCATGCGGTTTTTTTACAAAACCAATAAATTCAACACCTGAAGCAAATAGAAATTAAAAACTCAGTTCTATGTTTTAGTTTTCTCCATCGCTATCATCTAATTATTGACATTGAAAGTAACAAAAATACGACGAGGTGATAATAAAAAGGAAAAATTACAAAAATCCCGCCAGAATATCAGAGAGCGGATTCAAATTATAACCAAGGTTTCTAAATGTCGTAACTAAAACTCCATAAATTTCAAAGAGTTTACAATTTCCCCCAACCGTCAGTCTCAGCTCCCCAAAAATGGCATAAACCACTCCACGTACTCGGTACTACCAAGAAAAAGTAGAGCAAATAAGCTCTCAAAATCGCAATCGTAAGAACCGAAACGAAACGCAAAGAAATATCCAAACTCGAAAGTTTGCGCCAACACTTTCCCCATTTCCAAGACCGGTCCTTCAGTGTGCAAACATTAACAAAGAATCTAGATTGGGAGGAGAATTTAGAAACCCACCATAATCTTGATCTATGGGGTTCCAAATCAAGCAGGTAAGCTCTCCGGAATCCGATCGCAGGTGGGAATTGGAACAAAACGACGTCGTTTCTCTGTGGGTCTGTCTGAGACTCTGAGCTTCTTGTAGAGGCTTTGGGTAGAGAGTCGAGACAGACAGGGAGGAAGCAGAGGGAAAATGTGAGATTGAGAACCGTAGGAGATGAAATTTGAATGAAACGATGTCGTTTCAATATGGTCCTTCGTGGGCTGGACTTGACCGTAACTGAGAGAGAAGAGCTCTTTCTTGCCTTTGAAGCCCAAGATTCTCGTTCAATCACCCCAATTTGCCAATGAGCTTAGTGCCGAACAAACGGGCTTTAGAAGCAAAAGAGACGAGGGAGACAAACTGCATGTGAGGGTCCGATGAACATCGATAGTTTTCTCTCTGTTTTACAAAAAGAAAAACTTCATGATTTTTACTGTTTATCGAATGAGTACTACTATATTACATAAAAATAATTTTAAAGATTAATTAATTTCATGTGACCCGTTAAATCTATTTTATAATAAAAATAATTTTATAATTTAATAAATTACATCAAATCACGTCAATTTATAAAATTAATTTTGTATAATCTCTTTAATACTAAAATACTTATCTTATCTAATACATGTAATTGCGCACACGTGTTTCTCATGATATGTTTCCCGTCACTATAGCATTATTCTTTGCCAATATCCAAGAGTATTAATAGCCATAGTTCTGGAAAATTCTTCCTTGAAGTCAATGTACAGAGTACACTTAACTATTTGTTACATCAATGGTGTACTTTTCATACGGCTTGAGAGCAGAATAATTCTGTGTCTTATGCCTATTACACTCAAAACCTATTCTCACGTCAAACTATCCATCTAAATTCGATGTAATAATAAAATATTATTTATTTTTAAATTTTTATTATTTATTATCTAATTTATATTCATCGTATTTTACCGATCATATTTTATTTTTAATCAAATAAATAGATTTTGTGTTAGTTATTATAATTGATAACGTGCACTTTTCTATTGTTTTATATTTAATAACATAATGGTTATTTAGTTCATTCTAATTAAGTTATTAGTTTTACTTATATTTTCAAATATTATTATTTTTAGTCTAACAGTGATATCTAAGATTTGTTGATTACATTTTTCTAAACTTCCATCTAAATGTCTTAATTTACCAACCTTTATCGTATCCATCCGAATATCTATTTATTTTTAGCGAACATTTCTTCTACCCAGCAATAATATTTATAATTTCGTTTAATTTTCTTTTTATCCCAAGCTTTCTTGTATCCTACCACTCATCTTTTTTGTTATACATAACATTCTCGTTGGCTTATTACAAATAGATCAAGTATTCTAACTATTTTCCACTCATCTGAAATCATTCTTAAAGAGAATGTAGTTTACAAAATCAAATAAATAATCATACAAAATTACTAAGAGAAATTAATGATATTTGCAGTTATAGAGTTCCATCGTAAGTGTCGCACATTTTTTTTGAAAAAAATAAGTAAATATATGACCAACATAAAAAAATATATATATAATTATAATTTTTTAATAAGTGACTCGATTTTTTTTAAATGAATGTATGACACTTTTATTTTTTTAATAAGTGACTCAAAATATTAATAATAATATTAAAAAAATAATATTTTATTCAACTTTTAACTTTCATCTCAATTCATCCCGTCTCAACTAACTGTATAAACCACGCCTTAAACAAATTCATTAACCCATGACATCCCATCTTGTTTGGAATACATGCTTCCAAAAACGTCCAAAACAATACACAATAATATCTTTTTGATTGGCCACAACCCTAATACAGGAGTCACATTCCAAATGATAGGTAGAATAATGCCCTTGTAATAACATTAAATATAATTAGTTATGGATGAACGACATCATGCCAAAAAATATAAAGGCAAATTATAGATCATGACGGACCGCTACTTATAGAAGTTTTTAGACCACTATAAATATAAGTGATTAAAGAACTATAATTATAGTCACTTATAATTATGATAAATGATTTGTATAAACCTCAAATAGACTAGTCTTATATAAACTTTAATAAAAAAAAAATAGATCTCACAAAAAAAAAAAATACTTGTATATATGTGACTTGTCTATTTAAAATTTATATCCAACATTATTCATTAATTATTAGTTTTATAAGTAACAATAGAGCATTGCAATTATAATTAGAATGGTATCATTATTGTTAGACCACGGTCCATCGTCTATATATAATTGGCCTTTATATTTTTTGCCATGATGCCACTCATCATCCGTAACTAACTATATTTAGGCTTCTCTTGAGAGCACAAACTATCTCATCTCATTTTATAATTTTCTTTTCAAACATCACTTAAGTACAAACACTTTTTAATTTTAAATCTTTAACATTATTGTGAGCAGTGCTACATATACGTATAATTTTTACTTATATTTTTACCTACAAGACTTATTTTGTTAATTTTGTTTTGAATTTCAAATTTCATAATTTTCAGCATATCAATAACTGACACGTGGATAAATAAATTTTTTGTAAGTTTTTCTTATGTACAAATAGCATTTTATATTTTATCTAATCATTACAAGTTTCTCAAACTTTCAAATAAAATACAAAAAATAATTCAACTTTTTAAAATTCTAAGATAAAAATTATATTAAAAAACTATACTCTAATAATATCTCAACTTTATAAGATTTGTATTCAACATTCTCTCTCATTTTTCAAATTTTAATAAAATATATTACTTTAAACAATCTTATCATTATTCATAAATCATTTCATTATTATTTATATATATTTTTTTATCTCGATGAGGCTATAATATTTTTAAGAGTAATATTAGATACAATCATGAATTGTGCAAGCGTTACACATTCATTTTGAAAAATAGTAAGGCCTACTATTAAAAAATTATTTTTTTCATGCAAGCATTATATTTATTCACTTTTTTTTTAAAAAAAAAGTGATTTTTACACACTTTATGATGGTAAATATTATTTATTTTTAAAGCACATACTCATAGTATCAATTGGTGCGAAGGTGACTCCTGAATTAGGGTTGTCATAGGGCTGTAATTGAGCCGAGTTGGTCTTTGGCTTGTCGAGCTATGCACAACTCAAAATACTTGACTTTGAAATTTTTATTTATTCTTTATTCGAACTTAACTCGTTAATGCATGCAGAGCCTGGTTGGTGAAAAAAGAAGGACATATCAGAAAGTAAAATATTTTTCACATAAGCATATTACGATAATAATTCATCTAAAAAACATATAAAAATTAAGAAATTTTTTTAAATAACAAAACATCATCATCTCATAACAACATGTATCAAAAAGTGTCAAAAAAACTCTTCAAAGGTAGGTTGTGAACAATGTATATAAGGTAAAAGTTTTTTTCAGTTAACAAAACGTTGTAATTTGAGGGAAATATATACCTGAAACTTATGTTATTGATTAAGTTACTGAATGAATGGATAAGACATTAAATCTCTTATGTCGTTGTTTCTACATGAAATTATATATAGTATGCGTCTCAATATTTTTTGCAAATATAGTAAATGTTCTTACAAGAAATAAATTTAAAATTTTAGAAAATCTTGGAGAAAAATATTGCTATCTCAAGTATTCATTTTAAATAAAGTGGATGATTTTTAAATCAAGCCAAGTGTTTGAAAATCTTCCAATTATTTGAAGAGTCCAAACTAAATGGGATATTTGTAGTGCTAATGAACCAAACATATTTTTCAAGTAGGACTCTTTAAATTTTAGAACCCGAAAATAATATAGTGTTAAAATTTTATTTTATTCTTATTAAATTAATTGAGTTGTTTTATTCATTATCTGGAAGAAATAAAATTAAAAGAGATGTAGTTTGTGGTGTAAGGTATGATAAATAATTTTTTTTATTAAAATTAATATTATAAAATTGTTAACTTTCACTGCTATATCCTTCAGAACTTTGAGCATTACTTCATGAGTTGTGTAGCACAAGACATCTGATCGATAAGGTCAAATGAACTTTTATTTTTCATATTTTTTTATACTCTTAAACATTTTTTTAAAAAAAATTACAACATCATTAAAAAATAACTTACTTAACCATTATTGAAAAAACAATAAACAAAAAAATTAATTGGTAGAAATGCTCGAATCCAAAATGGGTACCTCCAAGCATTTCTCTTATTTCATAGCTCGAAGAGAGGACACGTGGACAGTTGCAAACCAATTTTTTTCCCTTCTTTTATACTCTCTCTCTCTCTCTCTCTCTCTCCCCCCCCCCCTCTTCCCCTTCTTCCCCTCCCACACTGAAACTCTTTCTTCCCTTTGTGAGTCGCCGTTGTCTATGTCTTCAAGCTCAAGTACTTTTATTCCTTGTTTCCCTATATCTCTCTCTCTCTCTCTCCTTCCCCTTCTTCCCCACCACGACAGCTCCCGACAATTTCACAAGAACTCAAAGTAAGCATTTTCCTCCCATTTTTTTTCTCCAAAAATTTCATCTATTCTCTTCTCTTTCTCTCTATGTTTTCAGATCTAAGCTCTGTGAGGAAGTTTCTAGGAAAATTGTTCGTCGTGGGTTGGAGTTTGGGAGGAGGTGTTTTGGACTGAACACAAAAAATGAGAAGTTTGGAAAGTTTACATTTTTCTACCATTTATGAGAAAGTTTACTTTTTCTATTTATCTATTAGTCTTTAATGGTTTTTTAGTTCATTTGAAAATAAAAAAAATGGCATCTTCTTCTACCCCATCTGGAAACCACACAAAACAGTGTGTACTATCAACAAAAATGACGCAAGATGCCTACAGTTATAGCTCATGGACATGGTTTACGTTGTTGATCCCTCAAATCTCCTCACGCTCTTGTTTGTTCTACAACTTTTTAGTAAGATAGAATTTTGGGTTAATTGTCTATCCGATTTAAGTGTCGTTACACTAGTTTGGGAGTTGATTCTCTTGTATACGATTTATGTACGTTGGCGTTGCCTAGATTTATACTAAGAAAGTTCTTATAAAAAAAAAATGGGGGTTGATGAAAAGCAAACCAGAGCCAAAAATTGCGAAGAAATTTTTTTGTAGGAGAGAGAGAATTTTCAGATTAATCCATGAAAGAAGTGACACCGCATGAGGGATAAAATTGAAAAGCAAAGAGATAAGTCAGTAAAATGAAGAAAAAACACAAAAGGGAAGGGAATTTCTTGAGAAAACACGGTGTAGAATTGGGAAAAAATGGTGGTGGAAAAAATATTGTTCATTAGTTAGGGGAAAAATCGTAATAATACTTAGTCAAACAGGGGTATGAGAGGAACAAAAAAATTAAATAACTTAGGAACCGGGGGCAAAACCGTAATAAAGATCACTTACAAAAGGCACAAGCAAAAAGTAGAATACAAGAGCCAGGGACAAAACTGTAATAATAACCAGCTACACTGGGGCATAAATGGAAAATAAAGTGTCAAACAAGAGTTACTGTTGATTCATATTCATTTACGGATAGCCACTTTTATAGTATGAGATATATACATAGTGTAAAGGATGTGTTTCACACTACCAGCCGCATGGATGACCTGCGACAATGAAGAGGCAGCATTGATTGCCCTAGGGAGACTCCGATGCTTAAGTTAATAACACAATATGAGAATAAGTGTATGTAAAGATGAAGTGAAATGTTTGTTACCTCTCGTGGGTTATTTATAGACAGGCATGGACTTGACAGTGACTAACTCTAATCAGCATTCATGTGTGCGTATCTTTCATGATTCCTTATTAAATGGAGAAGATATCTCCTGTTTCGTAGGAGTTATCTTGCCTAAAATGATTATATCCAACTGTGATCTCCAACTTTCTAGGAGTTATCTACTACGTGGTTGTGGTCATGGGCTCTTTGGTCGTGGCCCTCTCAATCTTAAACTAAGGCTTTGGGCCGGCTTCCTAGCAATGGGCCTAGTTATCCAGGGGCATCCAAATATCCCTTCCAATTACTCCGCTAATTTTCTTTGTGCTGACACATGAGAAATTAAACTTTTGGATTCTTATAACCACTGCCTACCTCGATGGTCTGTGGGCATGCATATGTACTTTACCCCTTACCTGGCTAGAGTTTATGCTAGTTGGTGTGTTCGAGCCCGTACCCTTTCTTTTGAAAGGACATGGCTTACGTAAATGATAACTGTTCTCACTAATTAAATGATTTTCAAAAGAAATGGCAACCGTTGGCGCAACCAACTTTTCGGATACCCAAAAACCCAAAAGAGGGCGAGATTCTGGTGGGTGGCCAGGACACTATTGGTGATGGAGCCTTTGAAGAATGAGTAGATGAGGAGGTCGGCGCCCAGCATGATGAGCCGTTGGATGAGTAAGTTGGCGCCCAGCATGACGTAGTCCCTATGGGGAAGTGTTTGCACCCAAGCTTGAGGCTGCCATGGCCCCGAACCTAAGTCTGGGGCGGCTAGCGTGGGTTGAAGCTAATGTAATAAGGGACACCAGTTGGGTGGAAGATGCTGGCCCTCGTTGCCCTCCGCCTCCTTTGGTGCTGGAGTGGAGATGGCAAGCGCCTAAGGAGAATATTGTCTTCAGTACAACTGTTTTCCCTATATCTTTTTGCTTGTGTAGCGCCTTGGATAGTGGATGACAGGGTCCACTTGGAGGAGGAAGTTTGTGAACAGCTGAAGTTCTCTTATTTCGCCAAGAAAAAAAATTATTGCCTTAAGGCTGAGAAAGACTATCTATAATACTGCCTGGAGTAGTCGGATGGCTATGTTCACTCCCTGGAGGCAAGCCTTGACTCTCTTCGCTAGGAGTCGTGCGACCTGCGCTCTGAGCTCCTCTGTGTGCAAGCTCTCCATGTTCGTGACAGTTTTGCCTTGCATATGGCAGAGATGGAAAAAGCTGCCATCAGGGCGGAAGTGTTACGCCTGAGTGAGGCGTTGGAATCCTCACATAGGGCCTCAGCCGATGCTGAAAGAAAATGCCAGGAGGTGTTCTGGCAAGAACACCAACAGAAGGAGGTGGTCGTAGCCCTGGCTAACTTTGTGGGTGCATCGCGAGTTTGTACTCGACCTTTGGCAGCTAACCGTTGAGAGGGTTATGGGGTCTTGTGACCTCCTTACCCTTGCTGGTTGCCCCGCGAGTGTATACTTATCCTTTTGTGGCTAACTTGTTGGGTGCACTGTGAGTGTGTACTCGATCTTTGGCAACTAACCATTGAGGGGGTCGTGGGGTCATGTGACCTTCACTCCACTGTTGGTTGCCTCGCAAGTGTATACCCATCCTTTGGTGGCTAACTGTTGGGTGCACCGCGAGTGTGTACTCGACCTTTAGTGGCTAATCATTGAGGGGGTCGTGGGGTCTTGTGACCTCGGCACCCTTATTGGTTGCCCCGTCAGTGTATACTCGTCCTTTGGTGGCTAACTGTTAGGTGCACCGCGAGTATGTACTCAACCTTTGGTGGCTAACAGTTGAGGGGGTCGGGGGGTCTTGTGACCTCTGCGCCCTTGTTGATTGCCTTGCGAGTGTATACTCGTCCTTTGGTGACTATCTGTTGGGTGCACCGTGAGTGTGTACTCGACATTTGGTGGCTAACCATTGAGAGGGCTAACTGTTGAGGGGGTCGTGGGGTCTTGTGACCTCTGCACCCTTGTTGGTTATCCCGTGAGTGTATACTCGTCCTTTGGTAGTTAATTGTTGGGTGCACCGCGAGTGTGTACTTGATCTTTGGTAGCTAACTGTTAAGGAGGCCGTGGAGTCTTGTGACCTTTGCGCCGTTGTTGGTTGCCCCACGAGTGTATACTCATCCTTTGGTGGCTAATTGTTGAGAGGGTCGTGGGGTCTGCTGACCTCCACTCCCTCCTTGGTTGTAGTGGGTTGAGTGCTTACTCGCTTTTTATTGCCTTGAGTCCCGTCAAAATGTACATTTCAAAAACCAAAATTGTCTCTAAAATAAAGGCATAAGAAAATAACTTTTTAAGGATAAAACCTCTTTTAAGTGTTCGACATTTTATGGGTGTTGTAGCTCCCTTCTTTGCTGCCCTACTATTCTCTTGAACACTATGATTGTTGTGGATTAGGTGGCGCCCTTAGTCCTAGTGTGCCAATCGTGTTTATCATCCTGGTGCCCTCAGCTGTTGGCCCTTTTGTCTTTATCTTTGGAATTATTTTGGTTCCTATTCTCCAGTTTGGTTTCCTACTTCCGTGGTTTCAAGAAAGCCTGTAATGTATCATCCTCATTAATGAAGTCATCTGCTCGGTCCATAAACTCCCTTAATGTGGATGAAGTCCTTCTGGCCAATTCAGCCATGAATGGACTTCGAGACCAAATTCTTCCCAAGAGGGCAGTCAAGGTGATCTTTTCATCTTGGTCGTCCGTGATGAGCCTCTCTTTGTTGAAGCGCGCTAGGTAGGTTTTCAGGTTCTCACCCTCCTTTTGTTTTATGGTCAGTAGATAGGCAGCTAGCTTAAGACGCCTTCTACTTTCCATGAACTGCATAAGGAACTGTTTTGCTAGCTCTTTAAAACTGCCAATGGATCTAGGGCATAAGGATCCAAACCAGTCTCGTGCTATCTTCTTTAATGTTAACGGGAATGCGCGACAGGCCACCTCCCTTAAGAAGCCATGGAGGGTCATGTGTGCTTTAAAATTTTCAAGGTGATCAACAGAACCCTTGGATCCATCATATAGGTTGATTTGTGGTACCTTAAATTTGGAGGGTAGTGGAACTGTCATGACCTCCTCGCTGTAAAGGAAGTTCGTCCGGGTAAGAAGCTGCTCCATGGAAGAAGAACCACCCATCCTTTTCGCATTTCCTCGTACTTGTCAACCAAACTATGTAGCTCATTGTGCATTTTTCTCTTTTCCATATCTTTGCTATTTACCCCATCCACACTATGTGCATCTCCTTCAGCCTGCCCATTTCAGGTTGGTGGTTATCCTTCTACCTTTTCAATTTCTCGTTCTCCTTTTGCAGTTGCTCAACAACTGCCATCACCTGCTTCAGCCTCTTTTCTGTTTCTGCTAACCTCGTCTCCACTTCCGTCATGCTTGTTTCTGAGTCTCGATGCATGTGTGATCACGTAACGGTTGCCATGTAAAAATCACATTGATGCCTGTCTCAAAGATCCCATAGACGGCGCCAATGTAAAAGATGTGTTTCATACCACCAATTGCACAGATAACCTGTGACAATAAAGAGACGGCACTAGTTGCCCTAGGGAAATTCTGATGCTTAAGTCAGGAACACAATATGAGAAGAAGTGAATGTAAAGATGAAGTGAAATGTTTGTTACCTCTCATGGGTTATTTATAGATGGCCATGAACTTGATGGTGACTAACTCTAATCACCATTCCCGTATGCATATCCTTCATGATCCTTCATTAAATGGAGATGATATCTCCTGTTTCATAAGAGTTATCTTGCCTAATATGATAGTATCCAACTATGATCTCCAATTTTATGAGAGTTATCTACCATGTAGTTGTGGTCATGGGCTCTTTGGTCGTGACCCTTTCAACCCTAAGCTAAGGCTTTGGGCCAACTATCTAGTAGTGTGCCTGGTCACCTAGGGGATTCAAATATCTCCTCCATATAGGTATATATATATATATATATATATATATATATTATCAATATATAAATTAGTTTTAATCAAATTGAGTTAACAAGTTGATTTAGATAAAAATGAAGGATCTTAACGACGTTTAAAAGTCAAATTTTATCAGATATACTTCATTTACTAATCTAACAGATGTCTAATTTTATAAACCAACATTTTTTTTTTATGGGTCAAATTCAATTTAAATTTATCTGAACGGGATATCGAACAAATTCATTTTGTTGTGGAGGAAGGCAAAATAAAAAAGAGATTTGGTAGGAAGACGGAATGGGTCTCTGTTTTCGGTGGGGCTAAGTGCAACTTTTACCACAACAACGAGAAGGCCTCCCAATCAAGAAGTTTTATTCATTATAATAGGCAAAGCCAAATACTTTCCGCTTTGTAAAAGTTACTGACTTTTACAGCTTCAGCTCCCGTTAGATAAATATTGATCCAGAAAAATTCGGGATTCAAGAAAAGTGAAAGCAAGAAACGGTAGAACAAGCACAAATTTAAAAAAGTGCTACGAAATTAAAATCTGCGAATTTAGTTTCTCTTTTTTTTTTTTCATTTTCTGAAGAATCAAACAGAAAATTCAGGATGAGACTGAATGGTAACGTGTTACCTATGAGAAACGAAAGCGGTGTCGACGGAGACAGGCAAAGCAGTGGGTTGTTTGAGTGGAGCTGCTGTAGGTGCATGATGGTGGCGATGCTGCTGCGGGATGGAGGAGTTGTAGGTCGTCAAATTGGGGGGTAAAGGTTCTAAAAAGATCGAAACGATACGTTTTCATTTTTATTGATAAACGAAGCGTTTTTGGTTTGGCCACATCAGATCCTTTTGCACGGCGACTGCACGAGACGACTGCAGTAAGCATTTTACTTTACTTTCATGTGATAGAAATGATGCTTATTTTTTTTTAAAAAAATATCAACTGACGTGGCATGATATCACGTTAGTCGACTGCACGGCGTTTACCTGCAGAGACTGTGTATAGAAGAGCTGGAAAGTAAAACTTGCACTTAGCCCTACCGAAAATAGAGACCCATTCCGTCTTCCTACCAAATCTCTTTTTTGTTTTGCCTTCCTCCACAACAGAAAGCAAAGTTGTCCAATAAAACCCACCAACGTGATTTTGGTCCCTTCAAATCGCTAGTCCAAAAACTCCAGTTCCTTCAACCTTTCGTTGTCGGCCTGTACCACAACAACGAGAAGGCCTCCAAATCAAGAAGTTTAATTCATTATAATAGGCAAAGCCAAATACTTTCCGCTCTGTAAAAGTTACCGACTTTTACAACTTCAGCTCCCGTGAGATAAATATTGATCCAGAAAAATTTAGGATTCAAGAAAAGTGAAAGCAATAAACGGTAGAACAAACACAAATTTAAAAAAGTCTTACGAAATTAAAATTTGCGAATTTAGTTTTTTTTTTTTTCATTGTCCGGAGAACCAAACAGAAAATTCAAGATGAAACTGAATGGTAACGTGTTACTTATGAGAGACGAAAGCGGTATCAATGGAGACAGGCAAAGCAGTGGGTTGTTTGAGTGGAGCTGCTGCAAGTGCATGACGGTGGCGATGCTGCTGCAGGATGGTGGAGTTGTAGGTCGTCAAATTGGGGGTAAAGGTTCAAAAACGATCGAAACGATGCGTTTTCATTTTTATTAATAAACGGTGTGTTTTTAATTTGGCCACGTCAGATCTATTTGCACGGCGACTGCTCGAGGTGATTGCAATAAATATTTTACTTTATTTTTGTGTGATAAAAAATGATGCTTAATCTTTTTTTTTTTAAATATCAATTGACGTGGTATGATATGACGTTAGTCGATTGGACGCGTTTACCTGGGAAGTATTGTATAGAAGAGCTGAATCAAGGAAAATGCTACTTGCCCCGCTGGGGGCTCCCGCTGGGGCATGTAGCATTTTTTTATATATTTTTTTTAAATTTATTTTTATATAGATATTTTTAATAATTTTAAATATTTTAAAAAATAAATAAAAATTATAATATTATTTAAAAATATTTTCTTAATTACAAAGTAGAATAAAAATTAATATTTAATGATTTGTATTTTAATTTCTGATTAAGGAAGTGTTTTTTAATGATTTTTTTTTTACATTCTGATTAAGGAAGTGTTTTTTAATGATTTTTTTTTTTACTTTCTGACTAAGGAAGTGTTTTTTAATGATTTTTTTTTTACTTTTTGATTAAGGAAATGTTTTTTAATGATATTTTAAATTTATTTTATTTTTTAAAAATATTTATAAGTGTAAAAAAAATCTATATAAAAAATAAATTAAAAAATTACACATAAAAAAGTACATGTTAAGCTCAACGGGAGTCTCCAACGGAGGCTGTAATATGACTATTTTAAATATTTTTAAAAAAAATTATAATATTATTAAAAAATATTTTCTTAATCATGAAGTAAAATAAAAAATTATAAAAAAATTCATAATTAAGAAAATATTTTTTAATATATATTTTTTACTTTTAGATTAAAAAATTATTCTTTTAATAATATTTTAATTTTATTTTATTTTTTAAAATATTAAAAAATCTATATAAAAATTATTTAAATAAAATATATATTAAATAATACTACAACCCAACGGGAGCTGTAGCACTACCCGCTGAATCAATAATCGGCTCAGAAGCCTTTTGAGTTGTACTCTTTCCGGATGACCTCATCAGTGACCTATGTACTGGTGGCCAGCTGGCTGGGTCGACAACATCGCGCAATCAATCAATCCAAAGCACTAATCTTTATAACATAAAATAATCATATGTAAATAGAGTCGTTGCGAATCACTAGCGATGCATTGAACTTTTCCAAATTTTATTATTATTTTAAAATTTAAAAAATTAAATTATTTATTATATTTTATATTAAAATTTAAAAAATTATAATAATAAAATTATATAATATTTCCGTATAAAAAAATCTTAGGCATGTTTGACAAATATAAATATGAAAAGATCTCAAAATCTTTTAAATGTTTTATAATTTTATTCTCTAACATTACTTAAATATAAAATATTTTTTAATTTTTAATTTAACTTATTATGTAATTATTATTTAAACAAAAAAATTAATACATTTTTTTATAAATTTCAAAATAAAAATTAAAAAATATTTATAATTTTATTTATTCACTTTCATAATCTTTAATACAATATCTATTTTAAAATATATTTCTATTTAATATTTTTTTGTCTCATTTTTTAAGACTATATTCATTCAAATTATTTTATTATAACTATTCACAAAATTTTCAAATATTCTAATCTAAAACACGACCTTTATTTTTTAATAAAATAGACTAAATTTCAATTTTATTGATAACAGTCTCTAAGAGAAAATACCTTTTCGAAATGGGGAAGCATTATGACCTTAATTTTGGAATTTCATCACGTGATTTTTTATGTAAATATTGTAATTAGGATATTTTAAGTGAGTGCTACTGACAAACTTTCGATATTATTCTCTTTTGTAAAAAAATAATAAATTTAAAATTATAATTACATTTCAAAAAAACTAGGGGTGAAAACCGACGTCGTCGACGCGGTTTTTGGGCAAAACCGACGCCGACCGACGGCTGGAAAAATGGATGAGGTGCCGACCGTAACCGGTCGATGGCGAGGAGGACACCGATCGAGGCAGTTCTCTGCCGGTTCTCGATCGGCGTCGGTTCTTTGGCGGTTCTAGTGAGATAATTATGAGAGAGAATGAGAGAGGGAGAGATGCATAGGAGAGAGAGAGAGTTACAGAAGAGAGAGAGAGAGAGGGTTACAAAGGAGGGTTCGGGGAAGAAGAAGATCGGGGGAGAAGAAGAACTCTTAACGAAACGACGCCGTTTCACTTAAGTTTAAGTGGAACGGCGTCGTTTCAGACTTATTATTTTGTTCTTACGTCCTTAATAAAACGACGACGTTTGGTTTAATGTCAAACGGCGTCGTTTCCAGTATCATTTGCAGTACTTATTAACTAAAACGGCGCCGTTCAACTTAAACTTAAGTGGAACGACGCCGTTTTGATAAGGGTATATTAAAAAAAAAAAAGATTTTATTATATCGGTCGGTTCAGCGGTCCGGTCTAGCTTCAAATCGAGACCGAACCGCTGAACATCGGTTTCTTGAAATTTCCACCGCACGCCGACCGGTTCTCCACCGGTTCCGGCCGGTTCATGACGCGGCCGATCGGTTCGCGTCGGTGGCGGCCGGTGCTGTCGGTTTCTGTACAGTCCTAAAAAAAACTATAATTTTAAATTAAAAAATTAAAAAATTAATTTAAATTAAAAAATAATTTTATTTTATCTCATTATTATAATTTTTTTAAATTTTAATATAATAATATTATTAAAAAATAATATTTTAAAAATATTTTATTCATATAAAACCATCTGTCACTTATCACATCTCAACTTCTCCCAGCGGACAAACCACCAGCTAAAATATTTGTAAGCTGTGATGATCCTGAAATTGAGCGCAATATGCATACAAAGAATTTAAAACTGAAGACCCGAAATCCAAAGCATTACAGACACAAAAAAGAAAAGATGCCGTAATTAGAATGAATGGATGGTAGTAGAACGGTAGAACCACAGCAAGTTGACACTCCGGTACTAGAAACCTAGCTACCAGTCTACTCCGAGCGGGATCTGCAGAGCGTGGGTAGAACCCTAGCTACCAGTCTACTCCTACTGGGATCTGCAGAGCGTGGACGCACCGGTAGAAACCTAGCTACCAGTCTGCTGCTACTGGGATCTGCAGAGCTCTGTTCCACTACTTTCCTCATGATATGTTCCTATAAATTAATAGTAGTTTTTGCCTGATCAAGTGGAGTGATAGAGAGAGATCAGAAAGAGTGACATATATTGCGAGAGAGAGAGAGTGATCGATCGAGGGAGAGATGGCGGAAAACAAAGCATACAGGGGCCATGTCTTAGCGGTGACTTATCCAAGCCAAGGTCACATAAACCCTCTGCTCCAATTCTCAAAGAGATTAGCCTCCAAAGGGCTTAAGGCAACCATAGCCACCTCTGTTTTCATCCACAACGCCATGGAGCTCCATAAAGCATCGGGCGGCCCCGTCCAATTTGAAACGATATCGGACGGCTATGATGAAGGTGGGTTCGCTCAAGCCGAAAGCATCCATGAGTATCTCACCCGCATGGAAGCCGCCGGCACAAAAACCCTATCCGACCTCATCCTCAAGTACAAAGACACAGCAACCCCTATTGATTGCGTAATATATGACCCTTTTATGCCATGGGCTTTGGAAGTATCCAAAAAGTTTGGCTTGATTGGAGCAGCTTTCTTTACTCAAACTTGTGCTGTTAATTACATATACTATCTAGTGCATCACGGGCACTTGAAGCTCCCGATAACTTCCACACCCATCTCCATTCCTGGTTTCCCGTTGCTTGAGCTTGACGACATGCCATCTTTCATCACTGTGTCCGGGTCCTATCCCGCTTACTTCGCGATGGTGCTAAATCAATTTATTAACACAGACAAAGCCGATTGGGTTCTTGTCAACACTTTCTACGAGCTAGAGCGTGAGGTCAGTACTTATGCTATATATATACATACGACAGTTGTATAGATCATAAGGTTGTACATGAAAAAAATCAACTACAATCATTTATGTTGAACTATTTTTGTCTTATTTTCCTTTCAGTAATTATATGATCAAACTTACGGTTTCGGATGGTATGAATATTTTAAATAATTTAAGAATAGTAGGAAAATAATTTATAAATAATTTATAAATAATAATAATAATTTATAAATAATATTAAACAGTAAATGATTAATATGAGAAAATTTTAGAACAGTAATTTTAGAACAGTCATGTTTTTACAAAATTTTTCAACTCATTTTATCTCATCTAATTATTATAATTTTTTTTAATTTTCATATAAAATAAAATAAATAATTTAATTTTTTAAAATTATAAAATAAAAATAATATTAAAAAATATATTTTAATAATATTTTATTTAACATTTTAATTTTAATCGTAATTAATTTTATCTCAATAATATGAACTATCTTACTATTATTAATAAATTATTTAATATTTTTTTTAATTATTCTTCGTTATTTTTTATTAGTATTCACATGTGGTCTTAAAAATTACTTTTACTATTGAGACCCGTTCTTACCAATGGCACACACAAGCTTTCACAAGTTGTACCTAGCTAACCTTAACTATTTTTCCTTTTCAAATATCGACACATATATTCAATATGCACTTGTGCAAGCTAAGTAGACACTGCTGATCACATGCATGGGATATCTTCTGTAGACATATGATTAATTTTAAAGAAAGAAAAATAATAAATATACAATATTTTTTTCCAATATTGTAATGTTAATATTTGGAAAGTTTTGTGTTATAACATTAATTTGTAGGTTTGTAGTTTGATCTGATAATTTGAAATCAGTTCGTAGTTTTGTTGATCATTTTGTGCTTTATGATCACAAGGTGGCGGATGCCATGTCAAAAGTTTGCAGATTGCTGACGATTGGGCCAACAGTTCCATCTTTCTACCTAGACAACCGTATCGAAAACGATACAGATTATGGGCTTCATGTTTTCGCATCAGATTCTTCTCTTTGCATCAATTGGCTGAACGAGAAACCAGCAGGATCTGTTGTTTACGCGGCATTCGGTAGCATGGCCGGTTTAAGCAAACAGCAACTGGAGGAGGTTGCGTTTGGATTGAAAGGAACCGGTTTCTATTTTTTGTGGGTAGTCAAGGCTTCAGAGGAAGCAAACCTCCCAGAAAACTTTGTGAAAGAGGCAGGCGAGAAGGGCTTGTTTGTGCGTTGGAGCCCTCAACTGGAAGTGCTATCGAATAAGGCAATTGGGTGCTTTCTCACGCACTGTGGGTGGAATTCGACCGTAGAGGCATTGGGCTTGGGAGTACCGATGGTGGGGATGCCACAGTGGACTGACCAAAATCCAAATTCCAAATATATTGAGGATGTCTGGAAGGTGGGACTTAGGGTTAAGGTTGATAAACGTGAGAGTGGCAATATTGCGAGGAGAGAAGAGATTGAGTCTTGCATTAGGGAAGTAATGGAGGGGGAGAGAGGGAAAGAAATGAAGGAGAATGCCAAGAAATGGAGGGCATTGGCTTTAGCAGCAGTCAGTGAGGGTGGCACTTCGGACAAGAATATTGATGAATTCATAACTGAAGTGACCAGGCGTGATGGGCATCAAGATGGATCTAGTCTTAAAAATTGATTATGAATTTAAGAGATTCTATTCCCATAGATTCATATCAAGATGTTAATTACCTGGCCATGCAACATTGTGTAATTTCCTCGATGATCTGTTACCAGCCTTAATGAACGTGATATTTTGATCATTTTCCATAATAAGATCATGCTACTTTGTTTTTTGGAGGAATATTAATTTGACAATTTGGAGTACTCATTTTGTCTTTGCAGTACTTAATTAAGGTGCCCCTCTAATATTTAGATCATATATATATATATATATATATATCATGTTAGTTTTTCAATCTAATTATTTTTATTGATATATATATATATATATATATATATATTTATTATGTTAGTTTTTCAATTAACGTGTCATTTCAAGTAACGATAAATGCATGCATATATGTAAATTATCTGTAATGCTCTAATGGAGGTTCAAACCACATTTAGATCTATATTTTAAAATGAATAGTTAATGATATAATTAGAATCGTATTTTAAAGAATAAAAACTTTTCATTTTTAAGTAATATGAAATCACATATTCTATTCACTATAAAATATTAGAATATCACAAAATGTATTATGCATATTACGTCAATTTAACATAAGCAAAGTTGTCTCTCAACGTGAACATTAGAGGCAAGGGAAAGATTAAGAAGTGATTTGGATTTAAAGATAAATTAAGATGGTTTGTGAATAGTAGAATAAAATATTTTTAAATATTATTATTGTTTTAAGATTTAAAAATATTGAATTATTTATTATATTTTATGTGAAAATTTGAAAAAGTTATTTTGAGATTTGAAAAAATTAAATTGTTTATTATATTATTATAATAACAAAAATGAGATAAGTTGAAGTGAGTTTTGATTTCAAACAGCCCTAATAGAGCCATAAAAAACAACATATAATATATATATATATATATATATATCTTATATATATAATAAGTGCCAATAAGCAGGCAGGTGTCATCCATTATTTTTTTCAATTTTACCCCTATTTTTCTATTCATTTTCCGTTGCTGTCCTTCAATTGCTGCCGTGTCATGCTTTGTTACCAGGATTGCCCTTACTTTTCTATTTGTCTTCCCCCTTTTATCATTGGCTTCTGCAGTCACCTATTGTTATTTTCATTTTTGCCCCCGCTTTTATATTTATTCCCCATTTCTATCATTGATTTATGTTTTCTTCTGTTTCCATTTTTATAGTTTTATCCTTTTCTTTTTTGGCACTCCATATCTTTCGCTTCCATTTTTACCCATTCTTTATTTTTCCCCCTCACGCCCCTATTAAAATTTTATGCCCATATTACCCCTATTTTTCTATTCTTTTTCCGTTGCTGTCCTTCAATTGCTGCCGTGTCATGCTTTGTTGTCAGGATTGCCCTTACTTTTTCTATTTATCTTCCCCCTTCTATCATTGGCTTCTGCAGTCACCTATTGCTATTTTTATTTTTGCCCCTGCTTTTATATTTATTCCCCCTTTCTATCATTTATTTATGTTTTCTTCTGTTTCCATTTTTACAGTTTTATCATTTTTTTTTTGGCCCTCCATATCTTTCGCTTCCATTTTTACCCCTTCTTTATTTTTCCCCCTTACGCCCCTATTACAATATTTGGTCTATTTACGTGTTTCTGCTTAGCTTCTATAAGCTTCTGGATTTTTTCCCTCCCGTCTTCCCACCGTTTATTTTTTCCTCTTATCTTCCTGCCGCTTCCATCTGGATTTTTTTCTTCTGGATTTTTCTTCTCTCATCTTCCCACCGCTTCCAACGCTTTGTATGAGAATAATTTTTTCCTCTAAATTTAACAGTTTCTTTTTTTTTTTTTTACCAGATTTTGATTTTTGCTTTTAGTGTTTTCCATCGCTTCCACCGCTTTCTGCTACGAATAGAAATCATATTCATCTTCTTTATTTGCTATAGTTTTACTCTTTATCAGATTCTGATTTTTTTTTCCTGTTCGCTGCTTTCACCATTTGCCGCTTGGTTACTTACTATAAATAGACTCCTCCCGTTACAACGTTACTCACAAATCTCTTTCTCCACTCTGGGTTTTCAATTTGCCTCTTAGCCTTTCAGTTTCACAAGTATGTCTTCTTATGTTCATTATTTCCTTCTTTTATGTTCATTATTCTGAACTAAATATTTCTGACTATTTCTTCAATTATTTATTTATATGCAATAATTAATTGTTAGAAATAAATAAATAAAAAATAGTCAAAACGAAAGAACAACAATAAAAAGTTACATTAATATTTGGAATAACAAATCAAAATTTAGTTGTGAATTTCGAAATCAACTAGGTATCTTTCAGTCTGTATTTGTGCTCGGTTGACTATGAACTTTTCTATGCTTTAATGAAATAGTACACATGTAATTAAATTTCAAACTAAAAAAAAAAAAAATTAGCTTGGATTATTTTAGACCCAATACTTACAATCTAAAATTATAATGTAAATTCATAACATAGTAGACATTTAAGTGACAAAAAAAGTAGAAATTGCAACTAAAAGAAAATTCTAGGTTCAAATAATAATGTAAAAACTAGAAATTATAGCTACAAAAAGAAAAATAAAAGAAAAAAAAAAGTGGTTTAAAAATAAAATGAGAAATATTATTTTTATAAGAAAAATCCATAATACATGCACGAAAGTTTTATATCATGCATATATGTCCATATATTTATTTATGTTCATTTTTATATGCCTATGATATCTGTTATATGTTGTTTGTTTACTTGTTAAGATTTCTTGAAATCTCACTGTGATGTTTTTTACTACCGGTGCCCATCCGTAATGGTAAAAATTATAACAGGATAAAAAAATCTCAATGGAAAATTACAAAATGATAGCAACTTCTCGTCAAAGGATTGTACCTAAGATGGTTGTAAACTCGCCAAAGCGCTCTATCTGGGAACACCTTGAGACAATTGACAAAGCTATCACAGAGATATTTAACGATATAGAGGATTTCAAACGTCTTCACAATCGAGATAAAGATTCGAATCTAGAGAAAAGAATGAAACCCAAAACTTAAAATATTTTGTCATTTTGTCATACTTACTCTTTGAGAAACAATGTTTTGATAAATTTCATGTTTGTGTTTTAGATTTTAGACTGTGCATATACTTAAATTTTATTACATCAACTATTTTATCACGTGTCAAGTAAAAATTGGAAGAAAGCAACTGAATATGAAAAAAATGAAAACATTTTATGTTATAGTTGCAAAAAAATGGAGACTTCACAATCAAGACAAACATTTTTTTCATATTCTGGAGTTAAAAAGTTTTACATTACAATTAAAATATATCAATTGTTAATATCAATATATAATAATTTATTTACTATTTTTAGATATGAAGTTATTTAGAAATATATGATGATAACCCATTAACTTCAATAGTCACTTTTCAATCTACAATAGAAAATTGTGTAATTGTAAATATGTTCGTGCAAATTTCTATATTATAATCATAGATATTCTGCAGATAATATATATGATTATTTTTATGATCAATGTGAGAATTTTAAAATATAGAGAAAACTATTACATTTCATAATTATATATATATTAATCTATTTTTTATTATTACATATTTTTGCATTTCATAAGTCTTATTTTTAAAAATATATTTCATATCTTTACAACTGGGTACACATGCAATGCACGTGTTTGCTCTTTACTGGTATATATATAGATATATATATCTCCTTATATTTAAAAGTCTCTATCGTCCAATGAACAGTAAGATAAATAGTAATGAACAGTAATCTTATTTTACGCTTTCCTTTTTCATCCTCTCTACATCCTCACAGCACTCATCTTCACAAAATACCACAAATCACCATAACAGATTCCCAAATTACCATAAAAATATCACAAAATACCACAATAGATTACAAATCACCACAAAAATATCACAAAATCACCACAACAGATTACAAAATCATAACACAAAATATCACAAAATCACCGCAACAGAGCATGAGGTAGTCGCCGGAGGAAGGGGAGCTCGATGGTGGTGGTGTGGGGACAACGTATGACGACGATATGTGGAGAAATCTTGTGAGACTCATTCGGGAGAGGGAGTTGCAGGGAGATGAGGGCTGCCATGGGGGCTTCGACGATGGCTTAGTCCATGGGGGTGGTCATCGGAGGAAGAGGAGCTCGATGGTGGTGGTGCAGTGGCGTGGGGATGACGTATGATGGCGCTATGGTGGAGAAAACGTGTGAGACCCATTCGGCAAAGGGAGTTGCGGGGATAATAGGGCTGCCGTGGGGGCTTCGACGGTGGCTTGAGTCCATGAGAGTGGTAATCGGCGTCAGGGGGAGCTGCTGGTGGCCGACGGTGGCTGAGTTGCTCAAAGAGAAAGAAACGGCTAAAGGGGGTTGCACACGGTTAAAAAGGAAAAAATAGAGAAAGAAAGGAAAAGGAAAAGAGAGAGAGAGAGGGAGAGAGAAAGAGACACATGTGGACGGGTAGATATGAAGCGCATCTATGGGATAATAGCTAGCTGTAGGAGAGAGGGCAGGCTAGAAAAGGGCGTCAAGGTCCTCTTTGTCTCTCTTCTTTCTAAGTGACTGATGGCATATACACATACATGCACAGATGATGGTACTTGCTTGTATTTCTACTTATGCTATTCTGAATTTTCTTTTCATTTCTTCCTTTCATATTGATTTGATCTTTGGTGCCGCCATTTTGCTCATTAGATTTTCTCACTCAAAGGCACAAAACGAGGCTGGCTGGGGTCCGTATTCATTGAGTTTGCAAGGCTGTTGTTGTTTGAGTTGATGCGATCCCCCACCCACCAACCATTCACAAGACGTTACACTCTTGAATAATGTCACTATGAGCACTTGTCTGATATTTTTTGAGTTTACCTTTCACTTTTCAGAAATGTTATATGTCTCGAAGGTGTGTTTTGAAAATGTGTTCTGAAATCTTTTTATTTTTTTTATTTAATAATTAAGAAAATATTTTTTAATGATATTATAAATTTTTTATTTATAAATATTTATGATGATTAAAAAAATATATAAAAATAAAAAAATGAAATATATATTTCGGACACTAATTCGAGACAAATCTTCTATAAGTGTAGTATTACTCTTCACTTTTTGCTTTTGCTTTCATGCATCATGGACCAAGCTTTGACCACACCACCCTTATGAACCAAAACAAAAACCCAAAACAAATAAATATATATATATCCACCTTCGAAAAGCCCCCCGAAAAGCCCCCGCTGTTGTTTCATGGACCAAGCTTTAGACCGAAATAAAGAGTGTTATTGCTTTCAATTAGCATATTTTATATACAAATAGTTAAAAAAAAAAGTAAATGAGTGTTTCATCATGCAAATGAGAAAGAATTATTTTATTACACAATATAAAAGTAGAGAAAAATTATTCATCTGATTCAAATACTGAGAGACTGTAGGAGTGAAGAAATATAAATGAAATAACAATAAACATGTTGGTTTTGCAATGAAAATTTGTCTTTGGCATATTAAAAATGAGTCATGCTAGATTGCTGCCCAAAAATGACTATTGAGCATGCCGTCTAATATAAATTTGTATTTATATTTTTTTCTTCTTTTTCTTTTTATATTTTTTTAATATATATTTAAATATTTTTAAAAAATAGAAAAAAAATACATCAATACATTAAAAGCCACTTCCTCAATCATAGTTAAAAAAAAAATTAAATACATGAGCAATCAAAATGAAAGAGTAAACTCAGGCGTTATATTAATATTTTTTATTAAAAATACAAAAAGTACACCATGTAACTGTAGGTTGAAACTTGAATGAACTATATTACTTTCAATTATCTAAGTTTTTTTCTTGTACACTAGATATTTATATTTTTAAACAATTTATTTTATAGTAATACAGAACAAACGTACCTCGCACATAGCACTACCGCTAGTATATATATAAAAATGAAATGAACGGACATTAATTAATTAGTGCTAGCTAGCTCTTTGCAACCATGATTGATAAACATAAACTAGCTAGCGTGCACGCAGCTGCCACATGCATATATAGATATATCATGCATGCATGTGTGATTCTGATGATCTATATCTTCATGGCCAAGTATCATTAATTAAATTTACAAAATAGATCAAGACTTAATTTGTTTTTATAGATGAGATTAGGGGTGTAAATTTAAACCGAAAAATCGGAAAACCGGTCCAGACCGATTTTATCGGTTTCGTATCGGTCCAGTTCGGAACTTATTTTTAGAATGTGAAAACCGATCGGTTTCGATTTAAAGATTTTTTGGACAGGACCGATTGATAAAAAAAATATTTATATTATTATATATATAAGTTTTATAAAAAATATTATATATATTAATATATATAAGTTCTATATATTATGTATAATTATAAATTTTTATGTGAAATTTTATGAAATAATTTCTTATTATAATTTATAAATTATTACATAAAAATGTTAATACTAAATCACCAAAAATTTATAACTAATACTAATAATCTAATATAGACTAATGACTATAGTTATAATTAATACTAGAAGTTTTTACTAAAAGTTTATAACTAATACTAATATTAAATATATAGTTTATAACTAATATTAAACATTTTTAATAACAAACTGTGAAACTTACATTTTAAAAAAATCAGACCGAATCGAACTGGAAATCGGTAAAATCGAAAGTACTAGATTTTGTCTAAAATCGGACAGGTTACACTCTTAGATGAGATGAGATGAGATGAGATAAATTGAAATAAAAGTTGAGAGTTGAATAAAATATTGTTAGAATATATTTTTATAATATTATTTTTATTTTGATATCTGTAAAAATTGAATTGTTTATTTTATGTTTTATGAAAATTAAAAAAAAATTATAATGATTAGATGAGATGAGATGAATTTAAAAATTTTTAAAAAATCAATAAGATCTAAATATATATAAAAAAAAAAATTATTCATTATTCTTATATAATTATAATATGACCACGTGGTTCCTATTGGACCGTGTTCTACTTTCGTGTGGTCCAAGTACTGCTTGCAAGTTGCAACCTCATAATTTTCCTTCGATCACCCGTGATTCAATGGGGAGATAGAATTCCCTTAAAAGGGAGAATGAAGATAAGGCCACCCACTCACTCACTCATTAGTATCGTACCTGTCAAAATGGGCCCACATCTGTCGTTTCCTCTTTATCTCTTGCGGTGATGATCTTGTCCCTTGAAATATTGGAAAAGAAAGATGCGCATCCAACTTTTTACAAAATTAATATTAATATATATGTAGAAGTAGATATACATAAGAAGAATAATAGGATTACTACCTTTTTCATATTTATTTATTATTATTTTTTAATTTTATTTAATAATTAAAAAAATGATTATTAGTAAAATTATATGTTTTTTTTTTAATTTTTTTAATGATTAAAATTGTTAAAAAAATACTTAAAAAATAAAATAAAAAATAAAAAATTTGAAATGAGTAATAATATATACTATGTATAACGTACTCATGCTACGGGTAATAAAAATAAATTTATAATATAATATATCACATGAAATGATTTGCTTGTTAATTATAATAAAATGTTTCCTCTCCGTCAATATATATATCCATATATATAAGTGAGTGCTGCTAACTAGGTAGCTAGGGAGAGAGCAGCTAGAAGAAAATGGAGAGTGGAACGAATATCCTGGTTATTGCCTATCCAGTACAAGGCCACATAAACCCAATGCTCCAATTCTCCAAGCGCCTGGCCTCAAAGGGTCCTAGAGTCACCTTTGTCTCGACCAGCATCATGAGCAAGTCCATATTGCAGACCGAGCAAACCGCGGGCAGCAGTCTCAACTTTGAGACAATTTCTGATGGCTCCGAGGATGTCGATCGTAAGACGGAAAGCATCGATGCGCAGCTCGAGCGTTTCGAATTGGTAGTCTCGCAAAACTTGGAAAAGTTCATCGAGAGACAAAAAAGCTCCAAACACCCTCCGAAAATTCTAGTGTATGACTCAGTGCTGCCATGGGCTCTGAATATAGCCAGGAAACTTGGCATAGATGGAGCTCCTTTTTTCACGCAGTCTTGTGCGGTTAATGCAATATATTATCATGCGCTTCGAGGAACATTTGGCCAGATTCCTGTAGAAGGACCTTCGATATCACTGCCCTCGATGCCATCACTAAGTATCAGTGATATGCCTTCGTTTATTTGCGACACGCACTCCTACCCAGCTCTGCTAAAACTCGTACTGAATCAATTCTCAAACTTCCAGGAAGCTAATTGGCTCTTCTGCAACACTTTCGACAAGCTGGAACATGAGGTACTACCATATATAGTCTCGGCAATCCATACATGCATGTCATGAATATTCATACATACATACATACATCTCTCTCTCTCACATACTGATTTCTATAAAAATTAACTTCATGGTATGAAATTCTACATGCATTTATTAATTGAAAAATGACTTTCGTCCAGTACTACTTCATATTTCATATATATCGATCCATGCATGATCCGGGGAGTACTCGGAGAGTCAGTCACCTTTTCGTAAGTTTGAGCGAGCAAAATTTACAAACATAGTGACATGATGCAAGTGTGTTCCAAGTACTACTTGCAGCTAGCAACCCTTTGACGAATTGTGTTTTGGAAAAGAGTACGTACTATTCAAGTGTGTTCTAAGTACACCCTCTCTCACAGGGAGATTAGATCTGGTTTGGATATATAACAAGAATCTTCTCTCATCTCATCTCTTATCGTATTTTAATATTTAATTACTATAAATATAAATATTTTTTAATTTTTAATTTTTTTATTTAATTATTACTTAATCATTACAATTTTTTATAAATTTATAAATAAAACATAAAAAATAATTCATTTTTTTAAATACCAAAATAAAAATTATATTAAAAAATTATATTATAACAATATTTTAATTTTATAATATTTTTATTTAACTTTTTTTTTTATTTTCCAAAACTCTATAAACATTTTAATTCAAATTATTTTATTACTATTAAAAAATTATCTCATTTCATTTCACTATCCCAACCATAAATACGTGCTAATATTCTCAAGTACTGCACATGTGTACCAATTGTGAAAAAGACTAAGTTCCAGTTCCATATTAGAGATGTAACACAAGTACTCATGTGAGCAGTTAATATATATAACATTTAGATTAGGCCATGTTTGGTTGTTGGAGTGAACGTAACTCATCTTAAACTAATTATTGAGGGGATCTCACTATTTTTTTAATTTTTCATAAAAAAGTTAAACTTATCTCAATCTATTTCATACATTTATACACATATCTCAATCTATTTATATTCAAACATATTTTAATGAGATTTATAAAATATTATTATTCACATATCAACTCAAATCATCTCAACATCTAAACAGAACCAGAGTGCATGAGTGGTACTGTCTTAAAGAGTTGTATTATAATATTTTGGAGTACTCTTGTTTGGTTCCATCCTAGTAATGGTAATTAGCACATAATATATTGCTGGATGCATATATGGGCCGGGGCGGGTAAAATCCAAAGATCTAGCTAGCATGCAGTACCGGCCTTTAGAGTAGTAGTGATCCAAACTAACTACTTAGGTATATATAGCTAGCTAGAGTGTAAAAGCATGCACTAATTGATCTATATAATTAAAACAAAGATAACGATATATCATTCAATGGGAGACAAAGCTGCGCGCTCGCCTCACGGTGAAGATAAACGACTAACGAGCCCACATGACATTCTAGTGCTACAGCTTGCATGGACTTGCTAATGGAGCTGGCCGGCAGGCAGACAAAAAGAGTGCCCTTGCATGTGGAGTTGGATCAGCTAGCATTGCATATATGCGCGAGCGCGCACACACACGTATATGGGTTTATGTGATCACCGATGATCACCAGCTTGTGCATGCATGTGATGTGGGTCAAAAAATTTATAACTAGGATATGTGTTAATTTCCGTCTGCATGTTCTTCCTATGCCATCCGGCCTCTAAATCTCTCTCTAGCGAAGACAGATATCTAGCTAGCTAGGATGAAGAAAGTTAATTACCATGTTGAACTAATTAAAATTTGCCAGATTCCAAACCCATCTCTATTTCCCCAGCTCTCAATGAGTATACTTTCAAGGCCGGCTAGCTTCGAGAAATTCTGACAATTCGGAAAGCATGGATACAGAACTAGCTACCTCGAGCGTTTCAAATCAAGTATGTAGCTAAATAGCATTCTTGCAAAACTAAGTTCCAAACACGCTCTGGAAATTTCTCGTGCATATATGAATTATGAAGAATTGAAGACTCAGGACCCTCAACTACACCACGTGGTCGACTACAAGAAAACTGATTATTTGCGACCAGTTAATTCCAGCGAAATGACTATTTATAACTAAAATTGGTTGCAAATAGTCTTTTGGTTGCAATAAATTGGTCACAAAAGTCTATTTTTCTTATAGTGCGTACTAGCTGCTCACTCAAAACGTTGCCAGAGAACGTATATATTTGGGCCAGGTAGATGAAGCATCCTCAATTTCTTCACTGATCCATCGTGTGCATTAGATAGAGCTAATTGATACCATCATCCCACCCATGTGTGCAAATCTGGGAGAAACTAACTACAGCTAGGGAGAAAGTTGGAGGGATGTTTGATGCTGGAGAACATTTTATGGGAGGTGAATGAAAATGGTCAGTGGATTAGTGTTACGAACCAAACTATAACGGTGTCGTTTGTGGATGAACGATATGAACCTATGTTGCAGCACAACGTTTTATGACTTAGGACATTTGCATTTCATTTCCTTGTAGTCATTTTAATTATGAAGTTTTTTTATTTCACTTGCTATGTGTCAATTGGTTATTTGTTTGGTAGTTATCCCTGCGAGCATATGAGGGGAAGAGGAATTCATTGTAAGGCACTGAACAGTTTGCTTGAAGCTGGAACTATCTGGAGGAATTGGGGGCCTCAAACTTCTCAAGGCATAGCCAACTTATTTGAAGTCCATTTTCTACAATTTATCTCCATTGATGTTTCTACTTGTTCATAATTTTCCATTTATGTGTTCTTTATCTACTCCTCAAGTGAGATCATAACAAATGGTATCTAGAGCCCAACGATCCATCATGAGGGACGGGGTAAGCTTCATCGACATGGAGATTACCTTCGAGCTCTTCCTGTAAGTATTTTTGCTGAAGTACTCAGGTTTCTCTTGTGAGATTGTGGATTTTTTATCCGAGTATTCACACTTGCTATTTTCCCACAAGTAAGGTTCATCCACTGTCCCAAGTGGGAACCCTTACCCAAACCATATCACTCGCTCTCAAACCCGTAAAACAATCAAATGATGTAAGGGAGCTTCTTCTCATTTTCTTGACCTAGCAAAAGCTCGGTAGCTCATCAAATTTTCTCGACACCGTGATCCTTATAGTGGAAGGGCCGCAACTGCTAGTGGCGAAGGCTTCCATTCTCTCTGCTCAGTTGATGCATGGTGGCCTCGTCTTTGACCTCATGGGTGACTCTGCTACTGCAGCCAAGTTGGTCATCCACTCGGATCGTGAAGGTGAAAATGGAGGCAGTCTGAAGGAATTTGCCCTTTTCTTTTCTTTTGGATTTGCTTTCACATGGTTAGAAGGGCCTCAACTGTTTGTGAAAATGTCCAATAGAAGTGGTGTCAAAGTGACCACGTCTACTCCATTAACCCCACCTCGAGGCTATTGATGGCCCTCCAAGCAAGGACTGCAATGGTCGAAGAGATGTTTCTTTCAACATTATTCCCAGCAACATTGGAGCTGCTAAGGCCGTGGGGGAAGTTCTTTCATCACTTCATGGCAAAGTGACAGGAATGGCCATCTGGGTACCCACTGTGGATGTTTCATTTGTTCACCTCATCGTCAGGCTTACGAAGAAGAAAAAAAATGAGAAACTCGACGGTATCCTCAACGATGCTTCGACAGATGGGAAATGGAGCTATAAAATTGGAGACGCCTCGTATATTTTCCTTGGTCAGATTTTGCAAAACTCTCAAAAGTCTTATTGTAGGTGGCTGTCGAGACATCTCGGATTAGTCTTTAAAATTTTTTGATGATTCTTGTAAAAATATTCTAAAGAATTTACGGATGGATTGGGGTACAAATATCTCAGACTCTGCATCGAGCTACATCCTAAATTAATTTGTAGAACTAGAGGCTCTCAACATTGGGTGTTATGAGGAGATCCTGGTGCAGTGCCCATTGTTACGCCTCAAGAAGAAGAGCTTAGGAAACTGGTGAGTCATTTCGGTGCTTATGTTGCACCCATCTATGCCCTTTTGACTTTTTCGTTATTAGTAGTATGTGTTCTGGGAAGTGGTTCTCTTCTCTTTGAGTGGTTCACATGGATGAGTTTCGAGTGTAGAAGAGTAATTGGTTGTTTAGTTGATGCGAGAGAGTTGTTTGAGAAAAAGCCTTAGAGAGGTGTGGCGTCTGGGAATGCTATGGTTTTAGTGTATGTACAAGGAATGGTGTTTAAGTTGTTTGATGAATGGCCACTTAAGGGTGTTTTTGAACCCTTTGATAGAGGAAGAGATTGTCTGGTTGAAGTGGCATCTAATATTGGGGTCAAGATTGTACTTACAAAGAGGGGCTTTGAACAACAATGGATTTCAACTACAATTTCTAAGACAATATTTCTTGGAAATATATTAGTTGCTATTGCATGCTTGCTAACAATTAGCTTGGCAACTATAACATCATCATGGAGTGAATTGACAAGAATATGGGATCCGGGCGATGCACTTATTGCATTTGGTGGTGGTCGCAGGTAGGTCACAATCGATTGTAGTGAGAACAGTTGGGAATCAGTTGAAGAGAGTGGGAATTAGTGGGCATATTTGCTTTCACAGATTGAGGAGAATCTCGATCTTACGCGAAATGACCGAGGAATGGTTTTGCATGCTTATGAATCTTACAGGGAATCTAAAAGTGAATTTCAATGGATTTTTTAACCTTTTGATAGAGGAAGAAAACTTCATTGCAATATAGTTATCTACATAGGCGTTCTACCTTCGCTCTTAATTTTGTGGCCAATGGTTGGCGTTATTGCGAGTATCATATGTGGAGTAGTGTATGGCTTTCTTTCACCAATATTTGCTACCTTCGATGCTATGGTAGAAGAAAAGACTAATAAACTATTCCATTGTTTTTATAATGGGACTTGGGGAACTATTGAAGGGAGCCTCACTATTGTCACAGATTTTGGGCACGTTTGTTACCATTTCTACTTCTCGTATATGACTGACCTTCGAAGAAATGAGCCTTCAGACATGAACTATTATGATATTAGATTGCTTTATCTTCCTGTTGCAGTTATGGCTGGAGTTATTGGTTTCATCATTGATTTGCCCTTAATCTCACTCATTGTTATTTGCAAAGGCCCTTACCTGCTCTTAAAGGGATGGCATTGTTTGTTTCTAGACCTTATTGGTCATGAAGGCCCTTTCTCGGAGACAATATGTGTACCTTTTGTTAGTTTTGATATCCTACTTTGCCCATTGGTTGTTGTTGGGGCGGTGTTAAGCTATATGGCAACCACTATCTTTCGTGGATGTTCATCAAGATTCCTCCATTTAGTTTGGGCTTTGCTACGTTGTTGCATCCTTGTCCATATATGATGAATACATCAATGATGTTCTCGACATGCCAGAAGGATCCATCGTGCCAGGCCACATTTCTGAAAGAAGGATGTGTTGTCTCGTACTAGCCCTCTTGCGCCTTCTTTTCTAAGGCCCAACTCTTCCCTTAATGCTTTCATGCTCTCTGGTGAGTTAGGACAATAATCACTACTCTGAACCTTGAGGATAAGGTTATTTAAAGGGAGGGGATTTGTTATGAACCTGACTATAACATTGTCATTTGTGGATGAACGATATGAACCTATGTTGCAACGCAATATTTTATGACTTTGTAAGGCATTGAACATAATCACTATCTGGAGGAATGGAGGAATTGGGAGCCTCGAACTTCCCAAGGCGTAGCCTACTTATTTGAAGTCTATTTTCTACAATTTATCTCTGTTGTTGTTTCTATTTGTTCGTATTTTTCCATTTCTATGTTCTTCATTTACTCCTCAAGTGGGATCATAACAATTAGGAGGTGGTATAGATACTATAGTACATGAAAGGAAAATTAAAAATTTATATTGGATATGCAAGTTGTTGGAAAAAAATTAAATCTCGGGATTTTTTTTAATAGAGTTGATTTTTTTTTTTTTAAAGAACTTGTATGAAACTTATACACTCTAGACTTGGATAAATCATTTTTCAATTAATTAGAAGAAAGACTGATTCAATATTAAAGAGGTGTTGCTGTATTCAAATCATGATCTTGCTGATCTTTTTGTGCATATATATCCTAATCCTTTAGACCAATTTTCTTTCTTCTGCAAAGCCACCCAACAAAACGAGTCCAAATCCGCTTTTACTTCCTCCTATTTATTGGTTTGGGAAGTGGGAACCAAATGCATGCATCTAATGCGTGGAAAAACGATGCTAATTTGTATATATGTCATGATACGTAATCAGACAATCTGCAACCTCACCCATGAATTATCTTCTTCAAATATCAGACAATTATCTCTTTTGACTTCAAATACTTCATCATCTTTTTCCTGCTGCATCTCCTCCGAGAGAGAGAGAGAGAGGTCAATGGAGAAGGAGATTCATATCCTAGTATTGCCTTACCCCGTGGTAGGTCACATAAATCCTATGCTTCAATTCTCCAAGCGCCTAGCCTCAAAGGGTCCCAAGGTTACTTTGGTCACCACCATGTCTACTAGCTATAAATCCATGCAAACCCAAGCCAGATCCGTAGCAATCGAGCCCATCTCCGATGGCTCCGACGAAGCCAAAAGCTTGGGAAATTGGGATCACGATCGTTTTAAAGCGATGGTTTCAGAGAGTTTGGCGAAGCTCATTGAGAAACTGGGAAAGAGCTCCAAATACCCACCAAAATGCCTGGTGTATGACTCGGTTATGCCTTGGGCAATAGACGTGGCCCGACAATATGGCCTGGCCGGAGCTGCATTTTTCACCCAGTCATGTGCGGTGAAGGCCATCTATTATCATGCCCATGTGGGATCAATATTAAGGATGCCCTTAGAGGGGCCTCCTACAGTATCTCTGCCCTCGTTGCCATTGCTAGGGATCAATGATCTACCTTCCTTCCTTTGTGACGCAGGCTCCTACCCAGCTTTTCTCACCCTCGTATTGAACCAATTCTCCAATATCCAGGAAGCAAATTGGATATTGTGCAACACTTTTGATATGTTGGAAGATGAGGTAGCTAGCTTCACAAATATTTCCCTCATATATGCATATGTTCGATATCTAATACTGTTTGTACATGCATAAGTGCATACATTTGGCAATACATCCATCGATTCATTTGTTTGAGCAATTTCATAATTATTTTTTTTCCCCCGAATCTGTTTAAAACATGCTTTTAAATTTCATTAGGTACTGACTTGGATGGCAAGCCGATGGCCTGTTAAAACAATTGGACCAGCTATTCCATCAATGTACTTGGACAAGAGGTTGGAAGATGACAAAGAGTACGGCCTCAACCTATTTAAGCCTGATGTGGACGCTTGCATGAAGTGGCTAGATACCAAGGAAACTGGCTCGGTCATTTATGCATCATTCGGAAGCTTGGCCGCCCTGGGAGAAGAGCAAATGGAGGAGCTAGCATGGGGCCTAAAGAATAGCAATTGCTACTTCTTGTGGGTAGTCAGAGAATCAGAAGAGAAAAAGCTTCCCAGTAATTTTCTACAGGAAACAGCCGAGAAGGGGCTGGTTGTGAGTTGGAGCCCGCAATTAGATGTGCTGGCTCACAGGGCAGCTGGTTGCTTCATGACTCACTGCGGGTGGAACTCGACACTCGAGGCATTGAGCTTGGGAGTGCCGCTGGTTGCGATACCACAATGGACGGATCAAACAACTAATGCCAAGTTCATTGTGGATGTCTGGAAGGTAGGAGTGAGGATTAAACTGGATGAAAAAGGCATTGCTACCAAAGAAGAAATAGAGATGTGTATAAAGGAAGTTATGGAGGGAGAGAGAGGAAAGGAGATGAAAAAGAATTCAATGAGATGGAAGGAATTGGCTAAAGAGGCAGTAGATGAAGGTGGAAGTTCAGATAAAAACATTGTGGAGTTTGTAGCAAAACTTGCACACTCCTAATGTTTATGCAAGTGATAGCTTATTGGTGAAAAAATAAATAAAAAAGAAGTGTATGGCAAATCTTTAGAATAGTGATCGAGAAATGTTCCGACAAGCAATAAAGGCAACTTCTAAACTTCTATATTCAAACTCATTCATCAACAAATTCGTCGTCAATTCCAAATTTGATTCAGACTATTTTTAGAGAAATACTTTAACTACAAAGTGATTACAAACAAAAATAAATCCACAAATTAACATAACTTGATGCAGTATGTCATATTGTAAATTTACTTTTAATGTAAAGTAGATCTAATGCATCACGTGAAACCACGTCAGATTGTAGATTTACTTTTGTGTAATCTCTTTGTATATATAACAATTCTCATTTTTTTAAAACTTCTGAAGCTTCCTCAGTTCAACATCATAAACATTATTTCAACATAACACATAGATTTAGTATACGGGTATATATTGCTCTCAACTCATGCAATTGTCTGGTACAAAAATGTTTTTACGGTGCCCTGCAATACATGCATCATATTTTTTATTTTATTTTTTGTCAGCTTTAATTTTTACTGCACTAGCAAGCATGTATGTTCCATCAGGAAGATTAACCATCGAAACCTGATGCAAGACGAAATTGCTCAACAACCATTTTAGAGCTTACTGGACAGCATCTATAAAGAACTACGAATAGGAAGGGCACAGCTGGAATATTACCCTCTACACACGGCCATCTTCACCTGTATTTGCATCCTCTGCCCTGCTACCCAGCTTGACGATGTCTTCTACAAGAATCTTTCCATCTGTTGGATTGAAGTTGACAATGATCCAGTTACTTCATTAATTAATGCCCCCTTAATTGACTATAAGCTTTAATAAATAATGACAGCATTATCAGACTAGGCTAACTTATTGGGGTGCAGAATCTCTTCTTTGCCTTTGAGGTATCTTGGGCTTCCTTTGAGAGCTTCTTTTAAAGCTGTTAGTATATGGGATGGGGTGATTGAAAAAATAGAAATAACTCTTATAAAGAGTACTTTGTCCAACCTGCCCACCTATTTCCTTTCTCTTTTTCCTCTTCCGGCAAGGGTTGAAAAGAAAATTGAGAGTTTATTTCGAAACCTCTTATGGGGAGGCAAAGGTGAGGAAAAGAAGTTTCATTTGGTTAGTTGGAAGAAGGTTTGTCAACCATTGGATCGTGGTGGTTTGGGGATTAAAGATTTAAGGGTTTTTAATAGAGCTTTACTTGGGAAATGGCTTTGAAGATTTCGAAGATTTCAAATGGAGAGTAAAGCCCTTTGGAAAAATGTGATAGAAGTGAAATATGGAAGTTTGAGGGGAGGTTGGTGTACTAAAGAAGCTAGGGGAGCTTATAGGGTTAGTTTGTGGAAATTTATTAGAAAAGGATGGGATTCCTTCTCCAATAATTTCAGATTGAAGGTGGGAGATGGAAAGATGATTCTCTTTTGGCATGATCTGTGGTGTGGAGATACTGCTCTTAAGCTGGAATTTCCTACCCTTTTCAGAATTGCTAGGGATCATAATGCAACTATTTATGATTCTTACTGTAATAGTAACAAGAAGGTTGAATGGAATATCATTTTTAAAAGGGCGCTAATGATTGGGAAGTGGATGAAGTTAAGGCTCTGCTGGTTAAACTCTACAGCTCAAAGTTGGTGCTAGAAAGAGAGGATAGCATGGTGTGGATTCCTGCTGGAAATGCTAAGTTTTCAGTTTCTACTTATTGCAGAATTTTGTCAAGCCAAAGTAGTTGTGTTTTTCCTTGGAAAAGTATATGGAAAGTGAAAGTTCCCTCTAAGGTTGCTTTTTTCTGTTGGGTGGTTTCTTTGGGCAAATTATTGACTACTGATAATCTTATAAGGAGAGGTATGTTTATTGCTGATTGGTATGTCATGCGTAAAAGGGATGGAGAATCTGTAAATCACCTTTTTCTTCACTGTGAAGTGACAAGATTCTTGTGGAATGAGGTTTTGAGTTGGACAGGATTACATTGGGTAATGCCTAGAGAAGTGGTAGATTTATTGGTAGGGTGGAAGGGTTTGAAGGGCTGCAAGAAGGCGGCGAGAGTTTGGAAGATGATTCCTCCTTGTCTTATGAGGTGCATTTAGCTTGAAGAAATGGGAGATGCTTCGAAGATAAAGAACACTCTTTGAGAGATCTTAGGGATTTTTTCTTGAGTACATTGAGTTCTTGGGCAAAAGCTTTTGTAATGGCGGATAATTTTCTGCATCTGTTTTAGTTTTCTGGCAACAGTTTCTTTTTGTTTTTGGAAGTTGTAGGTGTTTCCTTTGTATACATCCTGTGTACTTTGGCTTATGCCTATTTCCTTGAATAAAATTATTACTTATAAAAAAAAAAAAAAACATTGTAAGACCAAAACTTTATTATTTGGAAATGCATCCGTGAGTGGCCTTCAAAACTGTTGACCAATAAAAGAGAAAAGAACACAAATGTCAAAAATTGTACACAATATCATGATGGAGAAAAGGACTGGCTACAACGAAGTAAGCGTATTTGGGTCCTTCGAAGATGCTTCCAGCAAAAAATGAAAAATGAGATTAAAAAAGAGAAGAAGTTATCACCAATGAAAGCGCACAGAAAACATTTGATATCCTTAAAAAATGAAGTACACACATCATTATAACATAACTATCAAGAGAAAGAATAAAAGAAACTGACCAATGTCTTTGGAGAGATTGCTGATGAGTTCTTGGACACCATCCTTTCCCAGTGTATCCTTCAAGTACATAGCAGCAGATGCAACCTCCTCCGGAGTAACTTTTCCATCATAATCTCTGCACACATACAGCAACAGTGATATTTTACCACATATAGTAAGCATTAAACATTACAAAGGAGTTCTTGATTTGACATATTACGATGTTACTATACTGTGGAGTGAGTATTTCCGAGTGTTTAGAATCCAATTATAACTAAATAAACAAAAAGGAAATGCCATGGTTTGTTGTACAAAATAATGAAAAGCTACCATGACCAACTGAATCTAAACAGGCTGAATCTAGGAAGGCTGAGCTGAGTACTACAAACTATTATACTGATGCTGTAATCCAATCAAGTCAAACTTCAATAGCTACATAGAGTATCTTGCTTCCCAATTAAAGGAGGTCTTCATGCATTGCTAAATATTCTCTCTCTACTAAAAATAGATACATTTCTAAATATGGTTATCAATATATAAAATAGAGTGCACAATCATGACAACACTAACAAAAAATAATTGAACATATATGTAACTGATAAAGAAAATTAAGCATATATACTTCCAGCTGCCAAATCATTAGTTAAAAATATAATAACGCATGCTTTGAGTTGCTTCAGCTTTTCACCAGTACTAATTATATGCATGTAGGTGAACAACCATAGAGGAGGTCAAAGTTACAAAGGTAGCAAGAACAATGTCATAGCTTTTGCATTGATAGGACCCACATGCTGGTCCCTAGATTTTCACGAGGCTGAATCCAAGTTTGAGATCAAGTTTTGCTTTTGGGATGTCGGAATATTAGTTCATTGTAAAAGCTCTTTGCAGAATCATGAAATGATGCTGATTCTAAGCAAAACATCCCTCATTCTCCTGTATTTATTTTAATTTATATATTCTCTGAGGCTGAAGCATTCAGTTACTCTCCAATCCATAATAAGTAACTTACCTCTGGAACACAAATTGTGGTCATCAGTAACTAGACCATCCAAAAAATTTTTTTTTGATAAGTAATCAAAGATATTGTATTCATAGAACTAGGCAAGGCCCAGGTACACAGGAAGTATACATGAAAAAGCCTAGCTAGAGGTTACAATAGAAAGGAGAAGATCATGGACACTAGATCCGTTACAAACTATAGCCCCCGCCCATAGGAACAATGACTTAAAGAAGAAAGCTTTAAGCTCAGCCAAAGTTCTCTCATGATCATCAAAACATCTAGCATTTCTCTCACTCCAGATACACCAACACATGCATATTGGTACCAATCTCCAAATTGCCGCTACCTGAGAATCACCATGGAGGCCTCTCCAACTTGCTAGAAAGTCCACCAATCTACTAGGCATAACCCAAGACAGGCTGACTCTAAAGAAGACATCATCCCATATAGCCTTGACTACCTCGCAGTGTAGAAGCAGGTGATCAACTGACTCTCCATTCTTTTTACACATATAACACCAATCTAAGACAATAACCCGACGTTTTCTCAAATTATCAGTAGTGAAAATCTTGTCCAAAGAAGCTGTCCAGACAAAGAAAGCTACTTTTGAAGGAGCTTTCGTCTTCCATATGCTCTTCCACGGAAACATTGACAAACCGGGGTTCGTGAGCTTATGGTAAAAAGAACTGACAGAGAAAGTACCTTTCTTAGTAAGATTCCAAAGCATCTTGTCTCCGGAACCGCCTGAAATACTTACGGAATATAAAGCCGCAAAGAACTCCGTAAAAGACTCCAGTTCCCAATCATGAGCTGCCCTAATGAAATCCACATTCCACTGAGGGGCGCCATTTGAAAAGATCAAGATATCAGCAATCGAAGCCTCCTTAACTCTAGCAAGAGCAAAGATGGCAGGGAAGGTATCTCGTAAACAGTGGTTGCCACACCATATATCAAGCCAAAAACGGACACGCGAACCATCACCTACCACAAAATGCTCATGATCCCGGAAGGTCCCCCAACAGCTTCTGATGTTTTCCACAAACCCACTCCGTGAGAACCTCGTACCTCATTCGAGCACCAGCCTCCCCAAGCTTCCCCAAACTGAGAATCTATAACGGACTTCCAAAGTGCCTCCCTTTCATTTTGGTACCTCCACAACCACTTACCCAAAAGAGCTTGATTGAATTTCATCAAGTGGCGAATCCCCAACCCTCCCCCCGATATTGGGTTACAAATTGTAGACCAATTAACCAGGTGGAATTTGAACTCTTCCCCCAAGCCACTCCATAAGAAATCCCTTTGAATCTTCTCAATGCGATTAGCCACCTTTACAGGAAGCGGGAACAAAGACAAGCAATAGGTGGGTAAGTTAGAGAGAGTGCTTTTAATCAAAGTCAGCCTACCACCTTTCGACAAGTAAAGCCTCTTCCAAGCAGCCAATCTACACTCCACCCTTCGACTACATCGTTCCAAATCCTTTCAGATTTAAAAGACGCACCCAACGGTAAGCCGAGATACTTCAAAGGAAGTGATGATATCTTACAACCCAAGGTGGAAGCTAAAATCTCCACATCAGGGGCAGCCCCCACTGGCACTATTTCAGACTTTGCAAGGTTAATGCTCAAACCTGACACAGCAGCAAAGCAAAGGAGAAGCGCCCTCAAGACTTGAACTTGTCCAAGATGAGCACCACAAAAGATGAGCGTGTCATCAGCAAATAATAAATGAGAAATGTGGAGATTGCCATTCCCCACCGAGAAACCATGGAGCAACCCACCATCCACCAGACCCTCAATCATCTTACTGAGAGCTTCCATGACAAAAAGGAAGAGAAGAGGAGAAAGCGGATCTCCCTGTCTCAGACCACGAGAGGAGTTGAAGAAACCCACTGGCGATCCATTAACCAAAACAGAGAAACGAGCTGAAGAGATACAAAATTCTATCCAATTCTGCCATTTCTCCCCAAAACCGCATCTTTCTAGAATGTAAAGGAGGAACTTCCAATTTACATGGTCATAAGCTTTCTCCATGTCTAACTTGCATACAGCCCAGGTTCTCTAGACTTCAATCGACTATCCAAAACTTCATTTGCAATAAGAACCGAGTCAAGAATTTGTCTACCTTTGACAAACGCATTTTGCGGTTTCGAAATAAGTCTTTCCACCACCGAGGTTAGTCTATTAGCTAACACTTTGGAAAGAATCTTATACATCCCATTCACAAGACTAATGGGGCGAAAGTCTCTCACATCCGTAGACCCCACCTTTTTAGGAATGAGGGCTAAAAATGTGGCATTGAGACTCTTTTCAAATCTAGCGTTAGAATGAAAATCAATAAATACTTGCATAATATCCTCCTTGACTACCTCCCAACAAACTTGAAAGAAACCCAAAGTAAAACCATCCGGACCAGGAGCCTTATCGCTTGCCATACCTTTGATAACACTGCCCACTTCCTCTTCTGTAAAAGGCCTTTTTAGCCACCCTGCGCACTGCTGGTCTAATGTGGAAAAAGACAAACCATCCACTCTCGGTCTCCAATTATGCTCTTCAGATAATAGTTGATGAAAGTAATGTTCAATATGATTTTTGATAACCGTCTGATCCGAAGAAGCTACCCCATCTACCAACAGTGTATCAATAGCGTTGTTCCTCCTGTGAGAGTTAGCCATCCTATGGAAGAATTTCGTGCATTTATCCCCTTCCTTAAGCCAGAGAACCCTTGATTTCTGCCTCCAAGAAATCTCCTCCATCAAAGTAACCCTTTCAAGATCAGCAACTACCTGGCTTTTACGCAATTTCTCAGGTTCAGAGAGGATTCTAGCCTCCTCTTCACCTTCCAGACCCCGTAATTCCTCCATAAGAGAGCGCTTTTGCTGAAATACATTGCCAAAAACTTGCTCATTCCACTGCTTCAGGTCCTGTTTCAGCGCTTTCAACTTTTTTGCCATAATAAAACTTGGAGAGCCTTGGAAACTGTATGAAGTCCACCATTGTCTGACCCTGTCTACAAAGCCGTCAGTTTTAAGCCACATATGTTCAAATTTGAAATACCTTCTACTCCCTTGGATACCTCCACAATCTAAAATGATGGGGAAGTGATCGGAATATAAACGGGGTAATCTTCTTTGAGCTACATCCGGAAAATGATACTCCCAATCGGAGGTAAGTAGGAATCTATCGATCCTCGACCAAGAAGGAACATCACGGTTATTGGACCAGGTAAACGTGCCTCCTGATAGAGGAATATCCATAAGCTCCTGTTCTGAAATGAAATCAGAAAAATCCCTCATAGCAGCAGTGATGTGGGAAGCTCCCGACCTTTCGCTAGGAAAGCGTGACGAGTTAAAGTCCCCCCCCAATGCAACTTGGTAGATCCCACCAACTAATGATCCCCGCCAGTTCTTCCCACAAAAATCTTCTCTCAGAATCAAAATTTGGACCGTACACACCTACAAAGGCCCATTTGAAGCCGTCTTCAAGATCAACGAAGGAGCATGCAATCAAGTAATTACCCACACCCTCTTCCACCCTTTCCACCACCCTTGTATCAAACATAATTAGAACTCCCCCGGAAGCTCCTCTTGAAGGTAGATAAGACCACCCAACATGTTGCCCTCTCCATAAGCTTCGAACTACTTGTCTTGAGATAACTTCCAACTTAGTCTCTTGTAAGCAAATAATATCCCCTTTCCATTGGCGAAGTAAATTTCTAACTTGGAGTCGCTTATTAGGATCATGAAGTCCCCTCACATTCCATGATATTATTTTCGGCTTCATGGGACAACCGGTATACCCCTCCCCTTACTACGCTCTCGAGTAAAGCTCTTTTCACCCCCATCCTCTTTCATAGCCCAATCTAGCCTTCTGAGCTCTCTGTCCCTTTTTTTTTCCGAAGCCACAAATTGATCTGACTTGGATTGGGCATTTGCAGCCTCTGTAGCTGTAAGAAGGGCCAAAAATTCAGCTTCAAAATTCCCATAAGAAATTCCTATCATATGCTTAATGTCCATTGCTCTCTGAACAACCCAGTCAGACACATTGGGATGAATAGAGAAAATTGGAGTTGGTTCGACCTCCCCCTCCCTGTTGTCAGAAAACAAGACCATGGTACCAGCATCATCTACCAATTTCAAACCTGAAGAACCAGCCAACTCCACTAAAGAATCAGGCATAGGGACAGGGGGTACCGGTTCCTGAGCCACCACACAAGGTGGAGGCCCATCCAAGAGCACCCAAAGTTCCAACAAACTCTGCACAGGGCAGTTGACAACCTTGGGAGTTGCCGAAACTTGGGATAGCAACTCTGTGGTTGCCGTCTCCCCCACAGAGTCCACAGAGGGTACCGGCGGCGTTATCTGTGCCACCACAAAGGGTGCTGGCCCATCTGAGAACTCCTCGAGTTCAACCGAAGGTTGCGCAGGGCCAAACGCGACCTCGGGGGAAGGCTCATCTTGGGAAGTCGAAACTGAGGGTTCCATCGCATGATTCTCCGGCGTCAGGGAGATCGAAAAATTCTGCTTCTCGGACGATTCCGGCGAAGGAACGACTCTGAACAGCTTCGGCGAGTTATTTTCCTCCTCCTCCGACACTAACTCCGTCGCCCCAGAACTTTCCGACAGACCCACTACCACCTCCGACGAGATCTCCACCCTCGCCGTCGACCCCTGACCCGCCGCCGATAGAGAAACTTTGGAGGGGGCGTCGCTGCAAGGAACCCTGCGTCTCCATGCCATCGACGGACCCTGATCCTGAGAACAGGCCTGACCCGAAACGAAGGGCCGAAAGGCCACTGGGCCGCTGGTCTCATGAGGCCCAACAGAAGGCCTCTGGGTCTCAGGGATGCAGGCCCGCGAAGGAGACCCACCAGAAATCTTTTGGGCTGCTTTATGGGAGGCCTGCAATTGTGGCCCAACAGAAACCACTCCTTTGCCCTTAGGCCCAGCAAAGTGAAACGGCCCATAAGAGGGGCCTTCTCCCTGGCCTTTTGCAGAAACCCACTCCCTTTGTAGTGTCTCCTCAACACTGCGTTTTATCAATTCCATATTAAGAAGTAAACCCCCCACTTGCACCTCCATTTCAGCCATGGCCTGCTGCAGCGTTGACAAACTCGACCCCGACAAGTACCTGCCCACAGACACCTCCTCACTGTGCCACACCTTCTCCAGACTTGACCCCACTGCATATTTTGGAGCTCGAGACAAAGCCTCTTTGTACGAAGAGCACACGTGATGTCCCTGCGAAGGAGGAGGAAGCGGCATCCATCCTCTGTTTTTGCTTCCCAGGACAGAGGATGTTGCAGAGACCTCCTTCAGCAACCCTCCAAGGTTCCTCCAACCAGTCCCTTCCCTCCCTTCCGGGATCACTAAGTAACCACGCCGTTTCTCTTGGCCAAACTCCGACACAGAGAAAAATCTCCCGTGGGAGTTCTGTTGCCTCTGCAAAACCAACACTTGGGAGCCATTTCTACGTGTTCTAATGAACTCAGAGAAGCCCACACAAGCTAACCCTTCCTCCACCATGGCAGCCAACCATCTCAAAGAGTCTTGATCAATGGAGATGTGATTCACAGCGCGACAACTGCTCTCAGTGATTCTCCACCACCTTGAGTTCAACTTTTTGAATTCGAAACACTTCTGATCAATAACAACATTCCTACACGACCCCATCAAAAACTATCCAATGATCCAAAAAATAAAAAATGTTATTTCAACCTCTAACTATAAACCATTAGGAGTTAATCGACCTTACTGCTGAAACTATATAAAAGAACAAATTTGCCAAGTACCACCTAAGATTCATCATGATCTTGCTCATCGAAAAGAATGATAAGAGAAAGCAAGACCCATAAACAATTACAAACCTGTCAAGTACTTGCCAACGATCGCCGATCTTGGCATCCACATCATCAATTTCCTTTTCAAGATTTTGGAGCATGGCATCAACCTGAAGTATTCAAACAAGAGACACGCGTTGGTATCATGTTGCACCTACCAATAATGCTCATGCTAGGTACAGACAAACAAGATAAAAAATCAAACTCAGGATTGAAAATTCTTACCCTGTCTATGAGTGCTGATGAAACCTCATTACCTTCAGTCACTTCAGCAGCATTTTCACTTTCCTCTCGGGCAGCTCTATATGCCTTCAAAGCACCTTTTTCACCACCGGTACCCTCTTTTTCTACCATGCTATTATAAAGTTCTATCTGGAAGCATCAAGGCAATCACAGTGAGCAAAAACATAAATAACTATTCTCTCATACATGATCATCAGCAAACACTGATATAAAGCCAAAAATACATAATAGGATTGCCTAATTAGGAACATCAGCTGATAAATCATTCTGGTTGTCAGTAACAGAAAAGACCAAATAATCCTATCTGTAACAACTTCTTATGCACCCTTGGAACAAACCAAAGAAGAACATAATATTACTTAGAAGCACATATAAAGTGGCTCTTTTTTATGAGCATATAAATCAATTAGGAAGATAGTTACAAATCTTACAAGAAAACATAGTATACAGAATAAAGAAAGGATTGAACAGCATTAAACAAAAAGACTAAAATCAAGAGATATGAAAGTATGGGTGTTTCCTGTGGATGAAATAAGCTTTTCTCATACTGGTTTATTCTCCTCTACGCAATTCATCTGATGATTTTACTTGCAGTCTTATGCTACTCAGAAAAATCCTTAATAATGACCAGGAATCAAGGAATCAAGCGTCGAAGCCGGCATACAATACAAGTGCTGAAAAGTGTTTACCAAATCTTGATCAAGATTCACAATCAAAGTATATAAAGGGGAACAAAGGACTACCTCCTTATTTACAAGTCTCAGAAACTCTTCACGTTCTCTACTAACTGACTGCAGAAAAAGAATTTACACTTTAGACAAGAGTACAAGAAGTTGTTAAGAAAATAAAACTAGCCAAAACTATCTTAATAATTCAAAGCTTTTAATGAAATATCTGGTCCTTACAGATGCAGAAGCTAAAACAGCCAATGCACGACTAAGTTCACAAAGGTATTCTTGTTTTTCAAGTGCTCTTTCTCTGGCTTGTTCTTGTGCTTCTCTAGCTATAGGGTTGATCGTCTCTTTCAGCGCCAGATCCCCTTGACTGGCTTTAGATTCCTTCATTCTGGCTTGCTCTTCTTCCTCTTTCTCTTCCTCCTCCTACAATTTAATTTGAAAAAAAAAATTGAGTAATTAAATATAAGTACTTGAAGCTCAACAAATTGCTTAGGCAGCCAAGAGAATAAAGTCTTGCAATGTACAGGGCAGCCTTTAGATTTAAAGCTTAAACTTCATTTGCTACAAGATTCAGATCCCACGCACAGTACTGACACTTAAATTACTATTTTCTCATTCATTCTTAAGTATCCATTTACTTATTATAACCTTCAAAACCAGCCAACAAAAAAAAAAAAAAAAAACTACCTAATTTTAAAAAATCAAATAAAAAGAGACATTTTAATCATTACAGCATTCTCCTCGCGATAGAACTAGTAGTAATAAGCATTTCAATAGTCAAGTTCCCAGAGCAGCAAATTGGCCTGTGAATTAGGTAAGCATGTGTTGAAAAACATTAGTGACTAACAACCTTGATTAGTTCTTCCTGCATCTCAAGGTATTCCAGTTTCCTTCTCCATCCTGACACAGAATCTTCAGATGGCAAAGCTGTAACACCAACAGTATCTGTAACCTCATCTGGCAGAGAAGAAATTGTAGCTTGGAGAGCTTCCTCTAGTCTCAATTTCCCGGACACAACAAACGCCCTACATATACATCAACTGAATAAAGAGGCCATAGAGTCAAACATGCAAAAAGTTGAGTGGGAAGACTCGTGGGGCATTTAAGTACCTGGAAAGGATCAAAAGAGACGATGGCAGAGAATGATTGAGGGACAAATCCAACCAATCACGAAGCTGCATGAGAAGTTCGCAGTTCAAACTACATAATTAATGAAATGACATTTTATTTTTTTTCTTTTTTATTTTGATTTAATGAAAAAAAAGTAAGAGGTACTATCTTCTTTGGATGATTGACAATAAATCTGAGGGATCACGTATAGCTATCACATTAGTTTGCTTTAAGCAACTTAGCCATTTTTTAACATACCAACTCCCCCTTCTTTTCCAAAAACCTTCTTTTCTTTCAGTGCAAAAATTAGATGGTGGGAGGGTGGATGCAGCTTGAATTTTTTCAGTGAGTCAGTTCCATTTGGCACAACAACTTATAGGTGATGCCTGATGGTGCAAACATAATTCACACTCAAGTTTGCGAACCCCATACAATGCTTCAGCCACTTACGTTGAGACGGATAAAATAATTACACATGTTTGAAAGGGGAAAAACCTGTTGACGCATTTCTTCCACAGAAAGATCTCCAAGCATGCCTCGCTCCCTACAATCCTCACGAAGTTCAGCTTCTGAAAGGGACTCCACACCCTCCGCTTGAATCAGTCTATCATCAGCCTTAATCCTATAGAGAGAGAGAAGGGGAAGGAGGGAGGGATTCAATCATTTCACTGTTGTATTTTTTTTTTATATAAGTAACCAATTCACTCTTGTATTTAGTATTTTAAGTACAATATTTGGCACATAAGGTTGAAGATTCTTGTGATGAGTATCAGTACCAATCAGAATATTAATATTAAGAGATCAGAATATAAATTTTTACAGTTTTACCGATGATTCAGATATCAATCGTGCGAAGACAGAATGAAAACGAGGTAACAACTATGAATATACTCTGGAAAAGGATTTTGAAGGCCTTTCCCCTGGGGGGTAGGGAAATCATGAAAAATACTTAACAATAATGCCAAAGAAAAAAATGATGACCATCTCTAAAACATTATCAACACACATTATACGTATATGAGATACCTTTAGCACACAAAGTGACAACTTCACATTGCAAAAACTTTAGAAAGTAAAAAATTTCGAGTAGAAAAGAGTCTTCGTTGCCAGTGGAAAGTGACCGACTTCAAGTATCTCTATAATTTACAAGAGGTAAAGGGTGAGTTTGTGAACTCCCGATCAATGACATTAGCCACTCTCTAAGTAATCTGACGTCAAAATCAACCAAACAAAATAGTATCTCACACATGCTCAGAACCGTTTATTCCATTGACTTGCATCAAAAGTCACCATGTAAAATTCCAAACCACTTAAAAGCTGACCACGAAACAACTGAGAACCTACTATATAACTTTCAGATAGGCAGCACAATACTCCTACACTCGTGTTTCATAAAGAAATGATGAAATCATTGCAAAAGTAAAAAATAAAAAATTGCTAATGATGTCAAAGCATGTGTCTCACCGGTGGAGTCTTTTCCGGAGCATGTAACGTAAGTGTGCATCCGTAAAACTAAATTTGAATAATTTTGTGTCGATTCCCATGTATTTGCACATACTAAGTAACCGAGGCCTGATAGCAGCAAAAGAGGCATAAGCAGAGAAATTATGATTGCAATCCAGGTGGCAGCCTAATGTTATTTGATATCACTGAAAAAGTGGGGAAGAAAAATTCTTCATGTATCCCAGCAATCATGATGACAACCTGCTGATATTATCTAGAGTAAGTTCATCATTAAACAACTTAGCGAAGCCCAAAATTTCTTCGTTAGAAACAAGGGTGCCCCTTCTAACCTGCATATGAATAAAAGGCATATATGTTAAATAAAGAAAGAAATGAGGAAAACCATGGAGGACCATGAAACTGAAATCCTAACCCTGTTCAAAAACTCATCAAGATCTTCTGCTGTTTTTCTAATTTCTCCACTCCGTGAGTTCTGAACTTCCTTTGCCATTTCTTTTGCAGTGTCCTGAAGGAACTTGGCGTATTCCATTCTTGCATTTAGCCTCCTTTTCAATGCTTCCTACATATTGAGCCATTGAGGTTAAGCCAAGAATTCAGCTTTGAGGATATATCACAAGAACCTTTTTTTTTATGAGTAAAAGAAGAACTTAAGAGAGGATATATTGCAAGAAACTGACTGCACAAACAGAGAAACAGACTACTTGTAAAAAAAAAAAAAAACCAAACAGACTGCATGAGAGAGAGAGATTGTCACTTCTTTTTTATGAGTAAAAAATTATTAATAGGCGTAACCAAGTACACTGGGTGTATACAAGAGAAAACTCCTAGCTAGGAAGCAGAAATAGATACAAGGAACCATTAAGCCCAGGACAGAAAAATGATCCAAACAACACCAAGTCCCACTGTTATGGGAAATACATTTTTTTCTTCCTTCCCACAAGCAATGGCTCAAAATTATGGTCAGCAATGTAATACCCATCATTCATCTAGAGGCTTTATATTATGCAGCAATCATGGTCAGGACTGTTATACTCATCATTTAAAGGCTGACTTTCTAACTTTATTCCATGATTAGTTGCTCAATTCTGCTGCAATGGGGTCATAGTTATAAAAAAAATTATAGCATATCCATCTTTCCACTAAAAATCACCACAAGACCTTTACCAGAGTTAGCGAAGGCTCCTGTCTAAAAGCAACATCTCCCAGAGCGAAAGGTTTAATCTAGAAGGGTACATCCTCCAGGTACTAAGGTGTTGATGACCTGGGAATGAAAATGTTCTACTTCATAACCAAACCCAACCATTACTTTAGTTCCAGAAGAGACATTCCAGACAGGAACATCATGACAACAGCAAGAAAAAAATAGGGGTGAAATTTATAGCATCATTCAAATTATTAAGTGAAAAAGAAGATAGAATTCTAGCAACACCCATTGCAACCAGTACCTGCTCCTTCATCTTATCTTGAAAAGTTGATGGCAACATGTTGGGAAATAATTTCAGAAATACTGGCAATAGAAGTTCCATGAATGGAACAATGATAAAAACTGCAAAAGGAACTAGCCTAAAAATATCTGCTGTGGTTCGTGTTAGTTGTTGTCTCTCCCTTCTAGAGAGATTCTTTCCACCAGCAAGTTTTAACAGCAATCTTGAACTGATCCTCATGTCAACCCAGAGTAGCTTAGTACCCAACCAATAATGTTGCAATGTTGATATAAATTCATCTTTCCAGTAAACAAGTTTCTTGGCCCAGTCTGCCCTGCAGGAAGTATTAGCAAACCAAACAAGCATAACATGTAAGATTCTGTTATGTTTTTCCTCGGAATATAAATCCATCATTTGGAGGAGTATAACCTGCTCATAGAAGATACAGCTCGCAAAGCAGGACCAATCCCCAAAAATGTGGCCCAGACTCTATGCAAACCTGATTTAGCGACCCTCTGAGGCTCTTGCAACCGTTTGGCCTTCGCTTTGGCTTTTGCACTACTCAAACCTTCGACAGCTTGATCACATTCCTCTGGAGATGCTTCCTTTCTGTTTTTAGCCACCATTTCTTCATTTTCCTCATCATCACTGCCCCTTTCAGGCTGTTTGGCTGTAGCTGTTGAAGCATTTCGAATTGACTGTGGCATCAATCCCATGTCCATTAGAGAAACGTATTCAGACCTTCCATTCCCAAAACCTGAAATTGTATTTCTATAACAGCTATGCCTAAGTTTTCCAAGAACCGACAAGCTTAATAATCCCTCTCTTGCCAACGAAACTTTATCCCTATCCTTCACACAGCTAAAATAAGTAGCGGGGTCACCAGACCAAGAACTCCGTGAATCGAAATTATGCATAGTATGCCTGTGACTGATACATGGGAAACTTTGAATTGAGCAAGTGGAGGCATTCACATAATCAGAAATGAACCTCTTCCTTCTCAATATTGCTCTGGAAGCCATTATCCAACTCCTCTATCTTCACCAACAGAAACTCATTCACACTTCTCAATAAACCACCAAGGTAAGCAGCTATATAGTCACGTTCACAAAATTACAAATCAAGACCACGATATAAAAACAAAAGGCAAACAGAATGACATTAACACAGCGTCTTCATAAGAAAAAATCAACGCGCTGCAATAAAACCTCATATAACATATTTCTTCATCAGATTGAATCAAGTAAAAAAAACTATATAAGATCACTGACAAGAATACCAGGTTTAAGATCATCAATCTGTTTGCTATGACACATAGAAAATGACATTTGTTATGCGAATTATTACGGGCTCATTTGTACACTTTATGCATTCTAAAATTTTTGTAGTTACAAACAGAACGAGAATATATATATATGTATATTGATAAAACCGTATTGACACAAGGAGGAGAAGTAAAAGAAAGATTACGTCTAGTATTTATTTTGATAGGTAAGAAACAATGAAAGTTACAAATGTGGACGAGCAACAATCGAATCGCGAATATAAAGAGATACGACTGAAAGGATATCTTGGCCATTGATTTTTTGCTTTACCTCAATGTTCTTCTCAACCCAGGAGACACAGAACTGTCTCCCTTTTTCTCTTACCCCAAACAGAGGCTTTGATTTGAAAACAACAAAATCCCAAATATGAGCGATTATCAGACGAGTTTAAGTAATACCAAACGCCCAAAGGAAAACCTAGCCCTTACATTTCAATCGGCTGTAGAGAAGATCGGAAGCGCAAAAATGCAATTCATTATGAAAAATAAATATTAAAATATGAAACGGTAACCAGTCTACACGATATTAATAAAATTGTTAAAACTTGTAATCGTTTTTTCCTTGGATTGAAATACAACAAAAAGAGCGAAACTCAAATAAATACTTCCAAGCGATGATAAAACTAATAATATAATTTTAGAGGGAATTTGATCAGGGAAAAAACTAAAAGGAACTCCAGATATCTAATTATCAACCTCAAATTTTCAGAATTAGGCGACGAAAACATAAATATTAGACACTTAATAATAAAAAGAAATTCAATACAACAACATCAGCTCCCGAAATCGAAGATCAAAATCTTTATCATACGCAAGAAACTTGTTACGTAAAAAACATCGACAAGACTCGTATTAAGTTGAATAAAATTGGTTCTCATAGAACTCAAAAGGTCTATGAACCTATAACTAGAGAAATCGAATCGTAAATCACTTTTCAGGAAAAAAAAATCTTGCAATCTTCAAACGGACAGTTCGGTTCAGAATTGTGACGAAGATGACGGCGCATACACTTACATTGTTTTGAGAAAAATCAAAACCGGAGGTCGAAGAAATCAACGGCTCTTAGAGAGGGAGTTCCGGGGAGGGCGACAGAGAGAAGGTCTTAAGCAGGCAGGAAATGAGAGGGGTTTTAGAGGGGGTTATGAAGCTAGTAGTAGGTAGTCAGAGAAGTTCCATGCGGCTGCTTCGTAGGATAGCTTACACGACGTCGTATGGATGATCTTATTTATAGTAGGGCCCAAAAGAATCGGTGGGAACGTTTGGGAAATGTTCGCTCAAGGAGAACTCGCTTCTCAGATTCTGCCACCTGTCCTTCATGAACGTAAATTCTTGATCTGCAAGAAAGATGGACTTTCTTCTTTCCTCTTGTTGGTCTGAATTGTGTGTCCATTAAAAAACAATAAATTAAACTCTGTCTATATTATTTAATTCATTGTTTCGTTCGCATGTCTAACTGTGCATCACTCAGTTATGTCATGAGAGTTCACAACATCTGAACCAAATATTAGAGTTATTTTCTTAAATTTTGATCCAAAATTATTTGGAGGCGATTCTAAAGTCTAAAATATTTAGGTGTCGCTTGGATATTGAATTGAGATAAAATGAGTTAAGATGAAAGTCAAATAAAATATTATTTTTTAATATTATTATTATTTTAAAATTTGAAAATAAATTATTTATTATATTTTATGTAAAAATTTAAGAAAGTTATAATGATAAGATGAAATGAAAGACTTCTTATATCCGAACTAGGCCTAATTCGTTTTTTTTCACAGATGAGTCGAGATGAATTGAGATAGAAATTGAAAATTAAATAAAATATTATTAGAATATTTTTTTTTAATATTATTTTTGTTTAGGAATTTGAAAAAGTTAAATTGTTTATTTTATTTTGTATCGGAATTTGAAAAAGTTATAATGATTAAATGAGTTGAAAAGTGTTGTGAAAATAAACGAGCTTCTCACTTCCTAAAATCTGGGTATTAATCTTCTTGGACCAACTCTTGTTATAATGTTAATTATCCCCAAGTTGATATGCTAAACCAAAGCTCTTCCTCACATTATACATGGAAAGGGACTCTGCCCGCTCCAAAAGAGGACAGAGATATACATATACTTTGTTCACTCTGGCATTGTTTCACCATATTAATTACACAATATGAAACTCCAAAACCTGGATTCGAAGAAAATCCCTTGATATCTCTCTTTTCCTTTTTCCAGTGGTACTGAGTGCTTGTCTCGTTCCTCTTTGTTATTATTATTATCATGATTTGCCGAGACCTCCTCTTAAATCCTGAACATAATTGCATCATTCCCCCCATTAGGCGAAGAGATCAAAAGAGAAGAACATTACATTTAGTATTAGAATTATTAGTAACCCAGAGTGCATTGAAGAATCTACAATAATTGACATTCTACATGAATTTAGTGCACAATGCATATTCCCCACGCTATGAATAAGCTATTATGGCACAATGCAGATTCTTTTCAGCTAGGATTTGTTGAAGTTTGAGATCTCCGGGCGTGGTAAGTTTCGGAATATGTCGCAGATATCCATCTTACCGACCGTACTCTATTGCACAATCATCTAGATGCATCAGGTGAACTCAGATTCAACTGCATTCGTTGCTTTTCTTGTGCTTTCACATTGTCACCTGGAAACTTGTCAACATATCTTTGGGAGCCTCTTTCAACTTTACCTAGTAAAAGTTTTTCATGAGGAATTGGTACCAGTGTTTCAATTTATCACTTAAATGAAGAAACATCCTCAACTTGGTTTTACTTAGGACAGTTAAGTCTAGTCTATTGATTATAAGCTAAACCCACACATTGAGGATGTGCAAGATTGCTTCCCTAATCGCAGGTATGCAAGGATAATTTTACTTATCAGGCTATGAGCTCAAGAATGGTTATCAAGGTATATTCCAAGTTTCTTATATGGATTTCTTCATGTCAATCAAGTACAACAAATAACATAGAGATAATTGGTAAGAGAAACATACCAAGGAAGCTTAAAAGTGTCTTTCCACCATCCTTGTTTTGAACAAGTTGATACTATTCTGTCTAGCCGGACAATTATTTCATAAAAGGTTGGCCTAACAACTGCTTCTTCATCCCAACATTCGTCAACCAACCTGCATATAGGTTCAAAAAGCAGATTTCCTTTTCAAATCTAACAAGAAAATATTTAGCATGGAATGTCGTCAGAGATTGGTCATTACTTTCTTGAAAAAATATATACATGGAAAAAAGCTTTACAGTCGAGTTTTGATGAACTTTTTCTATTGGGAAGTTACACTCATACCATGTGGGTGTTTCACTCTCCTTCCCATTCTGATCCTAGAGGAAGGCTACTTGAGCTAGACTTCATTTGTTATATTTGATGATGTTAAACTTAAGTATGGCTAGCACTTGAAACACATGTACACTTGTTATATTCAGGAAGTCAAATTAAAAGAAAACTTGAATATTTGCCAAGCAGGCAGTGATCATACTAACTACATATTTTTCATCCATGATAAAATAAACCCACACCAAACCTGGATTTTTAAGCAACTATGCACACGATTTGAAAATTTATCCTAATGACAAAGGGTTATCTAAAAAATTACCCTTGCTGGTTTCAAGTCAGCATCCCAACCATGAAAGTTAAACATCTTCAATCTATAATAAGTTTGACGAGTTTTCTCAAAAATCAAACTTACTCTTTTAGATCTGGAGGATAACTTTTAGCTTTGATCTTGAATGGCGGTCTCTTTCCTTCTAAACACATCATTTGTGCAGCTTCCTCAGGAGACTTGGGATGGAAAGGTTGTACACCCTCAATCATCTAGGCATACAAAACAAATCAAAGAAATAGTGGTTAAGACAGATTACCTGCAAATTAATAACTGTGAGTTAAATTTCCTACTGTATGTTCAACCATAGAAAAGAAGAAGAATCAACCATAGTCCCCAATATGGTAATATTAAACCCACGAAAGTGGAGGTTGTCTCAAGATATTAAGGAATTATAAGTAATTAAACATGATAAAAGATTAATCATGTAGAATACAAGAATTTGTGAAAAGATATACCTCGTATAAAATGAGACCAAAAGAATAGGAATCCACACTCCTGTCAAATATCTCATCTCTGTAAACCTCGGGTGCCATATATAAGTCTACAATCATTAAAGAAAACAACTAATTGAGCCCACAGCAATGGTATATTCTGTGTAGCAACTAATCACAAGTAGTTAATCTGTATAATCATTATCCTGTATATAAACTGCTTCAATCTACCAGACTGCAGCTGAATAAAGGTCAAAAGTTTAGAGCCTCCACTCTTGAGCTATAGCCGGATGAACAAGGAATATCAAACTCCAAGAGACCACCCAGCTTTTTAACAATCAGAAATATATTTTTAGTTACAAATTCCCATTAGAAAACTAAAAGCCAACAGTACCTAGCAATTATCACTTCTTTCTGCACGCTAAAAACTCATACTGTCAAACTGAAGTGAGAATTAAAAGAATGTTTCCCGTTTTTGAGTTGGTACATTATATATATGTTTATACTGTCAAAAGCAAATATAATTTTCTGTCGAGGTGCATGCTGTGTCCACTAAAATATATCATAGATCCAATGCAAGAGTTAAGATATATGGTGTACACAACAACATACTTGAACGGTCAGCCCCTGGCTGTGCTAGTTTTGCTTTGCCTGGTGAAAGCTTAGACAATCTTGTCAAACCAAATCCAGCCACTTTCAAATGACCTCCACTGTCCAGAAAAATATTTCTGGCACCTTACCAAGATTGTAAATATTAGCATACATCCCAACAGAAGAAATCATATTAAGTTTGAAATTGCTGTACACATCAGATCAACTTTTGCATTTGGTTGTCTTACTTTGGCTTTAAGTCACAGTGGATAATTGGGTCTGGTTTACATTCATGAAGATAATTCATGCCCCTGATAAGATGAAATTGATCAAGAGATCAGAACATAGAAACTCTGGATACATATGGCAGGAATATGAGAAATTATAAGCACTTTGAGTCATTTCATTGATATAATACATATGCCAATTACAAAGACCAAAAGCATGCTTAGAAAATTAATACGAGTGTATGGACAATGTGTGCAAGAAGCAGGGATCACTATTCTATTAAAAAATAGTGTCCACAGTCTTTCAAATAGGATTCCAGCAAGATAGACATGCCTAGCAATATCAAGAGCAAATATTAGAGCTTTGGATGGAGACAGGCGTCCTTTCTTTTGAATATAATTTCCCAAGTCACCCTGAAAAATCACCAGTATAGGCAATGTCAAGTTGGGATTAAAACATTTCAATGATGAAAAATCAAAGTGGCATTCCTTAATGTTTTCAAAGAAAGCTAAAGGTGTTCCTGGGTAGAGAAAATTTAATTAACCCAAGAAAACCGTCCTTATAAGCATCCCCATGCCAATCAGCATGTTCATCTTCTACTAGAACTAGAAGAGTCTTTATGAATACTCGCACAGATATGTCTATTGCTTGCACACACAGGGGAAAGAAGAAGGGAAAGGAAGGAGGGGGAGAGGGAGAGATGCATGCTTACTTTTGGATGATACTCTGAAACAATCATCATGGGTATATTTTGGGTAACTGCTCCAACAAACTGAAGCACATTAGGATGCCGGACCTTTTCTAGCAACGTTAGCTCGTGTTTGAATGCGTTTCTGTTAAAATAAAGGAAACTAAATAATTATGAAAACAGGAGTGGGTGTTATAGCTATGTGCTAAACTCTATGAACCAACGGACTCAACAATCATCCTGAACCAAAAAACAAAGAAATGACCACTGAGCAAGTTTAACAGCAATGGTATTTTGGCCACAGAATCTAAGCATTATAATCTTAGAAATGTCCCACAAGTGAAGGCTCCGACAATCCAAACAATAAAATAAGGGAAAATAAACATCAACTCGAGTCTGAAACTGACTCCTAAAAGGACATTCGGTGCCATTATCGCACATTCTTAGATGCCTAGAGGAGACTAAAGTACTATAAACTTCCCTTCAGATTATTGCCCCCATAGGATTTTTCATATTCATTTGGAGGAGAAAAGGAAGGGCAAGAAAGATTAAGGCCCCGTTTGGATTGCAAGATGGTCTCATTTTATCCCATCCCATCTCATCTCAGCATCCAAACACTACAAACACAAACATTTTTTAATTTCAAATCTTCAACTTTTTTATCTAATCATTACAATTCTCCCAAACTTCCAAACAAAACACAAAAAACAATTCAACATTTTTCAAATCCCAAAACAAAAATAATATTAAAAAATAATATTTTAACAATATTTAAACTTTATAATATTTTTATTCAACTTTTTCTCTCTCATTTCCCAAAATCCAGAAAACATCTTAATTCAAACTATTTCACTACTATTCACAAACTATTTCATTACTATTCACAAATTTCTCATCTCATCTCAACTCAACATCCAAACGAGGCCTAAATTGCTTTCTTCTACTGCCTCTTGGAAATTCATACAAATAAGGGAAAACTGTGACTTGAAATAACCAGTATTTGATTGGTGTAAATTGAAAAAAGAAAAAATGGAAAACTGAGTTTATCTGCACTCCGGGTGTATGTAATCACCATGCATATCATGAGCAGTTATCTAGGTATGAACATAAACAAGGCACCCAAGTGGAATCAAGAATCAGGAGGACATGCAAAAAAGCAGCAGTAGTCCATGCATATGAGACAGGCAAAAAAAAGTAAAGATTAGGTCAAGTAGCTTCCGATATGAGGCTCTCAAAAATGCAAACTACAATTCAACTCAACTTCATTTTGTTGATTAGGTGAATCTCCAGTATACACCTTGTGTATTTGGTAGCACCTTCATAGTTTGTATTTAATAATATTATTAACTGTATAAAAATAAAGTTAATAATATCATTAACTTATGAAAAAAACCTGAGATTCAATTCAACTAAAACTTTCTTTTAAACGATCATGGCAAGCCATGTGAGACCTTTTTCAACTAACTATGTTTCACTACTTGAATTATTTTTCACCACTCAACTCTATATAATGTCAGTACTCTAGATTACATCTCTAATGACTATTCATTCCTCATTAGGTTTTCTTTTATTTATCGGTAAATAATAATTTTATTGATGATAGAAAGTAGGCATGGTGAAGTATACAGGGCGTATACAAGAGGAACACGTATAGTTGTTTGACTAGGGATACAAGGAAGTCATAATATATTTTGGATGAGTTACCATAAAAACTGTTCTAACATACATAAAGAAAAAAAAAATGTCAAATTGAGATGAGCACATACATGCTATCAGGGTCTGAATAACTGTCCTTGTCAAGTATCTTTAAGGAAACCTTTGTACCGTTCCATTTAGCCACTTGATATGATCCCTGTAATAGGTAAACGAACAAAGACATCTATCAAATAACAAAATATATTTGAGAAAGCATCAACGATTCAACAGTTTGCTCAGTGCCGACAAAAAAAAAAAAAAAGATGAAATTACAACAACAAATAGAGAAGAAGGAGGTGAGGAATCAAAGAGCTCAAACCAACCATAATTGCAAATGCACAATTATGTCCGGAGTTTCATCAGGATGAAAGGCATTCTCAATTTATGGTAACAAAGATGATGATGATGATAATAATAATAAACCTCAGAAAAAATAGATAATATTAATCTGAACTAACAAGTACATCACGACAGTATACAATAGATGACTGGAAAATGAAGAACTACGTTGCCTATACAAAGGAGATTTCTCTGGCAACTTTGCAGTGCTTCATATATCGAACTAAAAAAGCTCAAACATCATCACTGGTATAGTGGTCTCCAAAGAAACAACAAAATACACACCAAGTCAAATAGGCATATACTTCTTAACGTTTATTCAAATAAAAAAAACAAAAAACACGATTGCAGGTTATCGTGCACAAATTATTTCCTACATGATTAAAGCAAACAATAACTATCACTTTCTATGTCTAAAAAGACAGATCATTACTGGCATATGAAAAATAATGCATAGGTTAAGATTGCGTTTGGATAGTGAAGTAATATCAAATATTCTGTAAATAGTAGTGAAAAAATAATGATAAAATATTGAATAGTAGTGAAAAGTACATTAAAAGTAATAATAAAATAATAAATAGTAGTGGAGTACCCAAACTAACCCTAAAACAATACCATATCTCAAGCTTCCAATTAATAGATGATTTCTCAACATATACCATACTATGCAACTTGTTAATTACTTGACAAACATACAAGAATACATATGCAAAGAGTCAAATGCATGACATATAAAAGCTTATTCTTTTCAAACTATAAAGCCAAATCATTGCTAAGAAAGTTAAAAGCAGATACAAGGCTCTTTAGTACTGCCATCACAGTTGAAAACTGAAAAACAAGAACAAAACAAAAGCGCGCTTCATTATTTGAGCAGCCTGGATGCATCGTTGGTTTATTTACTATTTCTGAGTGAAGGGGAATCTATACGCGCGTTTTTAAACAGTACGAATCTACAGAGCTGCTAGTGAAGGGAACAGGATCATGCCTGAGAGATTTGAGAACCCTTCCGAATCTGGAGCTCCAGTGGATTAAGCTCGTACTCTGGTACTTCTCGAGGATTTGCAACAACCATTGGCGTCTTCCTGGTTTTCTGTAAGAATACAGAATAATCAGCTAAGTCCGTTTACAGATTTTTTTTAAAAAACGAGGAAACGTTCATATCGAACCGGAACTTTGGCTCCGCGGGCCTTTAGAATATTGTAAACTTCAGTGTGTCCGTAATATTTGGCGTCAGCAGCTGCCTGTCCAGATAGAGAGAAGTAATACATGTAAAGGTCATATCGAAGGTGAAGACCGCAGAGAATTGTGTTTGGTTTAACCAAATTTTACTTCTCTCAAATCAATTATGACATCACTGTTTTGTCTGCTTTTAACTTTTTATTAAAAAAAAAATATTAAATTCTTCTTAACCTAACCTGCTTCATAAATTTTAATTTAAAATTTTAAACTCATCTTTAACTTTAAAAAAAATTAAATCCATCTTAATAAATCTTACAAAATAAATTTATTCACAATTAATATAACTCATCACAACCTCCAAACGTAACCTAAATTAATTTGCTAAATTGGATAGTAATGACTGCAATAGAGTATGGCTGACACAGGATGAGCTTCCTTATCTCCTCATGGGGATTCTTAGAACAGATCGCACAGATTTACCTTATTAAAAAAGTCTATAGATGAATCTTGGCTTAGGTTCTTCAGTAGTAGTTTTTACACGTCTTATGGGTTTCTTCGGTTTTGGGCTTGTCTGTGACTCTGTCGTCATATGATGTTTCTTGCATTGGAGGTTTTGTAGAAAAGTGAGGATATTAATGACAAGGAGACCTGATCTCCAGTTCGTTTTATAAAAAATAAAAACAAATGTAGAATATTTATTTTGAAACAAATCTAACAAACAAACAGGTAGTGCCGTACCGTGCTCCCCCAGCGATCACGAGCATCGAGGTTGGCCTTCCTGCTGAGCAAGAGTTCGACGACCTCGACATGGCCTTCGCACGCGGCGATGTGCAGCGCGGTCCTCCCATCCAAGTCGATGCTGTTGACGTCGATCCCCTCGTTGAGGAGATCCTCCACTCCCTTGACGTCCCCTCTGCACGCCATGAACAGGAGGTGCATCGTGGCGTCGAGATTCTCAGGCACCGTGAGATCGACGGCGTCGTCTTGGTCGGGGCTCCGGTGTATCGGGTCCAGAGACGACTGCCTCCCGAAGCTGAACCTTTGTTTGTTCCTCCTTGGGTCCAGCGACGACTGCCGCGTGAATTGCCTGCTCAGCGTCCGCCCCAGCGTCCCAGTTGAGAGCTGCCGGGATATTCCCCGCCTCAGTTGCGCCGCTATTTTCTGCATTTTCTTCCTTGATCAATTAGCAGAGTTTTGTTCTTTCGAATACCAGATGGAAGAAGAAGAATACCACGACGACTACATGCAGTTGTGATTGAGTTGGGTTGGAATCGTTGGATCGGATCGAGAGCTTGAGGGACGGGCTCGGAAGCTCTCGATACCGGGCTATGTAGGGGGTCTCTCCGGGACAGTTGTACAAATACGAAAGTCAATTTAAAGAACCGAGGGAAGCGCGAGGGAGAGAGACAGAGAGTTCTCGTTTTCCACTCGATGTAGCGGAAAAAAAGCCGTTAATAATTTTTGTACGCCTGAACCCGTCGTGTAGAACGCGGCAGCAATCCCCTCCGGTCTTCCACGTTACAATTCCACCTCTGCATTATCTGTCAACATATTTTGATTATATTTTGTCGTAATATATGTGTTTGATCTACATAAAAATCAAAATCAATCGAGCGTACAAAATAAGCCCATCTATCCTTTTTTTTATAAATAAAATAAAATAAAATAAATTATCATGCACCTTTTAAGCATCCGAAAATATAATTTTTTAATAATTTAAACCCCACGAGTATATTATTAATGATAAATATTTTAATCATAAAAATATTTTATAGAATTAAATTCACAAACTGAAGTGATTTTATGTGATATCTTAGATACTTAAATTGTAATTTATAAATTTATTTTTATAAAATTTTTTTATGATTGTAGTACTTCTTTTTTAAATAAAAATTTATGTAAATAATCATAATTTTAAATATGTCATACCACCAAAAAGATAATTATATTGGTGATTTTCACTTTTTAGAAACAAAATTTTGAATTAAGATGTACGTCGGAAGAGAGCCTAGTGTGATTGTTTGAGATAAGAACATGGTAACTTCAAAGAAAAAAAATCTTGGTAAGTTTGGATAAAGGGGAAACATTTAATTGGATGTAAGTCCTCCGCGAATGTGTGGAAATCCATAGGACCTTATCTCTCTTTGTCTCTTCTATCTCCATAAATTTCTAGTGAAATTGCCGACATTTAAATTCTCTGTTTATTTATAAAAAAAAATCTTCTTGTAAATAATTTTGTGCATCAAATCGCATATCAATGTTAAATATAAAGCATTTTTGTTATTTTTAATAAAAAAAATTATGTAAATGTTAGTACACTGTTTGATACACCAAACCGTTTGTACTTAACAAATCTTTTATTTATATAAGTAAAATGAGGTGGGATCAGAAAAAAAATTAAAAAAATATATTATAATTATTAAAAAAATATATTATAATTATTTTATATACAAATTTTAAAAAAATTATAAAAATTATATAAAATGAAATAATTAAAAAAAAAAAAAAAACAAGGCTACAAAAGTAAGAATTGTGATGTTAGGTGGATTGTTGGGTGAAGACAAGGTAGAGTCGGCCCTGCGCATAAAAGTAGACAATCCCAAGTCTAAAAAACGAAAATAAAGGGGTAGAGTGGGGGCCAATTAAAAAGTCGGGAGACCCCCCACAATTATTGATTTTAACTTTGAAAAAATAATTCCCAAAAGTTCAAATGCGGGTGCAGGAAATTTCATAGAGGAGGCGACCGCCCTAACCGCGTACCAACGCGTGGAATACCATGATCGGCAACATTCCTATCAGACCATTATTTTACGCAAGAGAAATAGTCCAGTTTAGAATTTGAATTGAATTAAAATCATATCATTTCTGTTTAATTTTAAGTTGATTTTAATATTCTAACATTCAATCTTTAAATTATTAAATTAATCGTAATTCAAAATTTTTTTACACGTAAAATTCATAACTTTTTTAAACTCAATATATATTTACATACATGACTCACAATTATTTTCAAGATTCTCATAAATACATCTAAACTCATATTAGGCGAGCCTTATAAAATTATAATGATTAGATGAAAAAATAAAAAATTTAAAATTTTAAAATATTTGTATTTAAATGATGTTTTAATGTTAAGATTAGATGAAATAGTTTCAAAATTTTATGAAATCAAATCGGAGCTAGTCATAAAGTGATGACACAAAAATAATTTTATAAACTGATATAATTTGATGTGGTACGTTAAATTGTAAAATTATTTTTATTATAAAATAAATCTAATAGATCATTTAAAATCATATCAATTTATAAATTTATTTTTTTGAAATTCCTGTGTCTGTACTCGTCGGTTTATGAAGCTTGAGTCTATATAGTCTGCTGTCGGAAAGTGATTTTCAAGAGTATGATAATTTCTTGATAATTTCGGGAAAACAACATAGCTTCTCCTATCGTTGCTAAATATTCTCAACTGAGACCTAACCTTCAGCTAGCATCTTTTCTTTGTCAACTGATTAATTGTGACTTTTTTTCATGAGAACAAATTAGTATGAGTGATTGACACCTGTAATATACGAAGTGGTCCTTCTGCTTCTGCATGTTATAAGAGTGGCAACCTTTTACTTTCGAATTAATGCTACTTATCATCTTAATTTTTATCATTCACCTACTATTTTATAATGTATCATTACATAATTAGATATTATTTATTATATTTTATTTATAAATCTATCATCTGATGATGGAAGGATAATAAAAGTTAAATTGATAAATAGATTTTTTCTTACTCTCGACCTCTAAAATTCTCATGCATCTAAAGCATTATATTCCTTTTGACTTCTTCCAATCCTTATTCAAATCTTTATCATTTCATAATTAGTAAAGGAAAAACGTATTTCTCATTTTTTTTAGTCACTATATTCTCAATATTTATTTATGTGATATTAAATAATAAGTCTACAAGTAAAATATAATAAATAAATTACAATCATTTAAAATCACATTATAAAATGATGAAATGATGATGATAAAATAAGTGATGAGTAACATGACTCGTGAGTAAAATTCTTTGATCTCATCTATCAAATGATCTTGTCAACACATAATCCCTTAATCAAGAATAAATTAATCATGCCCTTTCACAATTCACACCAACATTACATATCATTTGAATGTCTATTAGTGCTAGAATAGCTTCCATATGTGTCATCCACTCCATGTATCCAACTTGCTCGTCGCCATTGCAACATTCCCCATGTGATCTCAAAGTACAGCTCCAACTCCCTTTTTTTTGCATTCACGTGGACAAGGTTTCATCAACAATATTAAAGCTTTGAAAAAATAGTAATGCTATATATAATCGTTAAATACGTAAATATCGTACAGTCGTTTTAAAAAAGAGTATAATTTACTATTAAAAAATTAATTTATTTTCATTTAAATTTCATATTTATTCACTTTTTTCAAAATAACTGCACAACGTTTACACACTCACGACTGTAAATATCATTTCTCTTAAAAAAATCTAAACAAAACCTCACACTCGGCACACCCTCTTCCACATAAGCAAAATATGAATTGTCATTTTTGACCTCAAAATTACAAACAGCAGCTCCTTTCCTCCTGTAATCGAACGCATTCTTCTTCTCCTCCCTCCAGCGTCTCCTTCTCCCAGCTCCTTCAAGTTCATTCCATGGACAGGTTAAATGCAAGATGATAAATTATCTATATCCCCATATATTTACCAAAAAAAAAAAATCAAAGAGAGTCGAATTTTCCAAAACATCAATACCACAAGTAATAAAACAAAAATGAATAACCCCACTTGCCTCCCCAATTTTTCTGGAAAAAAAACTCCCTTGGTCCTTCTGAAAATTTCTAACAAAATTTAGCCTACAGATACATGAAAAGAAAAACTCATCCAACAAAGATCTAAAAAAAATCCGAGTTTATCCAAGTTGTCTTCTATCCTCCTTGTGTGCTTCAAGCCCTCATACCTAAATTACAAACTATATCAAATGCTTGAAGAAGAATTACATTGTGCCAAAGAAAAGAGATGGATCTATGGAAATAAATCGAACCAACGAAGCCGATGGGTCCGTGGGAAGAATAAAATAAAATGTACGCATTATACCTTCTTGTTATACACCACAGAAGGCATCAAAGGAGCATGGTAGAAGGCAAAGGCGTGAGAGATCGTGAGGAAGGTAGCGGCTAAAGGAAACCCTAAGTCATAAGCAGAAGAAGATGGAGTAAAGGCTTAAGGGCTGGCATCGTGGGTCAAGCTGCATATGGGCGAGGGCCTGACTTAAGGAACCAAAGCAATGGGCTGAAGACCATAGGCCCTATCTATCTAGTATTTCTTTTAATATTTCCATATCTGTAATAAATATCTTAGGCCCATTACCGAAGGGCAGTTCAGTATTTTACGTATTAGTATATAGCGTAACTGACTCCTCTATGAGAAGGATCTGGAAGATTTGCTCTGTGTAATTCAGTTACAATTTGGAGGTGCTCTCCCTCGAAGAGAGTTTATCAATTTTACAATACTATTTCCATCAATTTTCATCTTAATTCATCTCTATTACAAGTAAACTGTTACACTTCTTCTCTTGTATGTGCTTCACCAGCGCCGAAGGTCACATTCTCAGCCGGTTCTTCCTTCACGTTCTCAGCGGAAGGTCAGATGATGGGTTTGAGTCGGGTCTTCGATGGGTTCTCAACCAGTTCTATTTGTGCAAGGTTCCTACAAAGGTGGTTTTGGTTTTGGAGAAATAAATACCTTAGATGAGTGAAATAAATATATATATATATATATATATAAATGATCTGTATAATTTTATAGGTATTTTGTTATTTACAAGTAAATTTGCGTGTCAATCTGCGTATTAATGTTGTTGTATTTATATTATAAATTTAAATTAGTACTGTTTTTAATTAAATCTACTTTTTGACTAATCATATTAAATCAGTGCCCATATTAATATATAGAATCGCTTACAATTATATTTTTCCATTTTATAGTAAGTAGGTCTTACATAATCCATTCGAAAAAATTGGAGCATACCTAATACATATGAAAGAAAATTTTTGATGGTAGGTTTTAATTTTTTCAATTAAACCACGCATAACTTGCACACTCAAATTCGATATCTAACATTAGTTATAAAAATTTAGTGTATAATATTTGTCAGAGTTTAATACATTGACACCCAAACGAGTAGGCAGAAATTAATTAGGACTTCTCTCCATACCCGTTGGACCAAAAGAACAAGCATGCAAACAATTTTCAACCTCTCCGCAACAAACTCAAGTGTCCGTCTTTCTATCAAATAGATTTTTTTCTAGTTGGCAGTAACTCTTTACACAATGTAATGTAATTTTATATCTATTTGCACCAATGTTTTGAATACCGTACCGGACGTCGTACCGGTCAAGGCACTGGAACGAAATATTTCGATACCGGTATTGTTTCGAAATAGCGTTTCGAGATAACGTTTCGGAATAATCGATATATAAATAAATTATATATATAAATATATATAAAAATTATATTCCAAAATAATAGTCTATATATAAATAAATTATATATAAATACGTATATATAAATTATAAATAATCTAGTATGAATTAGGGGTTAAAAAATAAGTTTGTAGTTTGAAAAAACGAAAAAAAAAAAAACACACAGGCCGAAATATCGGCCCGTACAGGCCAAAATTTAGTCCGGTATGGCCGGTACCGGCCGGTATTTTAGCCGGTACGGAACATATACAGTATCTGTACCAGCCGAACGATCGAAACGAAAAATTTCGACCGTATCGGCCGGTACGGTACGAAATTTAAAACACTGATTTGCACACCAGTAATTCTCCGCCATTGTTTTATGTTGTGTCGACCTTTGTATAAGTTGTTTATGATATTCAAGTGTAACACCCCGCTTAAAAATCACTTTAGGATTCGAGTTTAGCACCTAATATACTAACTAGTTTAAGATGTGATTTTTTTTTTTTAGAGTTTAATTTGCAAGAGATTCACGCATTGGGTTTAGTTAGAATTATTAGAATAATTTAGTATTTTTTTATATTCTTTTTAGGATGACCACCAAAAGGCCAATAGTGGTAGGACACATGACATATTGATGGGTTAGGCTAAAAGGTTTAGTGTGGATGGATTTAGAAGTAGTCCAAGCATGTTTTATTTAGAGTCCTAATTCATTAAGAATGATATAGGCTAAGAATAGGTACCATAAGCCCTAGACCCATTTGAGAATTATAAGGTTTTAAGTCTTTCTTGAAGAACCTTAGAAATTAGGCCCAATATATGATGGGCATGAAGTTATTGTGCCTAACTTAATGAGAGTAAAGGTCATTGGTCCAACCTAAGAAAGACTTAAGATTGCGACCTAACTTAGTAGGCCTTTGAGTCCATAGATAAGCTCCACAAATATGGACATAAGGCCCATAGAATAACCCACACCAAAGCTCACATCCAATACTTACACAAATGGCCCAACAAGCTCAACCCATAAAGCTCAAAAAAGTTGTCTTTCATTTTAGCTTTTCAAATGAGACTCACTTACACATATCATTAGTTTCTCTCAAGCCCAAGTTGAACCACACACCCCTAGTGTTTCCTCCTAACCATTGTTAAGCTTCTAACTTGAGTTAAGAAACATCATTCATCTCACACGTGATTAGTAACCTCAAATCTTGATTTTTGAATGGTTTTTTTTTTTTTTAAATGTTTTCTTCACATTTATGATTTGAAATTTTTTATTTTTATTTTTAATTTGCATTGTTTTTAGATGAACCTATAAGGTTAGGATTGACCCACCACATGTCAATTGGAACCAAGCCATGTCAATATCCAACTAGCCACCAATCGGTACTTAGGTTCACCACCATGTGCACTTCATCAAACCAACCCCTAGCCCATGCCATTTCTACCAAATTTTAAAGGGCAATTTGACTATTCACACCTCACCACATCACTCAAGGTTCAGACTTGGCATTGAGTGAAATGGCTCCAAGAAACCGAACCAAAATCTAACTATTCCCTTAGGAGGTGTAGTTGAGACCCAACCGAATGACCTGGGTGACTTCATGAATTTTTTGCCCTCCACATGCCACCACCACTTCCCTTCAATCCCTAAGAGGTCCCTCAAGCACTCACGAGCTTATTGACCAATTTTTCCCCAAAGAAATGCCAAAACTGATTGGCATTGGCACAAGGTGCCACTCGGCAACCACCTCCATTTCACTCCCTTCCATGACATGCTCCTAAATGATCACTTGGTAGCCAATCCCTCCACTTTCCACCACTTGAAAAAGCCATCAAAATGAGCCATCATACCTCCAAAACAAAGCCATGGAGATAGGACAAAGAGGTGATGAAAACTGGTAAGCCTTTAAAGAACCCTACTCGATGGCATCTAGCATGACCTCACTTGCAATCCATTGCATTTTGTTTTGATTTTTTGAACCATGGTAACACCTGCACCCTTACACACAATGCAACACCTAGTCTTGAAGAAATATTCAGAGTTTGAATACTATTCACCTACACAAAAATGTCACAAACTGAATTTTTTCACCTCCACACTCCTTTGCCCATTTCCACCAATCCCAAGCCGAGACCTTCATTCAAACCCACACCCATCACCCTCCATGAAGCCCTATAAATACCTCATTCACCTTTTCCTTCCTCATACCACTCCTAAATGATCATTTGGCAGCCAATCCCTCCATCTTCCACCATTTGAAAATGCCATCAAAATGAGCCATCATACTTGCAAAACAAAGTCATGGAGATAGGACAAATAGGTGAAGAAAGCTGGCCAGCCTTTGAAGAACCCTACCCGATGGCATCTAGCATGACCTCACTTGCAATCCATTGCATTTTGTTTTGATTTTCTGAACCATGGTAGCACTTTCACCCTTACACACAATGCAACACTTGGGTCTTCAAGAAATATTGAGAATTTGAATACTATTCACCTACACAAAAATGCCACAAACTGAATTTTTTCACCTCCATTGTCCACTTCCACCAATCCCAAGCCGAGACCTTCATCCAAACCCACGCCCCTTACCCTCCATGAAGCCCTTTAAATACCCATTCACCTCCTCCTTCCTCACACCACTCCTTGAGAGCCATCTCCTCTTAGTGTGAAGATATAGTGAAATCGAGTATGTTTGAGAGTGTTCTTGAAGTGAGTTGCGTTGGGAGCTCAAGGGCCACGATTTTTGTAAGTAATCTTGCCCTATCCTTTGTTTAGTGTTGGCATAGCATGTTAGGTTTTAATTTATGGCATGAGAATGAAATTCTAATTGATTTTAATTAAGGTTTACCATGCTAAGTGCAGACCGGGTCAATTTGGAAGTATTGAATGAATAAATTGCTTTGAGTCGAATTTTTAGCCATGATATGTCTTAATAGGATTTTATATGATTCACTAATGTCTTGCAATAATTCTTGAAGGTTTAAATTTGAGGTTGAAAGCATGCCACGATAGGTTATAAATTCATATATTGTGTTGATCATCTAGCATGCATCGATTTTTGCTTGATTTAAGTTTCATTCATAAAGTTTTGATTAATTTGCCTAGGTTTGAATAATGAGAATTTAGAAAAGTCTTATGATTGTGATAAGAATGAAAATGCATGATTTAGTTAGGTTTTAAACTTAAACATCTTGAGGTAAAAGAAAGCTACAAACATCATGCACATGCTTAATGGATGTTTTAGTAGTAATTTGGCCTTAATCCATATTTAAGTATTGGGAGGAATTTGTATGACCTGAAGCTAGGTTTTCAAATTGTCCCTAAAGTTATATTTATAGTTGCCACTTGATGAAATTTGAGCACATATGCATCCATAGAGGTTTTAAACTTGAAATCACATATAAACCCATGAGAGATGCATGCCACAGGTTGGGTAAGTTTGACATAGTTATGATTTGAATCTTGTAATTTTAAGGGCTTAGACGACTTTAGAACATAGAAAACGCGAGGTTAGTGAAGTTTGGTCACATTTGGGGTCAAATTGCAAATAGTGAGAATTTATGGCCTTATTGTTATTTTGGAAAGTTTAAGGCAGTTTTGTAAATACCAATTTTGAACCATTTTGATTACGAACATCTTTTTTAGTGATTTAAATCCTAACTTAGAATAACATTGATTATAGCCACATTGATTCTCTAATTTCGAAAAGTTTGTAAGTTAGTTTCTAACTTACACTTTGATAATTTATTTATGATTTATTAATAAATGCCACATTATGATATAAATGTCATTTTGAGCTTTAAACATATAATTGTGCATTTGATTATTTGTTTACATGATATGTGTAATTTTTGCATTTGAGCATATTATATGAACTGCCAATTTCATACTTCACAAACACGTGTCATGAAATACATTTTCAAGCATAGCATGAGAATATAAATTTTTGTCACAATCCTAAAGGCTAAGATGTGGAATTATTCTAGTGTGACTTCTCTGTCCATTATGGAGTGAGTAAAAATGAAGTGGCAATCTTTGGGTTGATGAAGAACAGTCAACGAGTTTCGAATAGATTCTTTTTAAATAATACCATAACGAAGTCAAATTTATAGCACCTAAGGCTGGTGGGTGCATATGTATGATATTAGGATGTTATGATAATGATGTTATGATGAAATGTTATGTTACCAATGCATTGAGAACGAGTTTGCAGACACTATAGTTTCAACATGAGTTGTACTACGATCATTAGTAGGTACTCATAGTGCATATGAGGAACTGTGATGATACTATATGTTATGATGTAATGTTAATATTAATGATGACTTTAATGATGATGATATGTTATATTTTTGAATGATGAATTGGAAAATGCTATATGTAAGAAAATGTGTATCAAAATATTTTTTGTATGGCTTGATAGAATTTCTCAATGGGAGAATAATATAGATTTTCTTGCATGCATATATCATATTTATTATTAATCATGCATAATTTATCTTTGTGCACGTTGGCTATTAACTTAACAAGAAATCTCACTGTGGTAGTCCAATTACCATTCTCTCCAGAATGGTAGAAGTTGTATCAAGACAGTAAGAGACATTTTAGGATGGACCAATGGATACAATTGGTCTAGGAGGAGCCGGACCCGGAGTGGAGATTAGATTTGATTATGATATTCATAACACTAACCCTTCATACCTTAGAGCGTATAGAAGAGTTGATCTAATTATTGAGACTTAGTTTTAAGTACTTGTATTAAGGATGTGCTATCTTTAAGTTTGAACTTATGATGTTTATTAATGCAATTGGGATGTTTAGTTCATTTTGGCATGAATTTTATTTTAGTCATCTTTATTCTGTTATAATTATTATATACTGCTAATTACATATTAGAATGCATTATATATTAACTATGATGAACGAAATATGTAAGCATGTATTGAGAGTTCAAATCTCTGTTACGTGCAAGCGAGGGTGTCACATTATATTCAAATACTCTTGAAAAAAGAGCCGTGCTTTAGCCACCTAAAAAGTGGTCCGAATGAGTTCACCGAATAATGCATTTCACTTTTTTATTTTTTTAAAATTGTTTTTCATGTATTTTTTAATCATCATAAATATTTTTTTAAAAAAATAAAAAATTCACAATATCATTAAAAAATAATTTCTTAATCATTAAGTAAAAAAAAATCATTCGGGACATTTTTTGGGTCTCGAATTTGGGAGAATCAGATGCTACATCCATCGAAAAAGTGGTCCGAATGAGTTCATCGAATAGTGCATTTTACTTTTTTATTTTTTTAATGTATTTTTTTAATATTATAAATATTTAAAAAAAAATTTTAATATCATTAAAATTTTTTTTTTTAATCAATAAGTATAAAAAAAAAAAATTATTTTTGGATACTTTTTAAGTCGAATATGAGACCCAAAGCATTTCTGCTGTAAAAAAGGGACCTTTACGTTTACCCGAATCCAAAGTGGATTACCTGACCCACCTGGCCACCCCATACGAGATATCTATATATTCTTGCAGGGAGCTCCAACAGTCTCATCATTTGTCGTTTTTGCCTCTCTTTCTCCAATCAGCCATGGCGGCCATTTCAACTCGCACCCAACCGATTCTCGCTCTCAAGCCACGCTCAGCCTCTTCTATCACTTTGAGGTTTTCTAGAACCCTAAATTTTCCTTCGAAGCTTTCTGGGTTTACGTCGAAAGCCCTTAATTATAAGTCCGTGAGGAGGCTGGTGCTCTCTGCAAGACACGCGGACGAGAAGATCTCCGGCACAGCGTTTTCCTCCAGTGGCTCATCCCCTTCCTCAACCAGATCAAAGTTAGTGAATGGACACACATTCAAAATTTCGGTTATTTCTTTCGGTTTCATGGTCGTGATCGTATGCGTGATTGTTCATCTTGTTTTTTTTTTTCTCGTCTGGGTTGTTCTTTCTTTTTTTCTTTTTTTGTTGTTGTTAAACTTTGCTCGTTTCTTGTATCAGTGCTGATTTGGTCATTTGGTTGTGACCATACTGATGTGATTGCTCGGCCTGGTCGAGCTAAATTCTGTTGAATTGTGATATATTTGCTATTATTATCAATAAATTCACACGAGTGTAGTGATTGGTTGTGAATTATCTATTAATGTTTAAATTTTAGGAAAACATAGAACACACGCACACAACTTTGGTGTTTTGGTTTTACAAACATGTTTGGACTTGTAATTTAGCTGGTGGATCGTACTTGATTGTTTCTGTGTTGTTACACATTGTTTCTTCGAATTTTATTGTCCAACTATATATCGTTTATATTTCACGAGTGCACCATCTCATATATGAAATGAAAGGGGCTAGGAAGTAGGAAGATATGATTCATTTACTACATTGATTGAATAATTTTAGTATATCTGAGTTACGGTAGCACAAATGTATATTGCTTTTTACCTTGTAAGATAACGGGTTTATCTTGCATTTATTCTGGTTTAGTTTATTTTTTGATAGATGAAAACACATTAATGCCTTTGAATACATGCCTTTTTGCACGTCTTTGAACTTTTCTCCCTATATAATCAGATTAATTATAATTTCACGTTTTGGGTGAAATGAAGTAATTGGGAAATCTGGTTCTGACTTTGACGTAGTGTGCTGGACCTGATATCCTTTCTTGGTTATGCTACTTCCTTCTGTTATGTATCCAGGGTGAGACGGCACACGATTTCAGTGTTTGTTGGGGATGAAAGTGGAATGATAAATCGGATTGCAGGGGTCTTTGCCAGGAGGGGATATAACATTGAGTCCCTTGCTGTTGGTCTAAACAAGGACAAAGCACTCTTTACAATTGTTGTCTCTGGGACTGAAATAGTTATACAACAAGTTGTGGAGCAGCTCGAGAAGCTTGTGAATGTTTTAAAGGTTATAACATTGCTCTTGTATTTTGTTTAGCGGGTTATATGTATATGTTCATATTTGTAACGGGACATTCATAGCAGTCCATATGGTATATACACACATAGACACATATAATCTTCATTGCATGTATGTTTATGTGTGTATGTATGACTTCTTCCCTACATAAGTTTTTTTATATATTGGAAATTCTAGATATGCACTCATATACATGATATTTGAAATTCTCCATCGGCATTATGCTTAAAAACTGGCTTAATGAGGTGTAAAATATGACTAGCATGATCAAGCCCTGATATTTTCAATATTTTCTGCAGGTACCTGTATCTGCTTTTCCATTTATTCTTACGCCATCATCCCTTGCCTCATTTTTGTTTTTCACTCCATAATTGGGTGCCTTCTCTTGTATACACCCCATATACTTGGGTTTGCCTGCGCCTTGACGATATTAATACAATTGACTTGTCATAAATTTTTTTGTTTTGCATGTCATCTTACTTTTTCTTTTTTCTTTATTTTTTCATTTTTTTGGTCTTTCAAGATTATTTCTTGAATAAGTTCCAAAATCTTTAACTTATCACTTTTGATCTAATAACTAGGTTGAAGATATATCGAATGAGCCACAGGTAGAACGTGAACTAATGCTTATAAAAATCAATGCAGGTCCAGAGTACCGTCCCGAGGTAATTGCATAGTAAATCTTTACATGTTCAACATTGTTCTTGAATCTATTTAAAGATTCATTTCTTTACTTTTTTCCACGTTCTTCATTACTTTTTTTTTTTTTTTTATAAGTAATCAAAGATGTATTAATAAAGATAGGCAAAGCCCAAGTACACAAGATGGTATACAAGAGATGAAACCTATCTAGATCGTAGTAATGGAAACTAGAAAGTCATGAAAATTCAGGCCATTAAAATCTAAAGCAATGGCCCATAGAAATAAAGTATGGAAAAATAGCGTTCTAAGTTCCTACGGGGACCGCTCTTTCTTTTCAAAAGTCCGATCGTTGCGCTCTTGCTATATACACCACATAATACAGATTGTGATCATATTCCACACCGCCTTGATTTGTTGCGCTCCTCTCGGAAGTGTCCAGCTAGCCAATAGATCTACCACCGTTGCAGGCATAATAAAAGCTAACTCTATCCGGCTAAATACTTCGATCCACAAGACTCTAGTAGTCTCACAATGTAGCAAAAGGTGTTCCACTGTCTCGCCAGATCTCTTGCACATGCAATAGCAGTATAGTATAACTACTCGGCACTTCCTCAGATTGTCGGTAGTCAGAATCTTCCCCAATGCTACTGTCCAAGTAAAGAAGATTGCTTTCGGAGGCGCTTTATTTCTCCAGATTCTCCTCCATAGGAACGGGGTGGTGGCGGCCTGGGAAAGGGACTTATAAAAGGATCGAACTGAGAAAATGTCCTTACCCGCTGGAGTCCACCACAGCCTATCAACTTGCTGGCTATTTGGCTTCACAAAATAAAGAAAGCTGAAAAAAGCCTCAAAGATGTCCACTTCTCAGTCTTGCGCCGCTCTACTAAATGTGACGTTCCATTGAACTTGGTCCCCTGTTAGAAGCATAAGGTCCTCTATCGAAGCTTCCTGGTTGCATGCCAACTGGAAAATAGCTGAAAATGTATCCTTTAGGGCCTCATTCCCACACCATATGTCCTTCCAAAACTTAATACGAGAACCTCTCCCCAACACCAATTTAGAATGGCTACTGACGGCAAAGGAGCCGCTGTCGGTTCTGTAGCCGTCGAGCTACCGGCCTCTATCGCACACGCGGAAGGATCTTGATACGAATCGCACACTCCATTTCTCGCCGGAGTAGATTCCAGCAACCTAGCCTTAGTCGGCGGTGTCGCCACCTTCGCCGGGGCCACCTAGCTCTTCGCCGGCAACGATGGCTGAGGCCCACCCCCCGATGGGCCTGAAGCAAACGCAGTGCGTCTCCTCCACACGGGCCTCTTTGGTTTCGGCTGAAAACCCCAAGGCCCAACATCCATTCCTTTTCCTGAGGCCTGCATGAAACTCCTGGGCCCATTCTGAAGACCTTGGTCCACACCCATGTCCACCCCTGCTTCATCTTCAATGCACCGTTTCAATAAATATAAATCAGCCTGCACATCTTCTATTTTCCTCTGCATTTCCATCACGACCCGCAAAAGATTTGCCTTATTAATTCCGACAATTCCACTGCCAGCCCCTTCCCTCTTCTGCACCTCTACTGAAGAAGCGACGTCTCCAGCCTGCAACAGCGCACCTCCTCTCAAACTGACAAATTGATAGGGTGGGTAAACAACCTTCAGTTTTTTTAGAGCCTCCAGATACGATGTCGAGGGTTGGGCTGTCGTCGCCACTACCACCAATGGAGGAGACGACTTCGTTACACGGCCATTGCCTGCCACCCTCAAGACTTCCACCAGCTTACTCCACCCCCTCCCATCTGTCCCTTCAGGAATGAGAAGATTATTTCTCCGACCCCCCTGTCTGAACTCCACCAACGCCATGAATGCCCCTTGGGAGTTAACACACCTCTGGGCTATGTAGCCCCTGTCCCCTTCTCTATGAGCCAAATAAAACTCCCTTCTTCCCACCTTTGAGCAGTCCTCCAAAGCTTTTGTGAACCAACAAGCCGAGCTTAACTCCAAATGCAGACTTCTCACTAACTTCCAGCCCCTCTCTGTAATGTTCACCCATTGCCCAACTCTAACTACCTCAAATACCTTACGATCAATAACAACATCATTCCTACTCATACTTGCAGTAAATAGTCGCTCAACCTCCCATGAAGAGCAGCATCAACCAAACAAACAAAAAGTGTATGGAGAGAAAATAAGGAGGAGAGAGAAAAATAAGGTGGTAAAACTTCACGTTCTTCATTACCGAACCTTGTTTCTCGGCTGATCTTTAAATGTTGATTTTTCTTGTATCTATTGAAATATTTGTGTTTCTATTTACTATTTTTCTTCATTACCAAGCCTTTTTTCTTGGCTCATCTTCAGATCATGTGGCTAGTGAACACCTTTCGAGCAAGAATCGTGGATATCTCAGAATATATGTTTACCGTTGAGGTGATTATTGGAAATATTTTACAGTTTCTCTTTTTACATGTCATTTATCCATTGTATGAGTAGTTGAACCTTTGCAAAATTAGTTAGGAATTCCTAATTTTTTGTATTTTTTCAGGAAGTTGGGTACGTGCGTGTAGAACTTAGGTGGAAAATTATTTCTACATATAATTTGAAGATGCATGGGGAGTTCTTAAATTGAACTTCCCCAAAAATCTGAGAGGTTATGATTTATGGTTTCGGAAACGTTCATCAAATCACCTTGTGAGACAGCTTTTATGTTTTGTAGTGCACATCAACTTAGCATAACAAGAATAGCGTGGATTTCTATTACATCTGTAAATGCTAGCCACCTAAATGTATGCCTATATCGTAATTGTAAGAATGCCTATTAGACACTTGGTTGCAATTTTTCTTCATAATTAGAAATATCAAATCCTTGTTATCTCCAATCTCACCTTTCTTCTAAAATTACATTTTTAATTTATCAGATCGGTTCACATCATGAATTCCATTTGGAATTCACAGTTCAATGTGTTACTGAAGTGAATTGTTTGGTTTTAAAATTCGTTTAATTTGAAATACACCCCCCCCCCCCCTCCCCACCCCACCTTCCCTGTATGGTCATTAAGAAAACTTATCTAACTTATCCAAAAAGAAGTCCTAAAATACAAGTTAGATTCTTCTGAATTGATATAGGTAACTGGAGATCCAGGGAAGATGGTTGCCATGCAAAGAAATTTAAGCAAGTTTGGGATCAAAGAAATTGCCAGAACAGGAAAGGTTCACAACTTCCCTCGAACTGCTTGATAGATTTTCATAGTTATTGTTCTCTTCTCTTCTCTTTGCTTATTGCTGTTTTCTCCTTCCTTATGATACATTGGTATGTCACAAGAAAGTTATTTTGTTATTTGAATGTGTATTCCGCATGTTAATGTCTGAAAGTGGGTATACCTGGTAGATTGCATTGAGAAGGGAAAGAAAGGGTGCATCTGCTCCATTTCAGCGATTCTCAGCAGCTTCATATCCAGATCTTGAAGGAAAAATAGCTGTTGGTGCTCCTCCAGAGGATACAAAACTCAATGACAGAACTGATATGTCTGCAGGGGTATGAGCTTCAACCTTTGCCTTCTTGTTGGCCGGGTCTATTGATAAATACCCAAATTTCAGGGAAAAGTAATGGGTATTGTGGGAAAGTAGAGATGTTAATGTTTAACTTTTGGATTTGGACATATGTAGTGAAAAAATGCAAATCAGCCTCTAATCATGGATAGGGAGAGCACATATAAAGTAACATATTGAGAATTGATTTCTTCTTTATAATTTTCATGAAGGGAGATGTTTATCCTGTAGAACCATTTGATGGATTTGCAACCAGTCAAGTTCTTGATGCTCACTGGGGTGTGCTCAATGATGAAGATGTAAGATTACTTATCATTTCTTATTATCTTCTTCCTCTTCTTATTGCTCAGATCACGGTCCACCATGACTGATATCTTGGTTGAGTAATCAATTCCTATTGTTTTATTTGGAGGAAAATGGGAGGAAATAAAATCCTTTTTAATTGTTGCAGTTCCTACTGATATCTCGGTTCACACATTTTTTGAGTTTGAATAAAATTTTACTTCATTATAAAAAAAAACACCTAATTGTTGAAGTTTTTGATAAAAGCTATTGATTTTTTTAGTGTTCAAACCACCTTTGGTTTTGTCTGACATAAAGTAAGTAGTGTATTTGAACTCATGTGGAAGCCACTACAGATCATCTCATTTTTAACTGCTGCACGACATTCCATGAATGTGGAAATAGTTGTAGATCTAGCCAAACAGGGTCTTGTGCTTCCCATAAAATTTCTAAGAAAAGATAATTATGGCTCACCTTAGTATAACATTTTCATGCTATTGCGTTGTATACCATTTCATTCTTGGGACGGACAAGAAATCTCCTGGGGGATTCTGAAATCTTGCTGCTGATGCTTGTTGTATGTTCTTGCAGAGGTGATGTCAACTATCAAATTGCTTTCTATTTATCTATTTTGATGGCTAACATCTAATTGTTTCTTTAGTTTCTTTTACCTATCCATTTCTAAGGAACCTTGACTGACATGGGTAATTCGATTCATGTACAATCTAACATGAAGAAAGGGGTCTAAGTTCTAGTCAGACACTCATAAGGGATTATATTTGGCATCTTACTCAACATCCCTCAAGGCTAAAACCCAAGATGGAAAATAAATTTAGTTGATGTCAAGGGCCTATATCTAAGCACAGTTTTTGCCTTAATGCATTATGACTGAATTATAGCCATGTGGCAATTGGTCAGATGGTGACTGTGAAACAAAATGGTTAAATAAAGTTAGTTGTTTTGTGATGCAAATTAATGCCGGGTTATTTTCAGACAAGTGGACTTCAATCTCACACTTTATCCATGCTTGTAAATGACTCTCCCGGAGTTCTCAATATTGTTACAGGGGTTTTTTCTCGAAGGGGTTATAACATTCAGGTACTTACCTTTTTTTTGTTGTTGTCGTTTTTCCTCTTTCCTTTTTCTTTGTCTTCTACAATTAATGAAGCTTTTGTTTAGAAGGTTTCTTCATCTGCTAACCTACTTTCTTTATTTCATTTTATTAGAGTTTAGCTGTTGGAAATGCTGAAGTTGAGGGGCTCTCCCGCATTACAACTGTTGTTCCTGGAACAGATGAATCAATTAACAAGTTGGTGCAGCAACTTCATAAGCTAGTAGATCTTCATGAGGTAAGAAAGTTCAATTAGGAGGAAGGATGTATTACATCAAATAAATAAATAGCATTTTTAAAACCCCATATTTTTAACATAGGGAAAAGGCTAGATAGACTATACTTCCATCTCATTCTTATCCTACTCTGTTGATGTGGCATTCTCCTAACTCTTGAATTTATTGTTTTAAAAAATAAGATCTGATCTAAGGGTTGATGGGCGGTACAAAGTCAACACAATGGGTGAGAGTGGGATGAGTGTAGTATATAACACAACCTCTTTAACATAGATAGAAGAATTGGACGCCGTGCCACCTTCCCATTACCTTGATTTTTTTTTTTCTACTTAAAAAATCTCTCGTCTTTGGATTTTCACCATTATGTAGATGGTAATGTTAATGAGTTGGTGCATAAACATTTGATAATTATAGATCCTCACTCAATAGTGTGTATATATGTTAATTATCCGTTGCTTCCTGTTCGATGGCAGTCATGGTGGATCACTCTAAATTCCTTTGGAACCTTCATGCTGATACTTTCTTGAGTATTTACAAGTCAAGTTCTGTTGATAATTTGTTGGCTGCAAGGAAATCTCCTTATAGAGCTCTTAGGTTTGAGTTTTTGAACTCTTATGTCATGATTCATTCAGGTTCGTGATATCACTCACTTGCCATTTGCTGAGCGAGAATTGATGTTGATAAAGATTGCGGCGAATGCTGCTGCTCGAAGGGATGTCCTTGACATTGCCCACATTTTTAGGGCTAAAGCAGTTGACGTGTCTGATTACACAATCACCCTTGAGGTACTTTTTATTTTCCAAGATTTCACTAGAAATCTCTATTCGAGTGTTATATATTGCACCTACTGTGCACTAATTTTTATGTCATAGTCTGATGGAAATGTGGGTTTTCTTTGTTTAGCTTGAGTTACACTGATCACAAAGATTCCGTAAATATCATCATTTTTTATAAGTCCATAAATATCATCATGATGTTATGGATCGACAAGGCCGTCAAGATATATATTAGAAGTTACAAATGCAATGTCATATGGTCTTATCCACCCCACCCCCCCGGCCCCCCCCACAAAAAAAAAAAAACACGTCTTTGCTAGAAGGCATAATTATGGTAATATTTGTGTGCTCTTTATCTGCCCAGTTAGAAATTATATGCACTTTATTTCAGAGTGTGTTGTATAAAAATGAAGTTGTCTTTTATTCCAGTTTACTTATAAAAAAAGAAATTCTTTTATTCCAGTCAAAACTTGGTCTTCTAATTGTTATATGAAAGTCCTGTGATAATCCTTGGAAAACGGTACTTAGAAATTGTACGTCAAACTCTTTTTTCTGTCTGGCTTCTTTGGTAATGCAAAGTTGCAGCTTTTCTAGAGCTGTAATGATGAACTGTCTTCTTCTTTTTTTTTTTTCCTGAACACATTCAAAAATACCCTCATAGTCGACCTCTACCAGAAATAGAGCAGTTTACTTGTTCATGTCATGGCCTCTACTCAAGTTCTACTATTCCACCTTGCAACAATATCATTTCACCAAAGAAGCACTCATTTAGAGCACTCTGCAGTTTGTTCATCCATGGCCTGATCTATATAACTCAAAATACGAGGAGAAGCGCAAGACATTATTATTTCTAGTGCATCAAATGCCTTTCCATGCTTTTCTTTTGCTTTCTATATTTTTTGTGGAGTGTTAAATAACTCTAATGGATATTTTTAAGCATTACTACGTGGTAAAAGTGATTGATGCATGTTTCTTCAAAAAGGTATTTAGGGTTATTATTTTCCTGCTGTTACTGCAAAACGAACTTTCTTGCTTTCTTCTAGTATTTTCATGCCTTTTTAACTGTTGATATCAATAAAAATGCTGGTGGGAGCTCCCTTGGTGTATTGGGGGGGACTTCAATGTGGTTCGTTTCCAAAGTGAATGTTTTGGAAGTAGAAGAGTGAGGCCAGCAAGTTTGAAGTTCTCAGAGTGTATTTTTGACTTGAATTTGATCGACCTTCCACTTGCAGGAGGTTTAGCCACATGGTCGAATAATCAGACTTGGTCCCGCTTGGATCGTTTCTTAATCTCACCTGAGCTGGAAAATCATTTTCCGGACGTCTGGCAAACACGTTTGGTACGCCTAGCCTCAGATCATTGGCCTATTTTGCTTGATTGTGGAGGTATTCGCAGCGGTAGAAGGTATTTTAAGTTTGAGAATATGTGGTTGAAGTCTGAAGGTTTTGTGGAAATGGTCAAACAATGGTGGGTTTCGTACCATTTCGAAGGTACTCCTAGTTTCATTTTTGCAAATAAATTGAAAAGCTTTAAAAAGAGACTTAAAAGGAGTGGAATCAAGAGTCTTTCGGCAATTTAGAGGAAAATAAAAATACTAAGTGGAGGGAAATACAAGATTTAGAAAGACTACAAGAAGGGAGACCACTCACTGGAGAGGAGCAAGCACATAAAACTTTGATGGTTACAAATCTTGAGAGAATAATTCTACAAGAAGAGATGTCGTGGCGCCATAAATCAAGAGCTCTTTGGCTAAAGGAAGGGGACCGGAGCACGAACTTTTTCCATAAAATTGCAAACTCTCATAGACGAAATAACACCATTGAGATGCTGAAAATTATGGGGGGTCGAGTGTAGAGAAGAAGAGGTAATAAAAGACCACGTGGTTGATTTCTTTGGAGAGCTCCTCACTAAGCAGGTGGGGTGGAGGCCTACTCTGAATGGATTGGTTTTTGACACTATTGAGCCGGGGGAAGTTGCTAGAATGGAGAGGGCTTTCGAAGAGGAAAATGTTTATGATGTAGTAAGGAAGATGGCAAAAGATTAGGCCCCTGGCCCTGATGGGTTCTCTATGGGTTTTTACCAAGACTGTTGGGAGGTGATAAAAAGGGATTTTTTGAAAGTGTTTCAGGAGTTTTTCTCAGTAAGAAAATTTGAGAAAAGCCTCAATACCACCTTTCTTGCTTTAATCCCTAAAAAGGTAGGGGTCATGGAGATTACAGATTTTCGGTCTATTTGCCTAGTGAATGAGACTTACAAGATCATCGTAAAAGTGTTTGCTAATCGTTTAAGTGGGGTCTTGGGGAAGATTGTTACTAAGTCTCAAAATGTCTTTGTGAAGGGTAGATAGATCCTTGATGCGGCTTTAATTGCTAATGAATGTCTGGACAGTAGATTGAAGGCTGACAGCTCATGGCTTATGTGTAAGTTAGATATGGAAAAGGCGTATGATCATGTTAATTGAGATTTTCTTCTATATCTATTGGGCAGGTGTGGTTTTGGAGAAAGATGGAGGTCTTGGATCAGATGGTGTATATCCACGGTAGGATTCTCAGTGTTAATCAACAGCAACCCAGAGGGTTTCTTCCCGAGCTCTCGTGGTTTGAGACAAGGGGATCCATTATCTCCTTTACTTTTTGTTATTGTTATGGAGGCACTAAGCAGGATGATCTCGGCTTTAGTGACTAATGGTTTTATTAGTGGTTTCCAGATTGGATTGCCGAGTAGGGGTATCACTAACATTTTGCATTTATTGTTTGCTGACGATACGCTTATTATGTGTGATGCCGATCCAGATCAGTTGAGGGCTATGAAGGTGTTGCTGCTTTGTTTTGAAGTAGTGTCTGATTTTAAAGTGAATTATGTTAAATCTGAGTTGGTGCCTGTTGGAGAAGTTTAGAATATGAAGGAGTTGGCTGGCACGCTGGGTTGTAAGATTTCGGCTTTCCCTATGAGTTATTTGGGACTACCACTGGGTATAGCCTCGAGGGTGTGCTCTATTTGGGATACAGTGATTGAGAAAGTTGAGAGGAGACTGACAGGTTGGAAGAGAATGTATTTGTCAAAAGGGGGCCGGATTACGCTTATTAAAAGTACGCTCTCTAATCTACCCACTTATTTCTTATCCTTATTCTCTATACCGGCAAGTGTGACGGGTCGTCTTGAGAAGCGACAAAGAGACTTTCTGGGGGGGGCTTAGGCGACGAGTTTAAATTCCATTTAGTTAAGTGGGAGATGGTGTGCTGTCCCATTTCCAATGGCGGTTTGGGCATCAGAAATTTGGGGATGTTCAATCGGGCGTTACTTGGCAAATGATTGTGGCAATATATCAAGGAACAAGAAGCCTTATGGAAGATTGTGATTGAGAACAAATATGGTGGTTTAGGGGAGAGTTGGTGTACTAAAGAAGTTAGAGGGGCTGCTGGAATGGGGCTATGGAAACAGAGTGGGAGGTTTTCCATCGACACACAAAATTGCAATTGGGTACCAAGATCAGATTTTGGAAGGATGTTTGGTGTATCAATAGTGCTATACAAGACTTGTTTCCTACACTTTTCTTGATTGCAAATGCTAAAGATGCCATGGTGGCGGAGGTTTTGGAAGTCGTAGGAAGGAACATCCACTGGAATATCAATTTCAATCGGACGGCACAAGATTGGGAGATGGAGAGTTTTGTAGATTTTTATAATCTCTTGTATTCTTGTTGCCCAAATCTCCAGCATGCAGATGATCTGTGGTGGTATCCAGCAAGAAAATGGGTGTTCACTATTCGCTCTTTCTACAAGGTACTCACACAAGTCCTTGAAATACAGTTTCCCTGGAGAAAGCTTTGGCGCAATAAGGCTCCTCCCAAAGTTTCTTTCTTTGTGTGGACAACGTCTTTGGGAAAGATTCTCACTATGGATAAACTGAGAAAAAGAAGCATAATTATAGGAGACTGGTGTTGCATGTGTAAAAAAGGAGGTGAGTCGGTGAATAATTTACTTTTACATTACGAGGTAGCCAGGAATATATGGGATGAGGTGTTTAACAGAATGGGCATAGCGTGGGTTATGTCGAGAACTGTGTTAGATGTTTTGGCTTGCTGGGCTAGGAATATATGGGATGAGGTGTTTAACAGAATGGACATAGCGTGGGTTATGTCGAGAACCGTGTTAGATGTTTTGGCCTGCTGGACCTCAATTTGAGGAGTGCGACATATCAAAGCAGTTTGAAAGATGATTTCTATCTGTATTATGTGGTGCTTGTGGCAGGAGTGCAATGAGAGGATTTTCGAAGACAGAGAGAGATCTATGGTGGAGTTAAAAATGTTATTTTTTAGGATTCTTTGTACTTGGGCCATTGCTGTGGACTTTAATGGCATGGATTTTAATGAGTTTTTAGTTTCTAATGCTCCTACATAAATAGGGCATATTCTGATTTTGTAATTGACAATTGATTGGATGAATAAATACTTATTTTACTTATAAAAAATAAAAATGCTGGTGTTTGAATATCAGCTTACAGGGGATTTGCACAAGATGGTTGCGCTGCAGAGATTATTAGAGCCCTATGGCATTTGTGAGGTTTGTCTTGCTATTTAACTTTCAGTTGTATTTTTTAAATGTAGCTCAGATGCTAGTATTTTAGGAGCCTTAATTTTTAATTTTTTCCTGAACCAGTTCTGTTTTAAGCCCCAAGATGGATTCTATTATGACTACTATGTAAAAGTTCAATTTCATATGGGTTACCAATTTGAAATAATTTTTTTTCGTAGCTTCAGAAGCATTGCGCTATTTCAGTCTCGTTGCCTTTCTTGTTTTATTTTTATAGTGTGCTGTCCAGTCATTGCAACACTTTGATGACAATTTTTATGTTTATTCGCCTTTTATGTAGGTGGCACGAACTGGGCGAGTAGCATTGGTGCGCGAGTTGGGTGTGGATTCCAAGTACCTTCGTGGATATTCATTTCCTTTATAATTTTACGACTTGGGGAAGCTTCTCTTGCTATGTTGGAGAAAATTGGGGGAGTTTATAAGTGTGTTGTGCATATGCAGTACCAAAATATGGTTGCCCGAATAAAGGAGGGCAAAATGGAATGAACGTTTGGGCCAAAGGAATTTCATCCATGAGACACTGGTATCAAGCTTATGTTCCTTTTTTTCTTTTCTTTTTTTGGGTGGGGGGTGGGGGGAGGCATGTGACTTTCTATGGTTAGGTTCATTTTTGGTCATGTTGAGAGCGTTCATTGCCCTGGCTTTTCAACAGAATGTTTGGTTAGAACAGGCTTTGGAAATGGAGAAATGGAACAGCAATAGAACCATTCGCAAAATTTCGTTTAAAGTATTTGATCAGAAAATGCATACAACATCTGTGTAAGGATTTTTTTTTTTTCCGCATAAAACTAAGCAATATTTAGCATTGTCAGATTAGTACGCAGGTATGATGAAGGTTGTAGTTGGGAATTAAGGTATTGTTTGTTTTTACAGATGATATGAGATGAGTTGAGATAAAAGTTGAAAGTTGAATAAAAATATTATTAGAATATATATTTTTTAATATTATTTTGTTTTGAGATTTGAAAAAATTGAATTGTTTATTTTATTTTGAATGAGAATTTGAAAAAGTTGTAATGATTAGATTAGATGAGATGAATTGAGATAGGTTATGAAACAAACTAAACTTGTTTTCCAATTTTTAGATCTGTAAAAGAGTCCAACAACAGCTGCTGGTCCATCTCAACATCTTCCGCTATGTCTTCACATGCACACTACAGTCCTCCCTCCCTCCCTCCCCCCTCTTTGATGTCATGGCAGAACTTGTTATGAATTCACTAGGTAGAACTCACCCTTAAAAATTAGCATATGAGGGAAGGGTATATAGAGGCTTATAAACCATCAACTAATTCCATACTTAGTCGATGTGAGATCGTAACAACTATCACGCTCCGTAACCGACGTTCACGATGGTCCTAGTGCTCACATGGGCTGGCTGTGCGCTATGTCTTTATCTAACTTCGGGCGAACACTGCCATGCCAGCATCACCTTCTGTCCGTCACAACATGGCCTTAGATGTGAGGTGGTTCTGATACCATTTGTTATGATCCCACTAGGTATAACTCATCCTTGAAAACTAGCTTACAAGGGAAGGATGCATAGGAGCTTATAAACCATCAACCAATCACATACTTAGTCGATGTGGGATCGTAACATAACCCAACTCCAGAAACTTGAGATAAAGGTGAAGCATGCCTTCTCCTTCAACCAATCGGACGTTGTAACGTGAGAGAGATCATCCCATGTAAAGGCGAACAATATTTTTTTATGCATAAATTGTTGCACATTGCATGAGATAGACATCCCATATCAAGTTATAACGACCAAAAATTGTCACTGTTTATGTTCATTTTCCGAAGCTGTATTGCGACGATGACCTGCAAATAAAAAAAAAAAAATGGTTGGAGCGGAAGCCTTGGCCCATTCCCATGTTTAAGGCAGTAATGATTCGCAAAGAAAATCTCTGGAGCAATCAATGCTGTTTTTTAACTACATATTAATTGCATAATTATTCATGCTATCAGTGGTGTCAGTCTATTAGAGGCAGTACTGGATGTATCATCGCGCCATGGCAGTCGTGTTTCGCTAACATTTTCTCCAAAACGTCACCAATGGTGGAGATGATGACCGAGGGAGGGAGGAACAATGGGTGTTTCCACGTTACACAGCGCGCAGACGTCCTTTCCTCACTTCAATAACATAAGCATTGATCAAGGAAACACAACTCCTGTTAACAAACACCAACATCTAAACACAACAGGACCTAAAGCTTCTGGGTTATGAAGTTGAATTCAAAGTCATTCATTCACGAGCAACTGCCACTAGCTGTTTTCCAACATTGCGGCCAGTGAAGAGCCCTACCAGAGCTGCCGGACCACTCTCGAGGCCTTCAGCTATGTCTTCCACGTATGTTATCTTCCCTTGTTTGATGTAAGGCAGCACCAACTCTAGAAACTGTGGGTACTTGTGATAGTAATCGGGAACTAGAAATCCTCCAATTCTGGCCTGTTTTGTAATCAGATTCATTAAATTGTGGACACCTTCGTGCTCTTCAAGGTTGTACTGTGAGATCATCCCACAGGCAGCGATGCGGCAATGGTTCCTCATGTTGAGTAGCACCGCATCTAGCATCTTTCCACCAACATTCTCAAAATAAATATCAATACCTTCTGGAAAATATCTGCAAGGAGAACACAACAAGGCGCTATTTATTTAAGTAGCAGCAAATCGCAGATTACAAGATCACACCCTCTATTGGATTACATAATCACATAAGAGTAAAACTTAAATTTTATTATACCATTTTCCATCGTTTTCCCAATCACACAGATGGTACTTAGATGGTGTATCGCCAATAAGGATACTCAAACTCCCAAGTTTGGGACAAATAATCAGGAATGTAAACCTTTTTTCTTTACTATAATAATTTCTAAAGAATAAAAGTAGGGATATCCTCCTTGTTGAAAACGATGATGTCGTCCAATGCTTGCTCCATTATCAAACCAGAGGCCTTCAATCAAAGCCTAGAGGATATTTTACACTCATTTTAGAACACACTACCACGCACCTTTTCAGAGCTGCATCCAAGTCAGTCTCTTCTTTGTAGTTGAAAGCCTCGTCGAACCCAAACTTGTTCTTCAGCATATCAACCTTATATTGCAGGAAGGGCAAAGGAAAGCAACAAAAGACAGAAAGATCCTTGTTAATGAGTTTGACCACTCTGGTCAAGTATACTGATCCCAAATATTATAATTTTTGGAGTATGACAAATTGAACAATAGGTTAATTATCTGCTATGACTAGTGGAAAGGGGATACAAAGTCAATTTTGACATGAATATTATGCATCAGAATGACTGCTCCCTTCTATTTAAACATGACAAGAGTTAATTATATATATGCATATATATATATATATATATGTGCCCACAATATATTTTTTTCTTTAATTAACAAAAAATCAAGAATCGCACAACACCTTGATAGCTCTGAACTGATTGTTGGGTAAATAAAGGAAAAATTTTCAAGTCTTGAAATGAGTTGTGGGAATGAGTGGACAAGAGATCTGTATCCACTTGTGTCCGATATGACAAAAATCATTTGCTCTAGCCATTAAGAGGATGGGAGTTCTTTAATTTAGGAGTTCAAGATACAGACAATGATAGATTAGAACGACTGTGTATTCATAACAGATAATTTAAATGATACTAATAGCTAGATCAAGCACAACCATAATAAGCTACATTAGATTGACACGTCGAACACCTATAATCAGCAGACTCACCTTATCTTTGCTTCCAGCACTTCCAACAACATAGCAGCCCAAAAGCTTCGCAAACTGCCCAACAAGCTGACCAACTGCCCCAGAAGCCGCTGAAATGAAGACATACTCTCCTTTTTTAGGAGAGCAAACCTCATAAAATCCAGCATAAGCAGTCATACCAGGCATTCCTGCATATAATAAGTACATTAGATGACCTTTATCAAGCAAGATGCAGCATAACAAATGCTCACCAAAATAAAGTCAGCTTAGTCAGCCAGTAATGCCAGAGATCCTGCAAGGTAATTGTAAGTGTCCAGACAGTTATTACCATATCGCCAAATATTCTATATTTTTTTTTTATAAGTCAAATATTCTAGATTAAATAGGTCATCTTTTAGAGAAACATCTAACCATTTAATAACGGGCTCATAAAAAAAGAGGGCCATAGAAATGGATAAATTCATCATATATTTCACAAGAGCATAATAATCTATAATATATATATATATATATATTTAGAGAGAGAGAGAGAGAGAGAGGTGTCTTTACTTTGTTCCTGAGCAAGAGGGAGAAAGGCGGCTTAACTAAGAATGTGACCACCATCGGGGGAGCAATTGAGGTGCATTTGATTGTTGGTTAAGATCACAATTCAAGAGAGAACTAGATCATATAAACAGCTAAATATTGCACCTATTTACCCATTTTCAGATCAGCATGGCCACAAAATTAACATTCACGATCAGGATGCTGATATTACTATTTGAGTTTTTAAACTTCTTCTCTTATAACAGCTCCCATGGGGGTTAGGGGCCCTACCCGTTGTAGTGGTAAATGAAACCAATTAACAAAATGCTAGCAATTCCTACATGTCAATCTTACATCTATACAAAGAAAATTTATCCAAACATATACAAAACAAAATTAGACGTGAAAACCCAAAAACATTGAACTTACCAAGAATTCCAGTATAGTGGGAGAGAGGAACATCAGTGTGTTGAATCTTAAAAAGGGCCTTAGTTGCCGAGAGGAGACTATATTCTTCCCACCCAGTTATCCCCCAAACCAAATCGCCTTTCTTGAAGTTTGGATGCCCAGAATCCAAAACTTTAGCCACTCCATATCCGCTAATGGGCTGCATAGTTTCAATACGGAGGTCGCAAACCAATCAGACAGTCACATCACTTGTGACTTTATTAGAAAAGTAATAATTTAATTTAAGCTTCCAGTTGACTAAAGATCTCCAATACTTAAGAAACTCCTTATTTTATATATATATCTTTTTATCAGTAGGCAAACTCCTTATTTATATTTAATTCATTTCTTCCATGGTTTTAGAATTCGACGATCACTTTGTAAATAACCATTGCAAAAATTGGATCTTCTTACTGGGTTCCAAAATTCAAGGTTATGTAATATTCAAGTGCATGGTGAAAAATTAAGGCCATAAAGATTCACAACATATGGCTAGCTACTTCGGTGTATGTACGAACACACACCCCAATATAAATTGCAACTTCGATGAACAAGACAAGACTAAAATTATGTGAAAGAAATTTGGACTTGATCGAACCCCCAGTCCGTGCAACATCCAGAGAGAGAGAGAGAGAGAGAGAGAGAAATCAGAAATTAAATGATAAAAGGGTCGGAGAAACTGACCGAACCGGGGTTGAAGGAGTCGATGTAACTGGCATAAATGGGCGGGTTCATACGGTTACGCATGTAGGGATCGCAAGAAAGGTAGAGGTTCTTCACGAGAACACCATTAGAACCTTCGGGGACCTGCAACTTTATGGTACTAGCGGTCACGTACATGTCCGACTCCTTGGGAAAACCCTTGACATAGTCCCTGAATATCACCTGCTTGTTTCTCACTTCCTCACCAACGCCATCACTCGCCATTGCTTTTCCCTCTGTGTAACGCTTATTCGGTGAAGGTGGGAGGGAGTGGATGAGGAGCAGTGACGGGGGAGTCAGGGAGACCGAGAAACAAAGCGAAAGATGTTACTGAAAGTAGCAATGTCGTCCGACACATTGACACGAGGGAGCAAAGAGAGAACCCCGTTGTGGCAGTGGAACTGTGGAACACCTTTTCCATTTTGTGTATGCGAAGGGTCGTTTATGAACTGTTCTTTTTTGTATACTATTTAGTTCGGATATACTAAAAATTAAATAAAATATTATTAAATTTTTTTATTATATTTTATATAAAAATTTAAAAAATTTATAATAATAATATGAAATAAAATAAAATCTATGGTAAAGAAATACATATATGATACAATTCTCGACGTAGCAAAGCATATACTTCTTTTCCAATTCGTAACCCAAACTTTCTAAAAAAATAAACAAGTTAGGATTTTTGAAAAAATATAATTGAGACGTATTTTATACCTAATTTTGTCAAAGTGAGTAGATAGAATGATAATTAATTTGGATAATAATATTTTGATATAAACTTTGAGTAATCTTACAAGTCTCAAGTACTCGTCTCCGAATAAAAAAGTAAAATCTATCATTCAAAATTGAGTTTTTTCATACGATAAATACACAATTAAAAGTAGGAGTGCAACTCCCACTCTCTTTTATAGTTTGTTTAAGTGAAATGTTTTAGAAAAAATCTATACAATCTCTTATTATTGACACAACTTTCACACACTGCATTTTTTTTAATTTTTTTCTCTTTTATTAAATATTTAATAGATGAATAATAAATAGAAGAATTAAATTAATTTGAAAAGAATAAATTCAAAAAAATTTAAAATTAAAAAAATATGATGTGTGGAGGTTAAAGAAGTTGTGTAATATTACTCATTATAAAATTATTTTATTATAAAATAAAATAATATATAATATATAATATGAATTTATGTTAATTTATAAATTTATTTTTATAAACTGTTACAAAATAAATTTTCTGACACATCAAAGGAAATTAGATAACAACTAATAAGACATTTGAATGTCATGGAATCTACAAAACTTTTGAAAACTTTCCACTTTTAACATTTCGATAATGGCAAAAAAAAAAAAAACGCCTAACTTGCTTAATAGATTTTTGGAAGTGGCACTTCCCGAGAGTTTTGGCTACCTGATATGAAGGAGGTATGTATAGGCAGTGGTGATTAAATTTTCTGGTAAATTAAATGATAATTTAATTCTATATATTATGTTTGGTTCGCGAAAACAAAGTCTTATCAAAGAGTTTTGAGATGTAATCTTTCATCAGTTTTTAAGATATGGCAATAATAAATAAAAAGTAATCAATTACTGTGAAATAGTCTCAAAATGATTTGTGCACATTTGATAGAATAAGTGATCAACTCATCTCATTTCATCTAATCATTACAATTTTCTTAAACTTTCAAATAAGATATAATAAACAATTCAATATTTTTAAATCTTAAAATAAAAATAATATTAAAAAATAATATTTTAATAATATTTTATTTAATTTTCAAATATTATCTCAATTCAATTCACTATCTAAACCTCTCCTTTGAGGAGCAATAATAGTTTCAGACTATTATGATTGGGAACAAGATTGTAGTCTACTGTGGGTTCCAATGGAGTTGAGAAAAGTATCTTATTATGTAGTCATGTCATTCAATCTTATATTACATTATCATGAATTTCCTCTTATTTTATTTTATTGAAAAGGACAACACCTCTACATTTTATTAAAAAAATCCTCATTAAGCGGATGAATCGCCATAATTATATTAATAAAAATGTCCCAAAAAATAAATTCCCAACAAACCTCCCAATTTTCCTAACGTTTAATATAAGGTAAACTCATTCTATTCATATGTATAAGACCCTTAAGTCTCTTCGGACCAAACTCCTCCCCAACAAAATCCCAAGTGATGTCACTCTCCCATGTTTTGATAAAAAATCAACAACCATATTAGCTTCCCTAAATACATGTTTAAAATGAACATTTAGAGAAGAAATAATAAATTGTGCTTCCTCTCAAAAATCCCACATATACCAATATTTACACGTCCCTGTGCTAAACCAACCCACCACAACACTGGAGTCCAACTCAACCAACACATCTCTCAGTCCCAACTGTTGACAAAGATGAAGACCATCCACAAACACTCTACATTCAGCAATGGTATTTGTCGCTTGGCCATAGCAATGGTCAAAACCCCCAAGCACCCTCCCTTGTACATTCCGAGTCACGCCCCTCCCCCCAAAACCAGCCATCCTAGGACTGCCAAGTGAACAATCATCCACATTGAGTTTGGCGAACCCCCTTGAAGGAGGATTCCAAGTAACTAATGTCGGCAGCCTTACTACAATGGGTACCACTGGCCAATTAAAGCTCTCAAAATTCTCAAATCATTTTCACCCACTGATTTAAAAGATCTCAAGCCCCCTGAAATCTCCAAAATAAAGCATTTAATCATCCGAATGATACTCTTCCAATCATACATTACATCTTCCATACGTGCCTCACATCTAGCTCTCCAAAGAGCCCATGAAATGAGAATGAGAATAATACCACGGAGCCAACGTACTTGCAAGGATAAACAAGCCCGACACCACCACACATTCACAACATCCGTCCACACTCGAATATTTGGTAAATGGACAATAAACAAAGCCGCAAAAAAATCCCAAACTTTTCTTGGTCCCTCTCCATCACAAAGAACATGATCTAAGATCTCAATCTTATTAGCAACATAGCATTGGCTCTTAGAAACAACCAGGATACCAAGTTGTTGAATAACATCATCAACCGAAACCGCATTTTGACGTGTCCGCCAACACAAAAAAGACATCTTCTTCGGAGCATGATCCTGCCATAGCCATTTCTTCCAAGGACACGTACTTTCACAAGATCGAATAAGTTGCCAAGTCGAGTTTGTAGTAAAGATTCCATCCACCATATGCTGCCAAACCAGTACATCCCTCCCCTCCCTAACCCACACGTTTGAATGTAGAAATTTCTGCACCATTTCTTCATCCACTAACTGCTGAGCCACCTCCAGGTTCCATCCCAAACCCTCCCATAAATTATGTACAAGCAAATTTGGATCACCCACAATAGGTAAGCAAGCTGCAATCGGCCCCTTCTCGAACTATCCACTTCGAGCACCTAAGCATCAACGACAATACTTCCATAACATTTTTCCAATAACCAGAACCTTGTACTGACAATCCAGGTGCAGCAATATGACCATCCCCAATGCACTTTTTCTTGAAAAAATCAGCCCATAAGGAACCTACCAAAATTAATTTCCAAGCAAATTTCAAAAATAGAGATTTCCAGACCTCCGCAAGATCCCGAATACCTAGCCCTCCTTCATCCACCAAAAAACAAACACAACGCCATGAGACCCCTTTCCTTTTCTTTGTTTCCACACTTAACCCCCAAAGAAGATTAAAAAAAATACTCTTCAACTTAGCAAAAATCCATTTAGGCAAATTCATCACCAACAACAAATGTATAGGCATACTATTGAGAACATGCTTAATAAGTATTAATTTTCCGCCAAAAGAAAGTAATTTACTCTTTTAACCCGCCAATTTTTTTAAAACTTTTGCCAATAAAGGATCAAACATATTCAAAGTCTTCTCCCAACGTAAAGTGGCATCCCCAAATACACACAAGGCCAAGCCCCTTCTACAAATCCGAAAAGTTGCATCAGCTGTCTCTTCCTACTATAGGCAAAATTCTTTGAGAAAAAAGAAGACTTACTCGGGTTTACAAGCTGGCCCGATACACTCTCATATTTTCAAATGACTCCCATCAAATTTCGAATAGAATCCTTACCACCATTTGCAAAAATCAGAAGATCATATGCGTAAAGCAAATGAGATACCCGAACTCCCCCATTCGAATTAAACGCCTTTACTTTCCCCACCTGAAATTCATATTAAAGCATACAAGAGAGCAATTCTTCTAAAAAAATAAATAAATATGGGAAAAGAGGGTCCCCCTGACGTAGCCCACGAGATGGCTTGAAGAAGCCCTTACTAAAACCATTCAACATGACAGAAAAAACTAGAGAAGAAATGGAGTTAAAAATTAGAGACCTATTTTTCTGAAAAGCTCAAGCACCGTAGCCCCTCCAACAAAATCTCCAATTAACTTGATTATAAGTCTTCTCCATATCAATCTTCATCATAATATTACCCCCTCTTGTCTTCCGATTCATACCATGAACAAGTTCTTGAACAATAACCATATTTTTAAAAATACTACGATCCCGAATAAATGTAGCCTGCTCTGATGAAACAATTTCCTTAATAATTGGTGCCAATCTAAAAACCATGAATTTTGCCATGAATTTCCTTCTTTAATTGAGTTTAACCCGACGACTATCTTACTCCTTTTGTATCCTCTCTTTGACTAGGTTAATGTCCTTGTCAAGAATGGTAGAAGATGGTTAACATGTGAACCATCGTGTTGAAGTTAGTGGGTTGGTAGGAATTAAAGTAGGGTCGTGGTCCATGGCTGAAACAGAGTAATGGCTATGCGTTTTAGAAAAGGGGAAAGGAATAGGTATGATAATTCTCGTATAGGCTCAAGTTGGGCTTGTATGGTTGTGATATTCATGTTCCTAAGGTTGGACAAGGAGCAAGCAACAAATGAAGGAATGAAAAGAAGAAAGAAAAAGGGATTGCAAGAAAGGTGTTTACAACTAGTTACCATCGCTGGTAATTCAAAATCAAGGTACATGCTCTGATTAATCAAAACAACGTAAATTTGCCAAAGGAAGACTGAATTGGGACAAGAGAAGAGATCTATCATAAATACAAAACATTTCTTCACTTTACACATTTGTAATTGAACACATAACGAGAAGATTGTTCATATACATATATTGCACACCATCATGCTCCATAAAGACGACGGGTCTCAACCCTACAAGGCAATAACAAAGTGCAGTGACAAATCAATCCACACAATACATCTGACCCGGGTATAACATCATCTTTGCAAAACTCTTATTAAACGGTTCCCCTTTGGAGAGGATCAACAACAGAATAGGCTACCTGGTAACATCATGTAGAGCTCAAGAAGATGCGGTTGTGGCAGAGGAAGATGGATTAAATGCAACCTGCTCGGCACAAGACAGAACCTCATGAGGCCCTGCCTCCTCACGGCCAACACCCATAAGGTCAAGGTAATACAGGTAATGGGAAATGATGTTGTTCATGGAATCAATATCACCCTTGCCGCAAACAAAGTCCCCATAAAGAATGTTCATTGTGGTGCCAAAACCAGGAACACGTTTAGCCAAAGTGTCATTCTTGGTCGGCTTCCAGTTGCCAATAAAGGCATCATGGGCTGAAGGCTGCGACTTCTTGACTGGGGTCATCCACCTCCAAATTGCAGCCTGGAAAGCAAGGGTAGCATTCTGCTCAACGTATTCTGGATGATTCAACAGGTCTGCTTTCAAAGCCTCCGCAGCTGCACCATAGTTGTAGTTCCTGCAACCAAAAATATTTAAAGCATCATTTTAGTAAGAGAACGTCAAAAATACGACCAATTACTCTTCGTTTTTCTATGAATTAGTCCATAAATCTATGTGAAAGGGGCAAATATAAAATGATTCCAACTGGTGCATGAGTCAGTTATTCCTTGAAGATGCTTAGTGTTACGATCTGAAAACTTATGTAAGAGACAAGTAGGTTATTTTTCATCTAGTTCTGTTACATATTTGGTAATTTTCATCGCATGACACAGATCCTTTAGTAACAAGAAAAAACAGTGTGATAAACTGAAAGATTGAGGCGAACAACAGGAAATAATAGTCAGAAAAGAAAAAGGAAAAGGAAACAGTTAGGTTTGATTATGAACATATATACCGACCAGTAGATAGGCAAGGCACCACGGCCATAGTATTCAGCTCCTGGAGCACAAGGGTAGGTGAATTTGTAGGAGTCGTCGCAGTATGACTGGCTGGGACTCATTTCCTTGTTGAAGCAAAGCCCCCAAGCGAAGGGTCCTCCTGTCGCCACTCCATAACCACCTGGATATAGAACCCAATTCAGTATATTCACATCTCAACATGGTGGTTAGTCGTCAATGAAATTATAGGAACAACTAAAGAAGTCCTAGTAAATTAATACCAGTTCCTCCAATCCAATAAATCGAATCAAGCATCCAGGTAATCAAAATCCACTCTACAATTTCTATTTCTATTTATTAAGTAAATTCCGTTGTTTAATCTAATTGCCAATAGCTTGTACGTACCCCAGCACTCGATATAACGAAACACAGGCATTTAAGGATAAAGATCCTAAATTTCTTATAACCATTTTTTTATAGGAAAACAATAGTTAGGAAAAGCAAAATTCGTCTAACCATTATTTTCTTCAATCTTTTATGTTCTATAAATCATTGTATTTCATTCAGTTCTATGCCGAGCGGTAAGTTCTGAACCATTTCATAGAAATAATTGTCAGGACACAACCGTAGTGAGGAAGCTTAGAAAATCAGCAACTCAGATAACTGAATCCCATAAAAAACCATTATCTATAAGCAGAGAAAGTGGAAAAAAGAGTGTAACAGTACGTACAAGAAGTCTTGCTGCCTACATGGGCGAGGAAGGCGGCGATTTCCTTCATCTTCAAAACCTTGAGGCCGGTGGTGCCGAAGCCGATGGGCTCATAAATTGCGGCGGCTGTGATGAAGGACTGGTAGTCCCAGAAGCCGACGGCGTGAGCTAAGGGAGAGTTCCTCTTGGAGAATAGATTCTCAAACTGGTAGGTCTGGAAGTAGTCGGTGATGGTTTCGTTACAACAGTAAATGGACCACCCCTTGCACTCCCACCCTTTGTCGCACATTTTCTTCCCATTCACAGTCTTCACCTTCGTCACCGTGTCCGCATCGCATTCTGCCACATTCACTACCACCACCAACATCAATCCCAGAACCACGACAATGTCCCTTCCCTTCATCTTCGCTGCGAAACTCTTGAGTCGTGCTGTGTTACGTCGGGTCGTATCGTATCGTATCGTATCGTATTCTTTGGGTGCAACGCAAGGAAGATAAAGACCAAAGGAAGGAAGCAGAAGAAGGAAAGGGTGTGGCGTCGGCTTGGCGGTCTTTTTCTCTTCCTCTGCCAGCAGATACTGTGTAGAGAAGAAAGGTGGACCCGAGGAGTACTTAAAGAGCATGCAACTTTGAGGGTTGGACGGTGGATCCTGGAAGAAGATGCTCGTAGTTTAAGTAGAGAGCAACAGGCTGTATTTGTTGGGACGGCTAGAAGCTGCTCCCAGCCTTCAACCAAACTGCTCCACCGACAAAAAGCAACGGATGGAGTTTCTACTTGGGCCTTTTGGGGAAACCTGTTAGGCCCATCAACAATGAAAGTTTTTTTTTTATTTAATTTTTTTTAAAAAAAAAGAAACAATAGGATAATTGAATTTCAAAATTGGGAAGGTTCTAATTAACATAAATCATCCTTGTAAAAAAGCCTATAAGGTTGATAAAAAGTCCTTTAAAGAGTAGAATGTTGCGGGCTTGTTTAAGAACTAAAAATCGCTAAAATATATACATATAAGTGTGAAATATACACGTGCGAGTGTGAGTAGTTAAGTCTTCAAATAATAGTTATCAGATATACACATACAGAAATCATCGATTTCAAACTCATAGAATTAAGTTTTTCTTTTTGTGTTAAATGGAGTTCTAACATGTCATCTTCAAGCGTCTATCAGAGACTTTTAAACCTTGATTCCTCAACATAGGGATCGACAGTTTCTTCTAACGATGGAAGTAGCTTTGCTTAATGTTTGTATGCCAAGCAATTTTCTGAATTCAAGTTTTAATATTGGCCCCAACGCTTTGCTACCTTGATGAGATGCTTCAGATCGATGCAACATTTTCCATGCAGTTTCTGTCCAGCATATATACTTGATGCTACACAGTTTTAGATGTAATCGGTATAAACATAAGAAAGATACTACACTCGATCTTTGTCCATATTAGAAAAGAAAGTATGATACAGAGTTCATATAGATGAAAAAATGGCTCAAGTTAAAAGCAAGTCTCTTGACTTGAACGGGTATGGAGATTGTTATGTGCATCTAGCCACAAAGCATTAAACAAATGTATTCCTTATTACATATCATCTCTCTCTCTCTCTCTCTCTCTCTCTCTCTCTCATGCATGTAAAAACAGTGGCATACTGGCATTAGAAAATTAACCCGCAAAACACAAAGATAGGAGGAGGCTGAATGGAGGTCGGTCACTCGCGGGCAACCAAAACTACTTGTTTTCCAGCACTACGGCCACTGAACATTCCAACCAGAGCTGCAGGGCCACTCTCGAGGCCTTCAGCTGTGTCTTCTTCATACACTATCTTTCCTTCTCTAATGTAAGGCAGCACAAGTTCTAAGAACTTGGGAAACAGGTGATAGTAATCGTACACCGTGAATCCTTCTATTCGGATCTGCTTATATACAACTTTCAACAAATGCTTTATGCCATCAGGCTCCTCAAGATTGTACTGCGAGATCATTCCAGCAACAGAAATGCGGCCGTGGGGTCTCAAGTTGAGAAGAACTGCATCAAGTATTTTCCCCCCAACATTATCGAAATAAATATCAATGCCTTCAGGGAAGTATCTACAGCATTCAGGAAAAAATCATCGTTATTGACATATATAAAGTTGATAGCTATGCAAACTTCTTGGTCAGGTCCCTTTATTGAGTGGAGAAAATTGTAGTTTCGGGTGCTTCTCCACTTGACAACTGAGACAAATATGCAGCTTGTTGCAATAATTAATCTTTTAAAATGGAAAAACTGGTATTCTGGGCCATTGATTTGTTTCTGACTGCTGGTTAGATGCAAATTGTATACTGACCTTTTCAGAGCTGCATCCAAGTCATGCTCTTCTTTATAATTGAAAGCCTCATCGAATCCAAGCTTGTTCTTTAGTATATCAACCTTGTTCAAAAACAAAAATGAGGCACAATTTGATGTTTCATGTTAACAAGAGACTCATTCAAGCAGCAAAAAAACAATAGAAAATATAAAGGCAAACACTTGAGCAACAAGGAGCATCCGGTAGGGTTCGTCTGCAAATAGTTTCTAGAATCATTGGTCAATCTTTACTAACATGTCTCAACTTTTACATCCCCTGTTCTTTAAAACAGAGGTCCAGGCTCGCATGCAACAAAAAGATTGGATCCCAGCAATGTGAAGCCATAAGACCAAGTTAGGAGTCATGGGACTAGTGGAGTTTAAAGCTTCATGTTTTATGAATTGTGTAAATTTCTGAAACGTTAACTGGAGATAGAAACGACACTTCATTCAGGGTCAAGAAAACAATGTACAATGAGTAGAACTGGAAAAATCAGTTCACGGTCAGACAGAATATATGCTGTTCGTCAGATTTTAAGATTATACACACGAAACGATTGGCAGCTTAATCAGAAAGACTGGCAGAATAGTACTGGAAGCGTGCATCAAACAAGGAATAGTTAATCTTTTATCCTTTTCTTTCTAATTTAATAGATGACATGACACCAATAGAGGTGATACCTTTTCCTGGCTTCCAGCACTTCCAACAACATAACAACCCATCAGTTTAGCAAACTGTCCAACGAGCTGACCAACTGCGCCATATGCTGATGAGATAAAGACATATTCTCCTTTCTTGGGTGAAGAAACCTCATAGAAACCAGCATAAGCAGTCATACCAGGCATACCTATGCGCAAAAGCAAATGCAATTAAATGGCTCATTGAACATACAAGGAAGCCACATGAACTCAATGGAAGTATCTGTAGCTGCCACTAATATTAGCATTACTAATTTATCTTTGGCTATTTATTTATTTTCAATGGAATTTCCAAGCCTATATACAATATTTATATGATGGAAAAAGTAACATGAAAAAAAAAAAAAAAAAAAACGGTTTCTTTTGAAACTGAGCCCAAATTCATCGAAATTTCATCATCCAGTGAGCAAACGACTTACCAAGAAGTCCAGTATAGTAGGAAAGGGGAAGATCAGTGTGCTCGATTTTAAAGAGGCTTTCGATCAGTTTATTTGTGATCAGACTGTATTCTTCCCATTTGGTTACTCCCCAAACCAAGTCTCCTTTCTTGAAATCTGGGTGCCCGGAATCCACAACTTTAGCCACTCCATACCCAACTATTGGCTGCAGCAGGTTTCAACAAGAAGAAAACATGTTAAACCAGTTTTCAACCAAAAGATCAGAGCATGCAGTAAATACGAATATTAAATCTATTTGAAGATGATGTGTATACATGCAAGAGAAAAAAGAGAGACCAACATAAGGGCGGGGCTTACTGAATCAGGGGCGAAGGAATTAAAGAGGCGATCTGGGTTTTTTTCCTTTGTGCCTCGCATGTAGGGATCGCAGGAGAGGTAAAGGTTCTTCACCAGAACTGCGTTCGAACCATCTGGGACCTTCAAGCGTATGGTATTAGTGCTAAAGTACATGTCCGATTCTTTAGGATTGCCATCTATGTAGTCTCTAGCCAGCACCTGTTTGTTCTTCACTTCTTCACCATGATAATCCGCCATGGTTACTTACGTCTCTCTTGCT